>NW_004955409.1:20853217-20855303 GCF_000276665.1 Chinchilla lanigera | reverse complement strand
TATTACCCAAAATAAATTATGCATGGTGAATATTACAGTATTTACATATTCTAACATCACACTGATCACAGGCTCTTTGATGTGAGGAGCTATGATTTTGCAAACTGGACGAGTATACACTTTGCAATAGTTGATCACATTGGGCTAGAGCACCTTAATCGAGTGCTTATGATATATAACCTTTCCTCAGACCTCAGAGCGTAACCTGCAATGAGAAACTGATGGAGAGTAATAGATTTTCTCACTTAAGTAACAAAATGTCAAGATACTGTGTGAAGGATCTCATGTATGAAGTAAGTTTGAGATATCTGCAAGCATATTAAATTTATGAAGAAAAAACTAAGAGTAAGTCATGCAGTCCCACAGAGTGAGAATAGGGAAATGGCAAGGAAAAGGGAAGCCAAAATTCATGATAGTCATGTGACACACAGGGAAATATATATTATAGCTAGACACCTCTCGCTACTGCAAAGATTATCCACCTAACATCGATATTACTTGCCCTTCAAAAATGAGCAATAGTCTTCTTTATATAGTAAACTGACATTTGCTTTGGAAAAATTACAAATCATGTTAAATAAACTTCTCAATGAAAATGACAATCTTTTAAATCTTTTGTGAGATAAATTATTTCAGAAGGTGTTTATTTCTTTCAAAAGTCTCACCACATTGCCATATCATTTAACTTATTCTTGACATCCTGACCTTTTCTGATTTACTGTTATCTGTATAACAGCAATTTCACATCAATGCTTTCTCTGCCACAATAGCAGAAAAATTTAATCGCACATTTGATTGTTTTGGGGATAATAGTCACAGTTTTCTCTGAATGGTATAGATCTTAAGGTTTCATTTATAAAGCAAAGTTGTCTGTCCAAGGTAATACTTCCAGTTAAATATTTTCAAAACTAAAAGTCTGAACAACTGTTAGAGTATTTTTCATGCTCTGCATTTTGCTGCAGAATCTTTGCATTAGTTTTTCTTTTTCATGGCTTAAGGTAGTGCTTGTGAAACAAAAGGGTATTTTTTTAAAAAAATCAAAATTTTCTTGTTGTTATTAAGAAAATTATCAATGCAAGTGTTGATTGGAAAAGTTGTAATGCCCAATAGAGTTTCTCCTACTCTTTAAAATATCTGCTAGTAAACACATTTTTAAAAAAGAATACAAATGGATAGAATAATATGACAAAAATTTACTCTAACTTCTATATTTAAGAAGATATATATTACTTTAGTTGCTTCATTTGAAAATATACATGTAATGGATCTAAGTCGGAATAGCAAGGGTAACAGAAGTGGGCAATAGAAAAAGAAAAGCTATGTACCTTCTCTTCCTTTCTCCAGGTTGGAGGCATAGTGTTTTTTTTCAGAATCTAGAAAATCAGTGTTTAGCTAAGAAATACATCAGGCAAATGTTTATGCTGGTCATCTTACATAAGAGACCGTAAAAATATCACAATAATACTAGAGTATCATGCTTTTTCTATACTTTAAGTCTTCAGAATATTAGAATAAAAAGAATAAAGAGGAAGAATTAATTACAACAAAAGACACATTCCAAAAACAAAACAAAAGATAAGCTAGATATTCTGAATTAATTGACCTAACAAAGGTTAAACTAATAAAAAAGTCACAGATATCGATGATTATATTCAACACTGATATTCAATTTGGAGATGACAAAACTTCACAGTATTTAAATAATCATAGGGGCTGGGGATTTAGCTCAACGACACAGCGCCTGTCTGGCAAATGTGAGGTCCTGAGTTCAATTCCTCGTACAGGAAAACAAACAAACAAACAAACAAAAATCATAATACTGACTACAAATAAAACTTAACTTCAGATTTCTCATGCCTAATAAATTAGGCTAGAAGTAAATATATTGCTGTTTTTATTTTTATTTTTTTATTTTTTTTGGTTTTTCTCCGGTACCGGGAACCGAACTCACGACCTTGCGCTTGTGAGGCAGGCGCTTTTGCCACTGAACTAAATCCCCAGACCCTATTGCTGTTTTTAGAATGATCTTTTACAGTAAAATTGTATCTAGCCAAAATAGCATTCAAATAAAACAATGGATTATATA
>NW_004955409.1:20831647-20849159 GCF_000276665.1 Chinchilla lanigera | reverse complement strand
TAAGGTTAATTATATTGTTATATATATCAACTGATAGTTAATGTTTTATTACTATAATGTTTTAGCTAATTGATTTTGTATGGCATATAGTAAGCAATTTGAAAGAAAAATTCCTTTTGTGAGTCCCTTGTTGAGAGTTTTTCATCTGTGTTGGTGGAGGAAACTGGTTTGTAGTTTTCCTTTTTGTGGAGTCATTGTGCAGTTTCGCTATCAGGATGATGCTGACTTGAAGACATGAATTCAGCAGTACTTTTCCTTTCAATTTCATGGACGAGTCTAAGGAGTACTGTTAGTTTTGTGCTGATGTTCTGGTAAAGCTGAATGGTAAATGCAACAGGTCCTGCATGTTTCCAGGTAGGTAAGTTTTTATTATTGCCTTTATTTTACGACCTGTTATTGGTCTACTTAGGATTTTTCTATGGTCTTGATTCAATTTTGATAATTCAAATATGTCTAGGAATTTATCTCTTTCTTGTAGATTTTCCAATTCATTGGAGTGTCTTATCATCTTCTGGAATTCAACAGTGCTGGATGAGATTTCAACTTTTCATTTTTAATTACATTGATATGTCTTTTGTTTTCTTTTTGTAAGTTTGGCTGAAGATTTATTAATCTTATTTTTCTATTTAAAGATCCAGCTGCTTGATTCATTAATAGTTTGCTTTTTCAGTCTCAATTTTGTTAATTTCTGCTACAGTGTTTGTTATTCCCTTTCTTCTACAAAATTTGGATTTGGATTTCTCTTGTATTCTACAACCTTGGGATGAATCCACCCACAGCTTACTTACTTGGGATCACTTTAATTTTGTCAGCAGACATTTGGAGCTATAAATTTCCCCCTTATAACTCCTTTCATTGTGTCCTGTAAATTTTGCTCTGTTGTGCTGCTTCTGTCATTTTATTTGAGAAATTTTAAAGTTCTTCTTTGATTTCAACTGTGACCCATTTATAATCTCAGAGTGTATTATATATCCTCCATGTCTGCAGTTTCTGTGGTTTGTTTGCTTTTCATTTGTAGTTTCACTTTGCTGTGGTCTATTAGTGTAAGAGATTATTTCCATTATTTTCTATTTACTTAAGTATACTGTATTATGGTCTGTTTGGTGAAAGTTCCATGTGTTGTTGGACAAAATGTGCATAGACATTTTTATAAAACTTAGCCATATAACAACTCTGCCTTTCTTTACTTCCTTAAATATGTAATATAATATACATATAGGAATATGTATGATTTAATTAAAGTAATGAAGACTCATACAAATTCCAATAGTAGATAAAGAAATTAAATTTCAACACACCATTTGTGACTCATAATTATATCCCTTTCCAACTTAATTATTGTTCTAAATTTTGATAATAATTTTTCATAGTTTTGATACTTAAAAGTTATGTAGAAACAACAACTTAGAGTTTTATGACTGTTCTTTTTATTCATTTATTCATTTGTTTTATTTATTTCATTCTGGGGACTGAACACAGGGCCTTTGCACACATGTACACAACCAGCCCAGACTAGGTTTGAAATGTGACATTTATTATTTTTAATATTTTGGGGGAATTTTAGATAGAAGGCTAGTAGTGAGTTTCTCAGAACACTGAGTTAATTTTTGACAGTTGGTCATCATAATGCTATTTCACGTCTTCCTTTTTCTGTCTTTCTCATTCTCTATGGTGTTAAATTTTCTCACCGGCTTCTCTTGCATAACATTATAAATTTTGTGAGATGCAGCCCCATGATTGGGTGTAGTTTAATTGATTATTTTCATTGCTTTATAGTAATTCACTTTTGACTATCCCATAATTCAAAAGCAGTTGTTTTTCATTCTACGGTTAAGTGAAGAATAGGATTATATCCATCTTCTAGCTACTACTATTAGCATTTCAATTGGCATTGTTATATATGAGGAAATGAACATGATTTTATATTGGGCATATAACTACAACTTTAATTATTAAAAGTTTGTTCAATGTAGGTGTGGTGGCATGTGCCTGTAATGCTAGAACTCTGAAAGGCTGGAGGTAGGGGAGGGTGAATTTAAGGCCAGCTTGGGAAGTTCATAAGCTTAGTGAGAATGTCTCAAACAAATTATAATAAGGGCTGGAGATGCAGCTAAGTACAGATGCCCTGGTTTTTAATACCTAATAACACATACACTTTTTTCTCTGGTTGGTTTTTCAAATACATTTAATAAATATGGCACATTTCTCTTACATGATGAAGTTTTCATCTGTGAAAATATGTGCTGTGTACCTAAGATTTATCCCCTTGGAATTGAATTTAATATAATAATTCATTAGTTTTATTCAGGTTATAATTTTTCAATTTGATAGATATTTATGTTATATGTTGACTACAGCATTTACAGAGATAGATTTTGAGATCCATATCATACTTTTTTCATCTGGATAACCGTCTTAGGCATTGGTCTTGACTTTGGTTTATGGGTATGAAAGAGGCCTAAAACAGGAATTTTGGTAGAATAGGAATGTTTCTGAAGAGATTCCAAAATGGTAAAGTAAAGAAGACCTTCAGTAAAATATTATTCCAAATCAAGGCAGCAAGAGGTGCCAATATCAAAATGTCTTATTAACTTGCTGCAAATATCTAGGAAAATGTACTGGCCCTTTACTAGGATACAGGTGTCCAACATATGGTCTGAAATTAATTAGCAACTTACCTGAAAATCTTAGTTGTAACACTTCTGAAACTGTAAGCAAATACAAAATTATCCAATTAGTTAATATTCATGTACATGTAAATCAGAAAGTTGCCCAAAGCTACCTGTTACTACTTATTGCTCCCAGCTTTGGGCCTTAATTTACATGAATTAGATTAAATATTAATTAAACTTGAAACATCTGTAACTCACTCTATGATGAAAATATTTACCTACTTTTTTCCACCAATATCTTAGCACAAAAAGCTTTGATTACTGCAAAGATACATCTGAATACAGTGGTCATGTGGGCTTACAATATACACCACGTGATACTCATAAAAGACCAATCTTAATTGCCTCACCCCTGTTACTGATTAAAGGTGTAACAAAATCAATAAATTCTGAATGTTAGTTGTACAGTCTGTTTAGAAAAGAGAAACATTACTAAACTAAAATTTGTAAAGCACAAGTGTGTATCTCTTGCTCAAGGAAGAGAATGTCCATTAGGACTTTTACTTACCACATTCAATCACTGCAGGATCTCAATATGGGAACATGGAACCAGTTAATGATGCAATCGTTGGTGTTTAGGACATGTTACTTCAAAACTGTAGCAACTTGCTTGGCATTTGAGAAAAGTGTAGAACAGAAAGAAAACATGTTTTTCTCTTTCCTTCCAAGGAACACAGTAAAAACCTAGGAGAGTTACAGTCTGATATTCTCCTACCATTTTCCTTTTGAAGCAGCTCATAAAACCCTTACTCAAAAGCTACACTTTGTATACACAGAGGAAAAAAGGCAAATAAAGACACCAGGAACAATTTCAACAAACAGGTTGTGGTGGACTAACAACTGGTGCTCAAGTTGTAACACCCAGCTGGACTGAGTAAATGTGGTGCTGGGTGTGAGAGGCCCAGCTGAGATTGTTGCCAGCAGCATAGCAGGCAGAACTTATGAAGAGAGGCTGTTGGGAGATGAGAAAAGCTGTTCAGTGATGTTAGATGCTGTAAGGAGCTGTTGGTTCTCTTGGAGGCCCTTGTCATGCCGACTTTCCTGATGAACTCAGCTCTTCCCATTGTCCAAGGAGCTCAGGACCTTGCTCAGGACCTTGTTGCTGAGAATGGCTTTGGTTCATTTGGGGTATCTCTGTCCTCACTTTGCATATTGCTTCTTGGCTCCAGAAGGGAAGATGGCGCACTGCTCAGTCTCCTGAAGAAGCTGGCTTTGTTGGCTTTTCTGATGAACTCAGCTGTTTTCATCATCAGAGGAACTTGCTAGTTGTGGTACTTTTCAGGGAAGCTCTGGATCTTATTTTGAGCATTGCTTCCTCTCTCCAGTGCATATCTGTCAGCCTGCTGGCACAGATCCTTCATCCCAATGTCACAGACTTTCTATCTTCAACCATTGACCTTTGTAGCTTTCCAGTGCAGATCCGTGAAACAGGCCTACATGAGACATTGTTGTGGGCTCTAGGCCTCCACTTGGATTCGTGGGAGGCATTGTTATGGGCTCTAGGTCTTCAGCTGGACTCATGTAGGACATTTCCATGGAATCCACTGCTTCAGCTGGATTCTTTGGTCTTTAGTGTTTGGACAGACTTCCTGCCCTCTCTTGTATATGATTCTTTGGGTGACTGTTATAAATAATCTTATAAAATGTGTCCTGTATTATATTGTTCCCCTTGGAAAAACTCCAAACCAACACACAGGTCTTGCTAGGTCCCCCATAATTATTACCATTGGGTCATATACTTTTGTCTTCTAATCATATTGCTCCACAACTCTCTATTTTTCACAAATCTAAATGTAAAATCGATGCTCATATTTACCTGTTTCTTTGTTTCTCTATTTTGTAATGAAATTTCCTTTGTTGGGTAAACTAATATTAAATAAATTGAGATATTTTCCTCTTCTTAATCTGTCTTTGTTATAAGGACCTCAGCCTTATAATACCTACATAATGTATGAGAACTAGATAAAATTTCTTACTAAGATAGTTATCACTATTTGTGAATGAACAATTTAATATAAAATCTTAAGGATATGGCCCATGGTAAACTCATAACCAAGTATAGTATGGTTTAACCTTTGTAAGCCATATGAATCATGCCTTGTGCTTTGACCACTTCTTAACAAGTAAAATAACTCAGCAAGTGTACACAAATTTTCAAGCTTCAAGTCTAAACACTGAGACTTTAATGTAGATTAAGTGCTTCCAATGTAGAAGATAACTTGTTAGGCAGTATACAAAGTTATTCAAATTGTGGTATTCACAAAATATCTGCTATAGTTTTGCAGTTTATAAAAGTACAGAATCTCATCAATGATCATGTTGAAAAATACGTAATCCAGAAATTTTCTATTGTAAAATGTCAAGAAATGTTCCATAAATTTAATAATCTTTTTAATACCCCATCTGAATGTATAAGAAAGAGAAATCTTAGAAATAAAGGACAAACAGGAAAACTGAAGCAAACATACTACAAAAATAAAATGTGGCCAATTTTGAGGTGAGATTGCCTAGTGTAATCTTCCCGGGGCACATGTTTCCCATGCTCCTATAAGTGCAGGAAAGAAAACATTGAGCAGAAACTAGTGCCATGATGAGAAACTAGTGGAAAATGGGAGAGCAGAGTCCTCAACAAATCCCTTGTCCTGTGAAGGTTATATACTCATTGAAAAGTTTCCACCAGAGACACACAGGTGTCTCTCTGTGTCAGGTAATGTGGACAAAGCAGACTGTCTTATCCCAGATTTGAGTAGAAATTTAAAAAAGTGTTTTCGTGAAATTTTCTAACAAATTTTCTGTGAAGCATATATGGGATTTGAAGTACACCCCATTAACGTGAAATATTACTCTGAACTATGACATAGTTGAAGTGACAAAGAGAAAGAGACACAAATTTATTAGAGAGGCACAGGCTCTTAAATCTCAAGTAAATATTTGTATTCCATGTTATACTGACTGGGGGCTGGGGGTTTAGCTCAGCGGCAAAGCGCCTGCTTGGCAAGTACAGGTCGTGAGTTCGGTTCCCGGTACCGGAGAAAAACCAAAAAAACAAAAACAAAAACAAAAACAAACAAACAAAAAAACCCAAATAGCATGTTATACTGACTGTAAATTCCAAAATCACATTTTTACAAAGAAAGTAATCCAGTATGTGTCATAATTAGCAGCAAAAATTAGAATGAGACTTTTAAGCATACACTGCACCTGATAAACCTGTTATATATAGGTAATAGAAATAAAAAATTCAATGAAGATAACTTATTATTAGGAAATGTTCATTCCTAAATAAAGATCTCAGAATCTGAAAGGAGTAACCAAAACTATGGTTCCAAAATATTTTAGGAAGTGGACACAGCAGCAGCCATGTACATTTGCCCTTGACCAACTCAAAGTCCATTGATTTTGTTCCCTGACTCCAGCCAGCAACCAGCTCTGAACAACCTCTATATTTTGTTTCTCCTTGCCATGGAGGAGCGCAGGTGGCAACAAACTGACCAACCTAGTCATCAAAGACAATGTGTAAGGACAGAGGATAAGCTCATAGGGTCATCAGACCCAAGGAGAAAGTATCAACCTGGCTACTGTTATCCCCTAGAAAAATCCACAGCTACTGTAAACTACAAAAACAGTGTGAAGTTTTATGTTGGAAAGTGACTTCTTCAAAGCAGGCTAGATTTGGAGAAAAAAAAAAAAAACAGTGTAATGGGTTGCCAGAGAATGTTGATTCAGGTGCCACTGGGGAAAAAGGTTTATAATTTAAAACAGAATGTCATAACAACTATAAAGCACTTCACTTCAGAATCTCTGTGTTTCTCTCCCACAGTGACTGGGTGAAAGACTGCCATCAGAGACAGCTGCAGAAAGTGTGTGAGTGAGACATAGACCCTCTGAGAAGTTTAAACTGAGGTGGGAAAGGACAAGGGGCCTTCCTTATGTGGTGAGAAACCAGGCCTGGTGAGTGTGGCTTTTAGAGGAGGCTGGAACTGAAACAGTTGCCAGTAAGTCTAACAGTACGGTTGAAGCCCTGCTACATGGTCTACATCCAACAGAGATGAGAGGGCTGGTTTTAGCATCTACCAATGCAAGTAAGAACACACCTCAGCTCTATAATGAAACTGAATGGGAGAGAGTACTCCAAGAGTCATTTCTAGAAGTAAACACTATCCTAATTATAAAACTAGATAAGCATCCAACCAAAAAAGAAAATTATAAGCCAATCTCTTTAATGAGTATCATTATAAAAATCCTCAACAAAATACTGACAACCATAATGGAACAAATTACCAAACAGATTGCATATCCTGACCCAGTAGGCTTCATCCCAGGAAGCAAAAATTGTTCATCATATGTATATTAATAAAAGTAATTCATCATAAGATGGAAGCAAGACCAAAAAACACATGACCATCTCAACAGAGGGAGACACCTTTGACAAAATCCAGCATCCTTTCATGTTAAAAATAGTGCAGAAAATAGGTAGAAAAGGAATTTATTTCAATCTGATAACAGCTACAACCTACTGCCAACATCATATTAAATGAGGAAATGCTGAAAACTTTCTCTCTAAAATCAGAAATAAGACAGGAAAATCCATGATCACCACCCCATTTCAACCTAACACTGGTAATATTAGCTTGAGCAATCAGGCAAGGGAAAATAATGAAAGAAAAATGTACAGGATAAGAAGGAATTAAAGTATCATTACTTATAAATGACACAGGCCTTTACATATAGGAACCAAAAAGTTTCACCAAAAGACTTCTAGAATTAGTAACCAAACTCAGCAATGTAGCAAGATGCAAAATCATTGCATAAAAATCAACCATGAACTTATACAAAAAAAATGAAGTTACTGAGAAATAAATGAGGAAAAGAGTATTATTCACAATAGCATCAAGAAAAATTAAGTCTTAGCACTTTACCTAACCAAAAAAGTGAAAGACCTCTACAACAAAACCTATAGTACTCTGAAAAGGAGATCAAAGAGGATACTAGAAAATGTGAAGATATCCCCTGTTCCTGGAGAAGAGAAGCCAGTGTAGTAAAAATAACCTCACCTCCAAGATTGATATACAGATTTAAAGCAATGTCAATCAAAATACAACAGTATTCCTCACAGAAGTAGAGACAACATCTTAAAATTCATGTGGAACCAGAAGAAATTCAGAATACCGAAAGCAATGCCGAGTAACAAGAGCAAAGCAGGAGACACCACAATCTTGGATTTCAAGTTATGTTACAAAGCTACAGTGATAAAAACAGCTAGGATAATTGTACTGCTGATTTATATTGATTTATTGAAAGGAACAATTAATGCTTCAATATTTCTTTTCAATTTTTTGACCAATTTTGCATGCTTATATTTGGTAATAAGAACAACTAATTTGAAGACAACAATATGCAATATAACAACCACTGCTGAATTCCTATTATCTTTTTTCGTGAAATTCTGTGTCATTTCTAATCTTTTTATTAGTTTTTATTCTCTTTTAAACAATAAGAACAGCATGGTAACTACACAAAGGCAGATCTGCTGATCAATGGAACAGAATAAATATGCAGAAATCACAGTTACATTTAGCTATCTGATTTTTAATACAGGCAACAAAACATAAACTAGAGGAAAGAACCCTTTAATAAACTGTGCTGGAAAAAGTGGTTACATGCATACAAAAGATCCATTCTAGACCTGTATATCATACCATGCAGTAAACTAAAATCAAAATGGATCAAAGATCTCAATGTTAAAGCAGAACAATCAGGTTGAATATAAGATAGGTAAAACTCTTGAAGACACAGGTACAGGCAAAGACTTTCTGAAGAGAATCCCAATTACATAAATAAGAGTACCAAAGATGAGCAAATGAGATCCTATAAGATAAAAAGTTTCTTCAAAGTAAAGGAAATACTTGCTACCATGAAGAGACATCTTATAGAATGGGAAAAATATTTTTGGGTTTACTTAAGAAGACTAATATCTAGAATATATAAAAATCATCAGAAAATTATAATCCAAATAAAAAACCCAATAATAATTGGCCTCTGAAATAAATACACACCTCTCAGAGGATGTCCAAATGGCTAAGAAATACTTAAAAACACATAAAAAATTTTCAACATCTCTGGCCATTAGTTACTTCAGAAAGAATAATTCTCACCATGAAATCAGATATTATAAACATTGATGAAGCTGTGGAGAATAAGGTATGTGTCTACATTATTGTTGGGAATAGAAATTAGTATAAGCACTAAGGAAATTAATATGAAGATTTCTCCAATAAATGAAACTTTACCTGTTATACCTTAAAGATAATCATATTATAGTCTTACATGCATACTATGTTTATAGCAACACAACTCATAATAGCTAAATATTGGAAGCAATCTATATATCTATCTAGAGATGAATGGATAAAAGCTGTGCTATTCTTACACTCTGGAGTACTACTCTGCCATAAATGCAGATAAATTTGAGTGATTTGTAGGAAAATGGATTCTCTTTGAGATCCCAATATTAAGTGAAATAAATCAGACACATAAGATTAAATAACATGGTTTCTCTTCTACGAGAAAACCAAAATACAAACAAAGGGAAAAATATAAGATATGTGAAAGGAAACGAAAAGATAGATCTTTTGTTAAAGGGAAGGAAATCAAGAGATGGAGGGAAAAGCAGGTGGAGAGAAAGGAGTGAAAAGGAATGGAAGAAATTGAGGTATATTGTGTATGTGTACCCACTCTCCAGGAGAAATGTAATCATTATGTACTGCAAGCATGTGTTAAAATTAAAAACTGAAGAACAATATTTTAGGAAATAATATCCATAAGACAAAGAAAAAAACCAACACAGAGTTGGAGGATCATAAACAACACAAGCTTGAATATGCAAAAAGGGAACAAGAATGAGAATACACACCCATGCAAAACTGCAGCAATAAAATGCAATATACCTTTATATACTGCACTTACAATTTTGTATCCAATCCTCGGTGGATGGACATTTGGGTTGCTTTCACATTTTAGCAATTACAAATTGTGCTGCTATGAACATAGGTGCACATATATCACTGTGATATGATGTGTTTAGATCTTCTGGGAAAATACCCAGCAGGGGGACAGCTGGGTTGAATGGGACCTCTAGACCTAGTTTTCGGAGGAATCTCCAAACTGATTTCCACAGTGATTTCACCAGTCTGCATTCCCACCAGCAGTAGAGAAGGGTTCCTATTTCTCCACAGCCTCACCAGCATTTGTTATTGGTTGATTTCTTAATGCTAGCCATTCTTACTGGAGTAAGGTGGAATCTCAGTGTTGTTTTAATTTGCATTTCTCGAATGACAAGCATTGTTAATTTCCTACCACTTTGTGTGTAACTCCGTATTGTCTGTACTGTTCTTTTGCTATTTTGTAAAATGTTGTCTGTCTGTTAATGTTTTCCTCCTTTTATTTTTAAAATAAAAAAAACTATTTTCCTATACTGCACTTACAAAAGCTAACTGTACATTTTAATGAAATTGATGTAATTATATTACAAATTATAAGTGGGTGCTATTAATACATTATAATTTTGATTTTTTCATAGATTTTTTTTCACAATAATAATATAACTGAAATGGCTTATGCTCTGGAAATTGTAGTATGATATATTTTACTGACATTTTTATTAGCACTACTTTTGGTCTTTGAGTAAGTTTGTGCCTTCCCTTTGTAATAGTAGTATCTCAGAACTTAGAAATCATTAAGTACTTAAAACAACATTAATAATGTGTATACCTTTTGTCGATGTACTTGCCTAACAGTTACTATTTAGATTTTATCATAGCTACTGTCCATAAGAAAACAAAACACAAACCCATCACAACCTGCTTGATTTTTTTTTCAAATAAATTTGTAGATTTTATAAAATTAGCCTCAGTAGCTGCACTTATAATGCTGACATCAGTCACAGTAATGTTGAGTGCATACAATACCAAGTAGGGGAGAGACAGAGACACAGAAACACAGAGAGAGAGAGACAGAGAGAGTGGGCACAAAAAGTCCATAGTATCAATTACTTACATGAATACATAAAATGTATGCTTATCTTTAATGTTTCAAATCAATTAGTTAAATTTCAGCACGCAGATGAGATATTTAGAACTTGCATTTTTAATTTTCAAGGAAACACTTTTTAATATATCAAGAGCACAAAAACTGAATACTACATATGAATTACCCAGTCCATCAAAAGTAAAGGGGTCCCAATAAATGTATTCTTATTCCAGAAATATTCTACACACCTGAAAGCAGTATTCTCACATGGCTTTTCATATTTGTGTTTATCTCATTTTTATTTTATGTATTATATTTTCTGGCAAATTACTATTGAATTAGAGCACATACACAGGGAAAATCATAGTTTGAGAGATATTTTCCCAAAGTGAATACATTTGGGTGACACTGCTTACATAGGATAGTCAAAATATTGCCAACACTTGGAGATGTGGGCAGCTAAAGCTCTGAGGGTGCTTTTTGAGGAAGCTGTTCAATTTCATCACAATGCTGTTATTTGGACGCCATCCGTGGAAAGCCAAAGAGTCAGAACAGTTAATGGTATCAGTTACAGAGAGTGGGGGTGGATGAAAGAGGGAAACCGGGTCACAGCTAAACAGAAAGGGGAGTGGCAAGCAGGTAGAGAAAGGAGGGTGCCGTGGCCAATATACCCAGTGGAAACGCACATACCCTAAAGAGGCCAGAATCCCAACACTTTCAGAATTCTTCAAAATGAAGGTCCTAACACAAAATAAATAAACGTCTCAAAAGTCAGAAAGGGTGCAGAGAGAAATGAGAACGTTGGATATCTACCTTAAATTGTAGATTATTTTTGCTAACAATGACTTGATCAATTTCAGAAATCCACTATCTATCTAAACACATCTTAGGCATTATAGTTAAATTTGTTCAACTTCTCCCACTGTTTTATAAAGAATGCTTAGTGAGATTTAAATTCAAAGTAAGCTTATAAAAAATATGGTACTGAGGAGGAATTTTTGGGAATCTATATGTGTAAAAAAAGTCAAGACACCGCATAAAATGGCACACAATGTTTAAAACCCAGTGGTAGAAACACACAGAGAAAGTACATTTAAGTGAAACTAAAAGAAGTGGTGGCAGTAACACAAAATATGTCACAATTGTCTTAAGAAAATTACTTTGTATTCCTCTCAGTTCAAATTTATGATGAAGTCTAAGAATCACTTTCATCTGTCAAACAGGATGTTTAAATATGTGACCATAACTCTGTAGAAAGAGTACTCCTCCAGTCCTAGCCAAGTAATTCCATCTTGTGGTGGACCATTGTATAGCTGTGCGGAGACTGAGACTGTGCCAGGCTGTGGTAGAGCAGTCATGTACACCTTGACCAATTGTACTTACTGAGACCTGTGGGGTTCCCAGTACCCCTTCTGCTTTTTGCTGTGTTAACTACAGCACCAAAAGCTTAGCAAAGGAGGGTTGCTGACTTTGGTAGTGCTGAAGCTGACACTGTATACTGTTCACTGCACCCTCTTTACTCCCCACACTGGACTTGCCTGACTCCTTCTTTGGATTGTCGGCACGCTCTCAATTCAGAGGCAGAGGTTTCTTTTATACCTTTCTGGAAAATTCATGGGACAAACAAGTATGCAACCACTAGAAAAATGTATTTTATAGTAAGCAGACATATTCATGAATACTGTAAATTTGGGGTAATGATTTGTTTTTGTTTCGTTGGACAGTAAATCAAACCAGCATCATTGGTTGTAAAAAAAAATATCATTTCCCCATATATTTTCATGTCATAAATCAGGTGATTTTATAGTTTAGTTTGCTTCTGCTGCTGAAACGAACCATCCAAAACTGGTAATTTATGAAATAAACTGCATTAGTAAGCTCTCTGTTGCTATAACAAAATGCTTAGAAAAAATCAATCTATACCAAAAACAATTTAAAAATCAAATCTAAATCAATTTATAAGGAAGAATATATATTCATTGACTTATTTATCTAATGCGGCTAACGGTTTTGGACTGAGCTAGCTGCTTCATTTCCCTCATGAGGCAGAATATTTTGATGGGGAAAATGTGGTTGGAGCAAAGCTACTCATGTCATAGCCACTTAGAAGCAAAGAGAGAAAGAAGCAGCTGGGGTTGCAGTATCTCCTGCAGGAGCAGCCCTCAGTAACCTAATTTCCTTCCACAAGGCCCAGTGGGAGGGCCTTAAAAGTTCCAGTACCTCCTAACAGGACCATCAGCCAGGGACCAAGCCCTCAACACAGGCCTTCAGGGAACATTTAAATCCAAACCATCACAAACATGGATTTGTTTCTTACAGTTCTGGAGGCTGAATTCCAAGACCCAAGAATAAGTGGATTCACTATCTGGTGAGGGTGTAGTCTTTTTCTGAGAAGCCACCTTCTTGATGTGCCACCTGGAGGACATGCTGTGTTCTCAAATGGCAGAAGGCATGAAAGGCAGAGAAGGAAAGAGAAGATGCACCCACCGTTTCCATCCCATTAACACCACCACCAAACTGGAGCTCTCCTGATTTAGTCATCCAAAGCGCTACCTCTTGACAGTTTCTTTGGGGATTAAGTTTAAACATGAAATTTGTAGGGACACAAATATTCAAACAGTACCATCTGACATGGTGATTAGCGAGTCCATTTCTTATCTGTCTACTACTACAGTGGCCCACTGGTCTCCCATTGTCCCAACAACATACTTCCTCAATTATTACAGATTATAACAATCCCTGATTTCTGATAGTAAAAGTTTCCATTTGTTTAGTTCTGTAAACTCATACTGCCTAGTCTCTATAATTATATTTCTAAATAAATGCAAGAATAAACTTTTGAAGCCAGGCATGGTGGTACACTCCTGTAACCTTAGCACCACAGAGGCTGAGGCAAGAGGATTGCTATGAGTTCAAGGCCAACCTGGGCTATGTACTGAGTTCAAAATCAGCCTGAACTGCATAATGAAACCTTGTCTCAAAAAAAAAAAATTAAAAAAAATAAATTTTTGAATTTTTGCAAAATGGCTGATTTAAAGTTTTTAATAATGTAGGATCACTTTTATAGATCATTCTGAGAAAAACTAATACCGACTCTATTCTTGTCATTTATTCACAAGGCCTATGTTCTTATATATTTAAGACTTGTTCAGTATTTCAATCTTCAAACATTTTTCAGTACTTGTGCAACTGCATACAGTCACCAGAACAATACTGGCCAGGATAAATCGTTTCTGCCAGTATAAACTTACCTTTTGGAGCATGGTTACTTTTCTGCTTAATGTATGAAAAAAAAAAACTGAAGAATTGCTTGTCATATTTATCATAAAATTTTTGACAGCATATAAGAACTTAATCTAGATTTCTTTTTTTGTTAGTATATGTGTATACTTATTTCTAACACTATTTTGTGAGGCTCTTTAAAAAGAAATATATTTTCAGTTTTACATTGATAATTAGTATAAGCCATTATTTCAAAGTACTTTATATTTTGTCTCTCAGTTCATGTATTTTTTTTTTCAGTGAAATAGTAGGAAATGTTAATTCGGGTTATCTACAAGAGATTGGAAATTTCTAGTATCTACATATCTGTTGATTTAGTTTTTCCTCTGTTGCTTTAAAACAAATTTTAACATGTCAAATTCCAAGTTATTCAGATAGTTAGAGGTTTCTCATTTCACAATGAATATATAACTTCCTTATATTTCTGCAAATCATAATTTCTTTTTTTTTTTTTCTGGTACTGGGAATCGAACTCATGACCTTGTGCTTGCCAGGCAAGTGTTGTGCCGCTGAGCTAAATCCCCAGCCCCTGCAAATCATAATTTCTTAACATTAGTGAATCTTGGGCTGGGGATTTAGCTCAGCGGCACAACACCTGCCTGGCAAGCTCAAGGTCATGAGTTCAATTCCCAGTACTGGAAAAAAAAACAAAAACAACAACAACAACAACAACAACAACAAAAATTAGTGAACCTGAACGTTTTTGGTACTTGATGTATATTTATTATTCATGTCATGTTTACTTATCCTTATAAAAATCAATAATCCCAGTGAGAATGATAAAATATCATCATAAAGTCATATATAAAATGTAAAATTGCTGCTGAATGTTGAAAATATCTTTTGGCAATTGTTATAAAGCTTTTATTGATTTAAAAATACCTTATCTCTTCAAACAGATTGGAATGCATGTAATAATATAAAATAAAATTTTCGGAAATATCAGAGTGAAATAATAAGTGGCAAAAATTAACATTATTTTATCTTTCTTATATAATATGCATGATTTTTAATCAAGACACTTTATCTCTGGCAATGTGTGAATGCAAGGTTTGATACTCATCATTAGTATATCTTTTCTGAGCATTTCAACACCTGGGGTGAATTATGATAATTAAGTTCTATATCATTATGCGCTTACATTTCCTTTCCAGCCCCTACTGTGAAAATTCAATTTCCAGATGCTTTTGATGTTTCTAGTTTAAAGGTGTAAAAGAGATCCGCTTTTTGTGAGTTCTCAGGTTTATCATATTATACATTCACTTCATAGCACCCTTTCAGTACTTTTTTATTTCTCCAGCCAAAACAATACATGTATTTTTCATGGGAAAGAATAGTTTCTGCATTTAGAGAATGGATTATGGTGACTGAATTTTAATATTTCAACTTTTTCTAGTTAATAGTTATAAGTATCTATAGTTTTGAGTACATTTAATTTATTGTTTATACATAATAAAATTACAGCTGTTTTAGATGTATGTATTTAATGAAATGGAGATAACCCTTTCTGAAAATAATTGTAATGTTTCAATGAGATAAACAATGTAAAATTGTCTTGAATTTTCAACATATAAAATATATACCTGCACCCAAGTACTGAGGTAGTGCTGCTATTGCTGCCATTTTAACAATTATTTAAAGACAAATATTCCTACCTTGATCTCTGGCATACAAAAAAACATTACTGAGTATTTTAATTTGGTAAAAAAGCCAAAGGTAATTGTGTGTAGATTATTAAAAAGAAGCAAAGTATAAATATTCTAAGATTTGAAATAGTTAAAAAAGTTACTTAATTTTCTTTTGTATTCCTTATTTTGAGAGCAAATCTTTAACATTGTTTTGATTTGTCTACAGATTTCTTGGGTTTATAAATATGAAACTTTCAGTGCAAGCAATAATTTATAATCATGGGAATAAATGAGCGTTTAAGACTATCTATGCTGTTGGTCAATGCCTCACTTTCAAAAACTAAACATAAACAATAACAAAAGAATTCTAATTTGTTTGTTGCACCAAGATACCTTAACCAAAAGAACTTTACTTACCTGACAGTTTCAAGGCTGCAAGTCCCCAGAATTTGTTGGCTCCATTAATCTGGCTTCTGGTGAGAGCCTCCTTGCTGTATCATCTCATGGAGGATCAGATGCCAGAGACCAGAACGGGCCTGTCTTGGTCTGTTCACAACCACTCATTTTCATAACAAATAACCTTGTAGGACCAGCATTAATCCCTCCCAGGACAGTGTCCTCAATGCTCCAACCACCTCTCACTAGACACAATTTCTTGAAGTTTCTCCTTCAGTGACACTAGACCAGTAGTGGTGAACCTATGCACACATGCTGCAGTGGGTGTGCAAAGCCCTCACTGTCACTTCGGAAGCCAAGTCAACTCACGTCAGCATTACCCCAGCAAGTGAGTATCCACTCACAGCGCACAAAGGGGTTATGCACATGCTCAGCACGGAATAACTGTGCCAGGTGATGATGTCACTAGCAGTTTAGGATCTTGGACTTTAAAAGTTTCATCATCACTTTGGACCAGTTTTCTATCACATACACCTTTCAGGAACAAAGCACATACAAAACACAACAGTTGCAACTCAAAACAGTATTCATAAGTGAAATAAATCAGATCCATATGTGTAAACATTGTATTGTCTCACTAGTGTGAGAAACTGAATGAGTAAATAAGATCCAAAATGTACAATAGATATTGTGAATTTCGAAGAAACTGTTCAAAAGAAAACACAAATTTGTGATGAGGGAGAGAAGGAAAGGAAAAAGGGAAAAAGAAAAAAATATATTTATACACAGGATATATGTATGCACAAGATTTGTGTATATGTATACTCAAATATATGTATACACTAGCTATGTACAGCTAATTTCTCTTAGCTCATTGAAAAGAAAGTTTTGTGCTAATATATGGACAAGATACCATACCTATGTCTTGTACTCTCAATAACTACCACGAAGACAATATGCAATGTATCAATTATTGCTACTGTCCTACTAACCTGTCTTGAAACTTGGTTTCACTGTTATGCTTATCTTTTTTGTTTAAAATTAAAAAAATAAAATAGTAAATTTACAGTTATTCTAAAAAGAACCACAACAGATACAGGCCATAAGCTTTTGTATTCTAATCTTAAGAATGAAATTTTGGCACTTATTATTTGTCTATAAGCTGAAGAGTTACAGAGGGCTGTTAATATTTTCTAAAATTTGTAATATAATTAGAAAACCTTTTGATAAAGAGCACATTGATAAGCCATAGCAATGGAGATTTAAAATTATTATTTAGTGTGGCCATTTAGAAAAAAGACAAAAATTCAAAAGGAAGAAAACATAAGTCCAAATATTACTGTCACTCTTCCAGGCAAGTATTCATTTGTGATAAGTAGTGTTAAGCACAACAGCAAAGACTTTGGAGTCAAACTGATGCTAAAACACACATCATCACTAGGAAGACAATATGATATCCATACGTGAGGGTCCGATTTATTTCACTTATGAGGATGGTATCTAATT
>NW_004955409.1:20809277-20831402 GCF_000276665.1 Chinchilla lanigera | reverse complement strand
ATCTATCTCTATATCTATCTATCATCTATCTATCTATATCTGTATATATAGACACAGAAGTGTGTCTGGGATAGCTGTACTGCTGATGTCTAATGATTTATTGAAAGGAACAGTTAATGTGCTATTTATTTATTTATTTATTTATTTGATCAAATTTGCATGTTTATATCTTGTAGTCAGAAAAACTAATTTGAAGACAACAATATGCAACATAACAACCATTGTTGAATTCCTACCATCTTGTTTAGCAAAATTCTGTATCAATTATAATTTCTATTTTTATTTTCTATTCTCTTTAATGGTTTGACTTATCTTACATTCTTGCATCTGGTAATCTGACCAACTTCAATGAAGATAAATATATGTAATATAACAACCACTATTAATCTTCATCATTTTGTTCTGAAACTTTGTATCATTCTAATTGTTTTTGCTTTGTTTTGTTTTTGACTATGTTGTTGGCATTTTGCTATTGTTCTTTTTTTAAATTCTCTTTAAAATAAAAAAAAATACAGCACATCATCTGTACACACATTCTATTGTGTATCCTTAGGCAAATAAGCTTTCTGTCTATGAATTTCTAGTCATAAAATGAGGTTCAATTTAAACAAATTTATATAGGCTCTGTACAAATAAAATATGCTGCCAATATTTCAGAATTTAAATTATTTTAACTGCTATGTAAATAAAATTATGCTATGTATCTATTAAACTTTTATTTAATATATCTGACAGAATAGATTTGTCAAAAAACTTACACTTAAAAACATTCACCTGCAGGTTCTATGAAGACGGTAGGTAAACAGCAGGGCTTTAGAGTTATTTTGTGCCTACAATTATAATTATTGAGTTCTTATGTGATTCTGTTTAGCTGAGGACCTATGCTAAGTTTATTCAGGGAATTCAGGGTAACAACATGATTCTTGTGTTTTAAAGTTTTGTTTATCCTTCATGAAGAAAACAAACACTAGGAAGCACTTGGCATGTTATGGCTATAAGATTTTGCATACATTTATTATGAAAAACTGTTGATGATCACTGACTCAATTACAAGTCATAAAACAGTAATATACTTACATGAGTTCAGAATCCCTTCACCAAAAATAAGGATGTAATACCTTTCAACTTCATGTTTAGCAGTCTCAATACTTACATATAAGGAGAAGTTGAAAAATTATGTAATGTTCTTATGTAGTTTCTCTGCAAATATTAGATTAAGCAAACAAATGAAGCAAAAAATAGCATTGAATGACATAAAATCATAAATCCGAGCTTAACTGTGAACATAAATGAATTACACACATAAATTAAGATACACCTTCTTTTCAAGCACATGTAGGATGTTTGTAAACACCAAGCATACTACAAATGCTGACATCCTCACGAATACAGGATAAGCACACCAGCCCATTTTTTAAATTGGGACATCCTTTTGTTTTAATTTCTGAACCAGAACTACAGTATGATTTCTCTGACTCTCCAGTGTGTCATCAGTATATGACATTCTAGACAATCAGTCTTGAGATTGGTCTCCACAATTGCAACAAGAAATTCTTCAATATAAATGTATCTATCAACTACTTAATCTATATACATTCTATTGACTCTGGTTCTTTAGAGAATCCTAATTTGCCTATAACAGCAATAAAATATTTTCTCCACAAAGCAAAAATGAAAATATATGCATCTGACAGAATAATACATAAAAATAAGAAAGAAGGTATACATCAATAATTAAAGAATGATGGTGAATTCCTACCATCTTGTCTAGTGAAACTCCTTATGGTTTCCAATTTTTTTTAATTTTTATTTTTTATTCTGTTTAATGGTTTGATCAGTCTTGCATTCTTACATCCGGTTCTCTGAGCAACTTCATTGAAGATAACAAAATGTAATAAAACAAACACTGTTTATTTCTATCATTTTGTTTTGAAACCCTGTATCATTTTTATTGTTTTTGCTTTGTTTTTTTTTTTTTGTCTATGTTGCTGGTATTTTGCTATTGTTGTTTTCATTATTCTCTTTAAAAAAAGAATGAAACTATACATAATATATATATCGATAAATAAGATTACACTCATGTATGCAGACATTAGAAATATTGGATATAAATTTTACAAAAATCTTTTGCAAATAAATTTTAATATACTTATCTAAAATTGTAATTTATTTGAACATATTAATGAAAATTTGCAAAACAGAAAAAAGTATTATGATCATTTTACTTTGCATGAGAAATTAAATCTCTTCTAACAAAGACAAGATCATGGCAACATAAACATAGAGGCTAACTCTTCCAGATGATCCAAAATTGGATTATGTCTATCACATAGGCATAGTTTGTAGTTGAGATAATCAACTGCTGAAATTGTTTCATTTCATTTTAATTAAATATTAAAAGTAGGTGAGGGAATAATTAAAAAAGAAAACATGTTTTGAATATTTTTGTTGTCGTTTAGATGCTTAATGCCCCCACAAAGCTCCATAAGTTCAGAAGTGGGCTTTTAGGATGATAATTGGATCACTGCGCACTGTACTTCTCAGTGGCTTCATCCACTTTGTTGCTCAGGCTGCGTGTGGTGTTGGGTCAGGTCAGAAGGAGCGCTTCACTGGAAGTGAAGTGACCCGGAAGTATACATTCCTTGCCAGCTCCTCCCTCCTTCCTCTGCCTCTTGGCTGCCATTGCCACTCGCCCACATGCTTCCCTCGTACCATTTCCCCCTTTCAGAGTTTAACCTTGAGCCAACATAAACCGTCCTTTCAGTAAGGGGTGTTGTGTAGTGTCTCAGCGACAAGAAAGAGACTAAGATACCTTCGTGTTCCACAAATGGGCTTTAACAAATTGTTTCCATTGCCAGTTTATTTCAGGACTTTGAAGTTATTTCTGTGCTATCACAGTAATTAAATTATTATATTAATTGATTAACAGAAAATTTTAAAAAGTACAAAACATCTTGAGAAACTCAAAATTATGCATGACATGAATACATTTAATAAAAGATTAAAGACATTTTTCATTGTCTGCTGAAAATAGTAAGAATCAGAAAATTTAAGTGCACACCAAAAAGAATTAAAACCCACTAAAAATCAGTAGCAAAATATAGATGTCTAATATTACTATTTAAAACTATTTTCAGGTATCTAGCGCAATAAGGTATGAAAATATACATTTCAGTTATTATGATATAAGCTTTGATTGGATAGGGAACTGTGTTTTGATAGGAAGATGTTCACAATGCATGCACATCAAAACCAAAATACATGAGTATCTATTACATGACACATTACTAAGGTTATCAAAGGCGATTAGCAAGATGTTTAGGCAAAACAACACCCCCCCTACACATATGTATTATTAATTTTCAACAGAAAAGGAAATGTAATTTAAAGACAAATACACTTATATTGTGTAAAAGAACTAGAGATTGGGATGAAATTATTTAAAATAATCAATGTAAATTAAAGAAGAAAGTGAAGTCATACTTTACAATACAATAACAGGCATCATTGAAAAATTATTGACCCCATAGTTCACCTACATTCCATTAAAATGTCTACCTACTGTGTTTCATAGAATATGACATGTTTTCCAAAATGTATTTCACTAACAAATACCACTAAACATTGTCATTATTTTAAGAAAGTCTACCACTCAGTTTGATGACAAATTTACATAGATTTTTAGAAAAAATGGTTTATATCTTAATTTATTTCAATCCATTTTTCATTGAGTTTAAAACATTTAATCAAGATACAGTGGTACCTCAGTTTACAAACAATTTGTTTTATGAGTTAGGAGAAGATGGCTCTTTTTGTGTTTGTGTGGGGAAGATGGCCAGAGTTGTGTTTGTCACCTGACTGATACGGACTTTGTGAACAGAAGTGGAATTTTGCTGAATGCTTTTGTTTGTGAACGAAATTGTTCATGAACCAAGTATATTACTATACTTTGATTTTTTATTTTTTTATGTCAAAGTAAAATATCACCTAGTATTTTAAAATTTACCTTTGCAAAATCAATATATGTTATGTGTTATGTCTAAAAATGAACCCCCAAAATTTTATGTATTCAGAAGAGGCTTTTGGAATGTGATTGAATCGTAGGGTTTTGTATCCATAAGTGGGTCAGTCCATTGATGAGTTGATAGCTGAATGTTAGTAAGATGTGAGGACTAATCAAAAATGCTGGCTCCCTGTAGGATGACCGAAAAGGCTATAATCTTGTCCTAGGCTCTTTCTTTCCCTCTCTGCTTTGTGGCTGTCATGGGTTAAATAGATGTTCCTTTCCACCATCTGTTTCTGATTTGAGCCTGCCAACAATGGACTGAACCATCTGAAGCCATGAACCAAAATAAACATCTTTTTCTCTAAGTTGTGAGTAGAATATTTTGTCCTAAAGATAGGACTATGACTAACACAGAAAATTGACACTGTGATTGGGGTTGCTACTGTGACTCACCTCACCACATGGTTCAGATACTTTTGGAACTTGTCTGTGACAGGAATTTTAAAAAGCTTGGACATTCAAGGTAGAGAAGCCCTAAAATGTAATCAGTGCTTGATAAGCAATACTTGTCAGACTAGTAAAAGGAACGCATAAGGGCTGGACTTATTAGGTTTCAGATATGAATGAGAAATCTATTGGAAATTGGATGAGGGGCAATACATTTTGCATTCTGGCAAAGAGTTTTTGTATTTTTGTTTATACCCTCAGTTTTATATGAGGCTAAATTTAAAGATAGGAATCTAATTAATTTGGCAGAGAAAATTTCATGATAGGCCAATATACAGGCTATGGTATGAATATTGCTGGTTATATTTTAAGCCAGATATGCAATGAGAATCAAGAGCAAAACCAGAACTTTGAAATATAAATAAATAAATAAATGCAGTTTGTGCAAAAAGAAGCACATGTAAATTTTGGGCTTAGGAGACTATGATTGCTGAAAAGATTAATGCCATTAAAAAATGTGAAATATTTTCCACCAGGACAGTAGGAAAATGGTTGAGCACATGGGGCATGTCAGTAATTATCCAGACCTCATCGTCACTGGCTCAAAAATCTCAACATTAAACTCCCTTGAAACACTTTGCTTGGAGAAGACAGTTCCTGGGCTTCCAGCTCATTTGAGGTTTCCTAGGGAAGTGTAGCTCTCAATTCACCCTTATTTGCACTGCAGCCATGGAGTGGCTATGAAGGCCAGTCTTCTGCTCAGCAGGCAACAGATCTTGATGTCATCCACATGGTGCTGGATTTTACAGCATGCAGAATTCAAGAGTTGTGGCATCATAAAAGCTTCCACCTATATTTCAAAGGAAGACAAGAGAGGCCAACAAATGTGCCCCAAAAAGTCAATACATGAAGCCATTAATTTAAACCTGGAGTAGGAGTGGAAACTCAGGCCATTGGAGAGGCTATGAATTTTGGAAAATAAGCTGAGGAAAGCTGCAGACAGTGAGCTGAACATGCTAAGTAGGAGGCTATGTGAGCTGCACTGTCAAGGTCCTAGGGGATGTGCTGCCCTGTCCTTTTGAAGCTCACATCTCACCACACAATTCTGTGGGTGCTGGACATTTAATGGCAATCTTCAATGCTTGTCCTGCTGAGTTTTGGTCTGTTTTCTGTCTACTCCCCTATTTTTCTCTGTTAGAATGGGAATGTTTACCTCATATGTTATTGTTTGCTGGAAGTACTAACTTTTTTTTTTTTTCACAAAGGATCATAGGTAAGAGCTTGCTTTATTTCAGAAAAGACTCTGCATTTTTAAGTAATGCAAGAATTCTTAAGATGAGTGACTCTTAGAGATGAATTAAATGCACTGCACCTTTCAGGGGCCAGGGACAGAATGTTATGGTTTAGATCTAAAACATCTTCCAAAGCTCATGTTCTTGCCAGGTGACTGGGTCATCGGGGGACTGATGAGTTCAAGAGCTGAATGTGCTGTTTGCAAATGGGGCCTACTTGAAGGTGGGATATTGGAGGATGACCTTTTCCTCAGCACCTCCATTCCCACTTTTGCCCTTACCTGCAATGATTGAGCAGCTTTTGTGTGCTCTGTTCTAACATACCATCCCTCCCTTGGAGCCAGCCATCCATGTACCAAACCCTCTGAACCATGAACCAAGATAAAGCTCTCTTCCTTTCATTATTCAGTGTCAGGAATTTTGTGTTGGTGATTAGAAATAAAATATTATGTCCAATACAATATTATGTACAGTGATGTGGTACAATACAATATTATGTACAATTTTAAATAAAGTATCTCATCTAATTCAGGTACTATTAAGCTTCACAGCCATAACATAATAATGAAAGGTATTTGTATAAACACTAATGTAGACAAAAACACAGAAATGATACAAATTCATTATGAAATCACAATTTACATTATGATGGGAAAATTTTTCTCATTAATGTATAGAAAGTTTATACTTTATATAGAATTTAATATCTACATCACTGTATCAAAAATCCTTCCATATATTATTAAGAGATCTCAGAATTTAATGCAAAAAAGAATGCTGATGGCTTTAAGAAATTTCTTATAGACTCACCATATTTTTATTGAATTAAGCAATGTTATATGATTACTACATTTAATCAAAATGAGCTAGTTTTTTTTTGTTTCCTCCTTTAATTGTAGTTTCCATAGAGATTTTATTAAAATTATATACTTTGAAAATGTTCGTTCTCATTTACTATAATTTAGTATCAAAATTGTCTTGTTGTTATGTTTTAAAGTAAATCACAACAAATTAGCACTAATTTAGAAGTTAAATATTAAGAATGTTATATTTTCAAAACCATGTGGCATAGTTATACCTACTTAATGTCAAATCCTTGTCGCTTACTGAGTCACATATCAAACCCTGCAGAAAATTACTTATTTCTTTGAGAAATTTTACTTCACGCATAAATGTGGATATAAAATAATTTTAGTGATACTAATAGTATTGAGTATCACTAATTTAATTTTGGTTTAATTTTCTATGATGGTTTATCATTATATTGAACTTAAAAACCAATTTCCTCTAACAAGCTATAAATAGTAGCTACTGTTCATATGTAATTATATGAATTTCATTCCATCACAATAATTTTTCTATTGCCACTAGGTCTAAGACACATAACTTTTAAAATTATTTATATTCATTCCTTATGAGTGTACTTAAAACCTGAATTTGATAGTTTTTCCTTCAATGTCAAAGTTCTTTTTTTTTGGTTTTGGTTTTTCTTCGGTACTGGGAACCGAACTCACGACCTTGTGCTTGCCAGGCAGGTGCTTTGCCGCTGAGCTAAATCCCCAGCCCCTTCAATGTCAAAGTTCTAAAGACTAACGTTTACATAGATAACTTATACACTAAATTTATTTAATAAATATTATTCATATAAACTGTCTACCCATGTGTAGGCTCAGTGTGTGTGTCCATTTATATATACATACGTGGTATTTCCTAGTGAGTTTCAATAAAGTAGAGCCCGGGGCTGGGGATTTAGCTCAGCGGCAAAAGCGCCTGCCTGGCAAGCGCAAGGTAGTGAGTTCGGTTCCCGGTACCGGAGAAAAACCAAAACAAACAAACAAACAAATAAAGTAGAGCCCTAGCAAATGCAAAATATGATAATGAAATGGGTTTATCAGTCAAGATATATTTTCCCTAGATGTGTATACAAATATGTTTTGGTCAGAGCAATTATGTAAATTTATGTAGTGAAATTATTTCATTAAGTGATTTAGTCATCAAGCAGAAATTTTTGTTATCACAATATAAATATAAGATTGATTACAAATCATCAAGGTAGAGCTATTTGCAATGGAAATGTAATTGAGATCATAAGATGAGAAAATTAATATTGAGGTAAATGAGGTTATTCAAAACACTTTAAGTTGTGGTTGAATTATTTTAAATTTCACTTTCATTTTAAGTATTTAAATATGTGACAGGATGATGCTTAAGTTAAGTGATTTTTATTTTTGTGACATTTCTACAATTTTACACAAAATCTATCTCCAATCAAATTCTTTTTATGAAACATACCCAAATGTGAAATTGCAAAAGAATTTCCTTTTGGCTTTGTTGCAAGTGTTTATCCACTTTGCTAATATCCATACTGTCTTCATAGAAAACTTGAGAAAAATGAGTGCACTCCCATGACCTCAGCTCAATACTTTATACTAGAAGGTAAAACCCAAGTGTCTTAGTATGTCTTCAAGAAAATCTATAAACTAACTTATTTTACCTTTTTTATTTGATTCACCCTTGTCCCCACTTTAAAACAATTTGTGTAGCGATTTTTTTTTATTGATTCACTAAATGTTTACTAATGTTCTCTTTATTCTTTGCTTGAAACTGCTTCTGTGCTATGGGTATTGGGCAGGTATATTTATTGTCATATAAAGTGTTTATCTTATCTCTACTAAATTCCAAACTCCCTGAATTTAACATGCTGCTTCATACCTTAATGCATTTATTGAAGTTTTCCTTTCCCTTCTAGAACCCTCTTTACTCCTCGCCATCATAATCACTTGTCAAATCTCCCATAAATTATTCGTAACTGGCCAGACATAAAATCTGTGAAGCTTTTCCTAAGAGAATACTGTATTTATAGGTGTGCATTCATTCCTTGATTTTGTATATATGTATCTAGCATAAATGGCTCCATTTCAGTGTTACTTTAAGTATAAAATCTTCCCAGAAGGGAAAAGAGCTATTATAAAAAAGCTATATAAAGTTGAGTTTCTTCTACTTAGGGATACATACATGCTAAAAGTTTTCAAATTTACTACAAAAAAGAGAAAAAAAACTCTACTGTCTATCATTGCACTATGGTTGCTGCAGCTATTCTTTGCTCCTAACGCAGAGTTATTGTTTTATGCGGTCTTCCTACATTTGGTCAGCAAATCATAGCCCTGCAGAGTAAAATCCTGCAGATTCAACTACCAGCACAGATCACTGTGGTGATTTAGGGGAGAAAAACACCACTAACGGAATTTCCCTTGCAATACTACACTATTCAATATGTTCACCATACCTATAAGGTTCATATATCTTTTCAGTGAATTGTATACCCATTGTCCTTTGAGTTTCCAGCACCAAAAGCGTGGACTCTAAAATAATTTAAATGTCTATTTAAATCAGTATACACATTCTTAGTTCCTTTTCTAGATCTTAGGAGGATTTTGACCAGTTTGATTTTTGTCCAAACTCTAAACTTTCCCATTCCAAACAAGTGCTTCATTTCTAAATTGGAGCCAAAACTTTGGAAAGCTAGACTATTATTTTGGATTATTTTGGGGTCAACTTTACAAAATAACTTTCCTTTTGACAAGTCACTAAAGGAAGAGATAATATCCTGGCACTCCATGAACCTTATTTAACTAGTCATTTCCCCCTGAGATACAATTTACATGTTGGCAAAATTTAAATATGAATCTATATTTTATAGATATTTATAACAGTCCCACAATGTTGTATAGGTAACCAAGTCAATAGCTTTGCTTATTAAACAGCAAGAAAATGCAAATTCCATAGATGTTTAATCTACAAAGCTCTATTATGCGTGCATAGTTCTGCCTTGCAGATAACAGTTTAAACTGTGTATTTATGTGCCTGGTTATCCTTCTCTAGTAAGAGGTCTTTCTGGCTGGGAGCCATATTTTCCTCACTATTCTATCTCAATGTGAAGTGATTTGTGTTTTGGGGAATTAACTCTATTTTACTTCTGTTTGTTATTTTATGCATTTTATGGTTGGTCTGTCATTATAGTTGCATTAGAAATAGTGTTATTAAACTTGTAATAGAAGTTTAGATTCCAAATCCATATTTCAGAATTATAGCGTGCATATAGTATTTAAACCTATGACTACTGATCAAGTAAATATGTTGTCAACATAGGTAGAATTAGAAGAGGAAGAACGTCCTGTGAAGAAATGGGTGTGAGGAATTTAAGATCCAGGAGAAAATGCTAAATTAGTAATCTTGACAAAGTCAAGCTTAAACATATTGCAGCAGTTGAAATTAATGAAAACTGTTAAGGTAAACAATCAAAGATGTTCAGTTTGGCAAGAGGGATTATGTCATAAATATTCAAAAGTATACCAGAGAAAGTCTGGAATATATAGTAAGGACCAAAGTACAATAGACATTAGTGAAATGAAACAAGAGAAGAACAGGAGAAGAATAGTTACAAGAAGGCACCTGAAGAAATACAAAGGTCAGGAAGATGATGTTCTCAGTATGTTACAAATTGCAGTCCCTTCTCACTGAAGGGACTTTCCAAGCCCATGTCCTTATTGATAGGGAATACAGTTTTGTATATTGCACTACCCATCCCAAAGTTATGATTTCCTCACAGGCAGGAATCAGACACAAGGGAATTTGTTCTGTTGGCTGCATAGAGAATTTTCACTTGTGTAGATTCACAAGGAGCTCAAAGAAGTCAATTTTTTCTTGATTTTGAATTAAGATGTAGAGATTGAGGTAATAGGTCAGAAGTTGTAATGATGACATGTGAGGTTAAACTCTGTGAGACAGCAAAGTAAACTCAGAGAACAGTGTACTTATCAGCAGGGAGAACAACAAGAGCAACAAAGATATGTAAACACCATAAGCCATAATTAGAGTAACCCAGAAGAGCAGGTTATTGAAACAGAGGGTGCCTGTGGAGATGAAATTTTTCTTGGAAAGTTTTTGTTCCAGTCTTGCTTGGTCATTAATAACAAATTCCTCTGTAACAATTAAGGCAATGTTTATTTCTCTTGGATTTTTTTTGTTTACTTTGTTTTTATCAAAAAGACCTGAGACACATTCAGTTATAAATGCAGTCAAAAATTCATTTCAATGATGCATTAAGTATTCTTACAGATGAATTTTATATCAAGAGCTCTAAAATGGGGAATGTGGATTTTAGAAGTATTATCAAAAGTCACATATAGAGAGACACAAGCAGTATACAGATGCATGTAATGTGCTGATATAGTCTACCAAAATATGATGTATTGTCCCTCCAAAATCTGAAAATATCTTTAGCCTTTTTCATAGTATGCAGCACAAGCGTCAGAATCTTTGATTCATCTTGGTAAGCAACAATCACTACATTGCAAATCAAAGAACTAGAAACTTTAGTGATGTTAAAATACCCTGGAATTTGGCCAGATATATATTCAACTTTATTTCATATATGTCTTAGTAAGGCATTTAAGTATTGCTGTATTTTACCATTCAAATGTGCACGACATCATTAATACAGTGGGCTAATGTATTAGCTTTTAAATTTTAAGGTGGTGGAAATCTTTGGCGATCATTGCTGCCTCCGAAACTCTAGATAAAATCTAAAATAACTGTTCAACATTTAATTTCACTTATTCCAGGTTGCGGATACCTAAGTGGGGAAAATAAAATGAGTAAATCTTGATATTCCCATAGATTGCCATTTGGGGAGTGTAGTTATCTATTTCATTCAGTGTTCATTATTCTATGAAAGCAAGAAAACTCCTTTGACGAAGATACTCTTGTTCCATTTACCGAGATATGAAGTGATGACACTATTTCCAATAAATTTAAATGTATCTCAGAAGAAAACTCAATATTTCTTAAGGATAAGAAATTTTCCAGCGCTGTACTTCTTCCTGCTGTGATGAATTTATACAGCTCTCAGTGTATGGATCGCTCCTCTCTAGTGCCCTATTTTCAGCATCTAGAGTCTTTGAGGTCTCAAGGATTCTCTCGGAGCCTCAACTCTCTGGTTCAATTTCCACTTACTGTGCCACAGTAAGAGAACCCATTTATACATCATTCAGTGAAGGACAGAGATCCTCAGAAAACATGAAAAAATTAGGTAAGCTCTAAATTGTCCCACTTTACTGTCTAGAGAGACACGGCATTGGAAATAATCCTTTCATCACCATTTAGAAATAAAAACCTTACAATTTATGCAGTATTAAGTAACACGGAGAATTTTTGCCTCAGTAGTGAAGAAACTTCATCCTCAGATTAAGTATCACTTTGTCTCTACCTAACAATTCCTAAAAATTGCATGTCAGATCAAATCTTAAGAATATTTTTAGGAATGAAAAAATATCCAGCACCCAACAATGCATAAATTACTATGTCAGGCATCTAATAAAAAATCACCTGTCATTTTAATATGCAATAAAATATAACTCATATTTAGGAGAAGAATTCATCAATTGTAGGCAACAGAAAAATGACACAGATGGTAGAGTAATTATACAATTACAGCTAGAGAGTTACTATTGCTATCATCCATATGCTCATGAAGTAAAAGGACAGATTGGATATATTAAGTGGAAGTTTTAAAGTTTTAGCAAAGACCCGATTGAACTTCTGGACACAGAAATACAGTATAGAATAGAAATTTTGATATAGGATTAATGGCAGAATAGGCATTGCAAATGACAAAATTAATTGAGTAAAATACATAAAAATGAAATTACCCAACTGAACAAAGAAATACCACTGAAAAAAATTAAATAGAATATAATCAAGCTGTGATACAGCTTCAGTCAGCCTAGAATATGTATAACTGGAATCCACAAAGAAAAGGGTGGAAGTCAGATAAAGCCAAACTACAACAAATGTTAAAAAATCATGCATTTGAATAAGTAATGGTTGCAAAAATATCCAAATGTGATGTAAACTATAAACTCCTATTAGTTCTCTAGATATAGAGAAACAATAGGAGAAATATATAAAGATATAGATGATGCAGATATAAATAGGGTGAGAGAGAGAGAGAGGGGAGAGAGAGACAGAACGAGAAAGAGAGCAAAATTAATACACATAACTATGACGGCTGGCAAGATGAAACTATGTAGGATATTCTGGTACCCTAGAAACTGAGGCAAGTTGGTGTTAAAGTCCTGAGCTCATAATTGGCAGGATATGGTAGCACACAGAAACAGAGAGTTGTTGGTGCTGTATTCTGTATGCAGATTTTCTGCTTCTCTGAGAAATATCATTTTTTTGCCACTTAGGGCTCAAAAATTTAAATAAAGCCTCTTCTCCCAGTGTTATCAAGGGTAATTTCATTTACATAAAAACTTATCTTATTTTAGATGTTTGCTGCAACTACAAAATAATTTTATAGTGTCATTTACCTTAATGTTTGATTATATAATGACTATAGTCCAGCTAAGTTGACACAAAAGCTAAACATTGCAATACAAATTTAATCAACAAGCCCAATGTAATAAATATGGAAAATTTACATGATGAATAGTTATGAAGCTGATTAATGGGAAAATGTAAACATAGTCAAGAAGCAAAAATGAAAAGGAAATACTACAGAAGTATATTAATTATTCTTAACAGAAGTTAAGAATAATTTATTCCCAGAAATAATAAAAAAGACAGATTTTTCTCAGAAACAAAGTCTCAAGTTTGTAGATGCAAATATTTGACCTACACAAATGAGAAAATAAGATTGTGGAATTTTACCCCTATTCAAACATTTTTCTAAAATAAAGAAGAAAGAAACACTTTTTCAGAAGTACATAAGCTGAAATAATTCTTTTCCAGGAAAGCAAATATTAATAAAAAATATCATTTAAGCATATTTAAAAGGTGAAGGAAAAGAAAGACATCTAGATCTCCTTAAGCATGAAATACTTTGGAAATTTCTTTTATAAATAAGTACAACACAATTTTTATTTATTAAACATAATGTAGTGTTTTATAAAACCAGTGACAGTGTATTTGGTGGGTGTAGTCATATCACTGATATATATCATGAAGCCTGAAAAGGCAAAAAGGTGAGCATACAGTGGTAAGATTTTAACACTAAAAGTCAGATGGTAGAATATTATGTAGTAATGAAAAGTCAAAGCCTGAAAAAATTGAACAGAAAAAAGTAGATTCAGGGAAAATATTCAAATCTAAAAGAAACAAGATCATAAAAAAATAGATGGAACAAATAGAGCACAATCAGAAATAGAAAAATTGCTAGATTGGATTCATAAAACCTTATTTTATACATAAACATGCTAAACACCAATTTAAAAGGTAGATATTACCTGACAGGTAAAGACGCAGAAAAAATTTTATTCTGGGTATAAGACACTGACTTTGCTTTTAAAGATAAAAAGTTACATGTTAAAGGATGGAAGAAAAATATGCCTTTGCATTATTGAGCTCACAGTTACCATAAGAAAATATAGGGAACATTTTACTTAAAAAGTAAGAAGGTTGTTTGGCTTACGGGTTTGCGAGTTTCAAAGTTCAGACTGAGTAACACAGGCTTCCAGGGCTTATGGTGGATGATTGGTGGCAGAGCAGATGGAGGAGGAAAGATGAGTCTCAGAGGTCGGTAGATTGAGTGGGCTTAGTCTTGCTTATGTTATAGCAACAGTCATGGGAGAATTCAAGTGATCACATGGAAACTACCTTCTAAGAGCAGCTCACCATGATATAAGGATCTCTCCCTAGGTCCATCTTTAAAATTTTCTGCAGTTCGTCCTAATCACTTAATCCTGTGTGCCAAGATTTCAGTTCGTACTACTCCTTGGCAGACACTTGAACCTTATCCAAACCACTTTAGCCATGCTACAACTAATTAAAAGAAATATGCAGTGACTGTTATTAACCACACAAAGTCAATTGCAAAGCTAAAAACTATTAATGGGAATAAATCAATTTAAAATGGGAGAGACATTAGTTCATCAAGAAATTAAAGAATTCATAATTTTTGTATTGAATAATAGAGTACCAAAATGTAAAAATAAAAACTGATATACTTCAATCTAGAGATAGAAAAATTCACAATTTTAGTTGAATGTTTCCACATACAATTTCTTTTTATTAGAACATGTAAATAGAAAAGCCACAGAAAAAATAGTAAAAAACATTACCAATAGACTTCTCAACACTGACCTTTTACACTGAAATTCCTGCTGTAACAGCAGAAAAGACATTATTGTAAAGTGCATATGGAACATTTACAGAGACATACCATGATCTGTCATTAAAAATACTCATAATAACTTTAAAAGCATTTAAATTCTCAGAACCAACAAAATATAATCTCACACTACAATATAATCTAAAATACAACAAATATAGTTACAATATTCAAAAAGTAACATGTTCTAAATAATAAGTGGAGCATTGATGAAAGGGAAATTATGAAATATTTTTAACTGAACAAAATTAAGTACAATAAATCTGACTTTTTTCAACTAAAATAAAGCCTTCTAGTTTCTTTCATTCTCCTCCAAAGAAGAGGATATTATTTTTTAAGGCTAGGTAATATTCCACATGATATACTAATATATAAATAAACATTTACAGGTATCACATTACCTTTATCCATTCAATCACCGTTAGGTAGAAATCTAATATGGTTCCATACATTAGTTGTTATGAACAGTGCTGCAATAACCACAAAAATAAATACTGTGCTTTCTTTTGTATGCAGAAAAGTCAATCTGAATCTACAATATTATTTTTAAAGACAAGAACGTGTAGAAAGGAAGGACAGGAACAGGGGTGGTACCAGGTACCAAAACAGATAGGAGAAATAATGTCTAGTCTTCTGCAGTGCAGTAGTAGCACAACTGATTAGAGCAGTTAATCATAAATTTTATGAAAATCTAAGAGAGAAGAGCTTGAAGCTCCAAACATAAAGAAATGATAAAGACGTGGATATGCTAATTACTCTGATTTAATTACACTCATTATATACATGTATTGAAATACTACTCTGTACCCTTAAACATGTGCAGTAATTATGTGTTACAGTGAAAAGAATGTAATGTTTCAAAACTGAGCAGGGGAATCACGTGGCTAATGTAGCACCAAGCAAATTTAAAGCACTAATGGCAATTATGATACAAAAAGGATGTTTCAGATGAAATAAAATTCCCACTTAAATAGCAAGAAAATGAAGAGAAAACAAAAATTTAAATTAATCATAAGATAAATCAAAATAGGAAGAGAAATAAATATACTACCAAAACTAATGAAAATAAAACTAAAATCTCATTCATTCAGAACTATTGATAAAAATGGTAAATTTGTAGCCAAGTTAGGGAAACAGAAAAGACTGAAATAATTAATAGTAGTAATTAGAAAATGAATTGCATTATATTTCAGTAGAACTATTTGAATTATAAGAATAATATATTGTTAACTTAATGATAATCAATTTGACAATTTAGATGAACTGGAGAAATTTCTTTTTTCTCCGGTACTGGGAACTGAACTCACGACCTTGCGCTTGCCAGGCAGGCTCTTTTGCCGCTGAGCTAAATCCCCAGCCCCTGGAGAAATTTCTTGAAAGACAAAAATTTATCAACATTGACTTAAAACAAGACAGTTAAGTTTTAAATATACACAATAAAATAATACTAAAAGTAGATAACCTGAATAGCTCTATGTTCATTTACTGTTACTTTTCTTAATTTCATTTCTGAAACTCTTCCTTTCTCTATGTAGGTGGAAATTGAAGACATATAGCACTTTTCCTGGAAGAATGTTCTCATCATTTCTTAAAGAAAGGGTCGCCTAGTAATTAATCCCATTAATTTTCCTTTGCATGAGAAAATCTTTGCTTCTTCTATTACTAAATATGATAAAAATGATGTACAGTTCTATTTTAGTACATCTTTTTGATGTGTGTTAGTTTAGTTTCAACATTTGAAATATTTCCATCCACTTGTTATTGTGTTTTCAGACCAGTAGTTATACATAATTCTTGTCTATTTTTGCACTTTTTGGGGAGTTGTGATTTTTTGCTGTTATTTCTCTCACTGTCTTCCTCTCTCCCTTTTACAAGGTTTTTGGTTTGGTTTTCTGAAATTTGTGTATAATATGCTGGGTGTAATTTTTTATCCTGTTTTTATTTCTATTTATTTTCCTCTGAGATTTCAGGATAGGTAGTATATAGTATTAGTCATTAATTTTGGAAAATTAGGAGACATTATTACTTCAAATAATTAATTTGTTCCATTTCCTCTTTCTTCTACTTATGATATTTCAATTAGTTTTATGTTATTCTTTTAGATATTTTCCCATCATCCTTGCATATTCTATTCCTGCATTGCTTTTTTTGTTTTTGTATTTTAATTTGGGAAATTTCTACTGACCAATAATCTAACTTATTAATTCCTTTATTTTTATTAAAGATCTCCTTATTTTTATTAAATTTAAAGTTTCCTTTGACTGTTGTCTACAATGTCCATATCCCTGTTTATATATTCTTTTGTTCTAGCATCTATCTACTTTTTATATTAGATAATATATCATGTTAATCATAGTTGTTCTATATTCCATTTCTGAACCTTTTCATATGCTATTCTTCAGTATGCTTTTAATACTTTCTTAGTCTCTTCCTATAATTTCCCTTAACTTTGTAATACCTTCTGTACAGTTATATGTATATATACATACATGCACACACATACCATACAGAGACATAAAGTTTTGGAGGCCAAATATGAAGTAGTAATAGGAAAATACATCAATTAGTGTTTAATGTAAGACTAGACGTTAGTCTGGCAAGTTTTGGGCTGCATTAAATGTTTGGTGTAGTTGCTAGTGCTGGATGTTTCAAATTCCATCAGTGTCTGTTTTTCTGTTTTCTCCATGGACTTATGGCTTCCTAGGGTGTTCCTCAGAGAAAGTCCTCAGTGTGGAACACTTTCAGTTGTAATCCATTGAAATTATAATACTTTTTTCTTGCTCTCCAAATTATATTAGGATCCAGAGAGTGAACAAGATGCTGAGGTATCTATTGATAAAAGCCATGAAAATTTGGGGAATCCTCCACCCTAAATAAGCACCAGCAGTTTCTTTCTGTCTTCCTTAACCACATCCAGCTTCCTCTTTTCCAAGTTCAACAACACATATTAGATTTTTGACTTACATTTTAACCATGATCTCTTGACTTGATTTTAATTGTACATATTTCTGTTTGTTCATTTTTAACTTTCACACTGATATTTGTTCAAAATATGATTACATTACTCATTTCCAAAAATGTTGAGAGCCTATTTCACATCTTATTGAAATTATTTGATTCTCATGCTCAATTAATTAAAACCCCATAATATCAGAACATCTTTTTAAGTGTGAGGACACAGTCTACCTTAATGAACCAGCTTAGTATTATGTTCCTTACAATTTTAAGGAGAGCCAAAGTAATTTCATTTAAACTTCACATGTTTTTCTATTAATTTTCTGTTGCTATTGTTTTCTTGGTAGTACTTATCTATTTTATGTACTATTCTGATATTGCAAAGAGTTACACCAACTACAAAGAGTGCAAAAATCTCAAATATTTTTCTGATGATGCATGAATAATAGATTAAAATTCTCTGCCAAATTTATGAGTACTGTAACATTTTAAATTTACTTCCAGAGATTCCATGCAGACATCTACTTTTTCAAAAATTCAATTCATTATTGAAAGTGTAAAAACCATCTTCATTTTGAAAGTTGCACAGCATTCAATTAAATTTATATTTACATTTGTTTGGCTTATTTCAAATTTATTTCCTAAAAGTGGCTGATAATATTTGCCTTTAAAAGTAGCTGTATATTATCTTCCTGTTATTAATATACTTTTTGGAGAAATAAAATAATTTATTCAAACATTTTTCCATTTTGACGGAAAAAGTAGATTGTTAGAGATGACAACTTACAACAATGAAAGCCTTGCAGAGAGGAAGGTGTTCACATCAGGTACGATCCTCAGAGAGACAACAGAATCTTCCTCTGTTAGTGTAGTTCCATGTGGAATAAGGGAATTGGGATGAAGCACAGAAGGGGATGGGCCACAGTGGAGATGAAAGGCTGGTTACATATGGAGAACTGATTAAATGAAAAAATAAGGTAGTGTTTGTATTTATTTATGTACATAGTTTTCTAGTTGTGTCCACTGAAGCAGTCTAGGAATAGCAGAATTCCAAGATAAATAGGCATACCAGTAGAAAGAAGTCTTACCTTCCAAATACCACGCTTCCACTAGACAAGCCAGGTCACCTTGAAAAATGTCTGGTTTGAAGGCAGAAGCAGTATAATCACCAGAAGAAAAGGAGGATCTTGTCCCTCCAGGAAGTATGCAAGAGAGGGACGCCCTCACAAAGTACCAGAGACCAGCTACCTCTGGTCCAATCTGGGACAGGTTAAGTCAAAAAACAGTAATTTGACTTGTTATAGTTCATTGTTTAAAATATAAAACCATATATCTATTCAGAAATAATGCATACTTTAGAGTCTGACAAAGAACAAAATATAATTCCACAGTGCTTCCCACAGAGTGATAAATCACAAAGGAAGAGAAAGAATAATTTCATAATGGAAAATTATTTCAGGCTCCACCTTAATGAAGTCATCAAAATGAACTTCATCAGTGTGAGGACAGATTGAAACTTCACCATCTGTTGGGTGCAGAGAGAACAGAGCAAACTACTGTGATCTTCCAGCTAAATATACACAGCCCGAACAGAGCAAAACACTGTGATCTTCCTGCTAAATATACACACCCCGAATCCAATCAGGAGAAAACACTACCACACATTTAAATTGATCAGCATCCACAAGATGAATGCGCTGCAAACTTAAAATGGTCTGAAACTCAAGGAAAACTGGTAACTGTTCCAGACTGAAAGTGTCTGGAGACACCATAACTAAATGCAGCATTGCCTTCTTAAGCAAGTTCATTGAGATAATTGAAATTTGGTCCGATGTGTAGAGGTTCACACAATCCCACCCCTGTAGTCAACCACACTAGCACCTGAAAAATTTCACTGCTTCTGCCCTTTTCCTCATCCCAACAGTCAAATGGCCATTATCTCCCTCCCCCACTGTCATCTATTATGCTTAGTGGCATAAGTGCCTGCCTGGCAAGTGCAAAGTCCTGAGTTTGATTCCTGGTACCAAAAAACAGAAAAAGAAAAAGAAAATATTTGGGAAGAAACTAGAACCCACAGAGGTTCTGAGCCATGTGAATTTAGGAGACATTAAACAACAGCGTTCACCACCACTTCTTGATGTTCTTCCATTTTTCTACTGTACTTAATATTGCACGTACCTTACACTTCCTCAAGTTCTATGATAATATACTTGGATTGTGCACCTTCAGTTTCTTCAATAGGATATTTTCCTTACTAGGATATCCTGATATATTCAACCCTATTTTAACAACAACAACAAACTCATATTCAATCTTACGCAAACATACTCATGTGACTGGTATCTAAAACAAAAGCCAAAACAATTCAGGCGGCCCATTGTAGTCATTAGCATACCTAAAATTGATGGTGTATGCCATGGGTTAGTTTTGCCTGTTGTTTAATTTCAATGAATAGAATAATATTGCACTCATTGTTTTTGGCCTTTTTTTTCAGCTAAACATTTGCTATCAGTCTTATCAATACAGCTATGTGTGGTGCTATTCTATAATTTTCACTGCTACTTGGCCTTATGCATGATGTATGATGTTTCACATCAAAGATTTTTGCACTGTAAAGACAGAATAAAGCGTAATTATCTTTTCTTGTCTGCTTTCATCTAATTTTAATGTTAGGGTTCCAACATTGTTTTTAAGAAGTGAGTAATGTCCTTTCTCTTTTTTCCAAAGTATTTATATAATGTGAAGCTCTGCTGAATTGGATTGATGACCGAGTAACAGGAAACTATTGATAAAGCTTTTTTTTTTTTCTGGTACCGGGAATCAAACTCAGAACCTTGCACTTAACAGGCAGGCACTTATGCCCCTGAGCTATATCCCCAGCCCCGATAAAGTTTTTTTGACCTAGGCAAAATTACAGTTTTACTTGGCATGAGCAATACAATGAAACCTTTAAGATATTCATTTGGCAAGAGGTGCCACCACATTACTACCTTTAGAATAAATTTATACTACATTTTTGGTATGTTGGCTATTTCACTTCATGCAATCATTTCTCAAAATTTCTTTCAATTTTAAGAAAATATTGATGTCCATGATGCATTTTATTGATCATATTTTATTTCCTGAAAATAATGACAAAAGCATATTAGGAAAAATACATTCCTTGCAGATATCTATAAAATAAATAACGTTACTAATGACTTTGAGTTAAATTTTCACAGGTTTCTGTAATTGTGAGAAAAGAACTTTTTTGTTTTTTTTTGGTTTTTCTCCGGTACCGGGAACCGAACTCACGACCTTGCGCTTGCGAGGCAGGCGCTTTTGCCGCTGAGCTAAATCCCCAGCCCCAAGAACTTTTAATATATGAGTAATGTTTCTTAGAAAACTTATTCATTCATCTGCTTTAACTTGAAATATAATTTTGATATTTGACATGAGTCATAAAAACTGATGACAATTTACATTTTCCTATACACAATTTAATGCATTTTCCACTGAACTCTTTTTTTACCGGGAACCGAACTCACGACCTTGCGCTTGCCAGGCAGGTGCTTTGCCGGTGAGCTAAATCCCCAGCCCCTCCACTGAACTCTTATTTTCTGTTTCAATGGCTTGGCTCTTAGACTATCATATGATTGAATACAACTAATAAATGTTAAAAGCGGGTAGGTTCTCAGTAGACTTTTAAGTAAGTAAAAATATTGTTCTCAAAAATATAATATAGGGTGCTTCGGATTTAGCTCAGCGGCACAGCGCCTGCCCAGCAAGCGTAAGGTCATGAGTTCGATCCCCGGTACTGGCAAAAACCCAAAAAAACCTCCCAAAAAACCGCACAATATAAAAGGTGAAATTACAGATGTTTAGGTTGTACTTGCAATTTTCACACTATTTTAAAATCATTTTTATTATTTATTTGGTTTTTTGTATTTGTGACAACTATTTCATTCACTTTTAGGTATCTTTGTAGCAACATTTCAAGTTTCTTAAATATTTTTCTTTTGCCATTGTTTCCTATTTTACACCTTTGGGGTTGTTTTCTCTTGATTACAAACCTTTAACTTAGTGGTTTTTTTTTTATTTTAGAAATAAAAGGAGGAAAATACTAACAGACCGACAACATTTTACAAAATAGCATAGGATCAGTACAGACATTACAGAGTTACAGAGTGATAGGGGATTAACAATGCTTATTGTATTACATATTGATATCTTCAATGTAGTTTCTCATGAAAACACATATAGACATACAAAGC
>NW_004955409.1:20794840-20809177 GCF_000276665.1 Chinchilla lanigera | reverse complement strand
TTTTCCCATATCCCAGTTATCCTTTACCTATGAGTGCTTTCCTATCAATTCTCAATGTCTATCATATCTCCTAGATTAAATTAACTCTTTCAGGCTTTACACTAGAGAAACAATGTTGTGCTTGCACATGTATGTTTGATTTATTTCGCTTGATGTCAATAATTAAACTTACTTCAGAAACTGTTTTGGAAGTAATTGATATCAATCTCAAACTTTGCTTAAAATCAAAGTTTATAGCTGCCTTAGAAGCATGATATGAAGATTTTTATTTATATTTTACAATTTGTCATAATCTGTATCAATGTGGGTGGGAAATAAGGAAAACTGTGACAGAACGAGAATACATTTAATTAACTCTATGCATAATTATTTATTGTCATAATAAAAATTGACCCTATACTGTTCACATAATATTTAAAATTAATAGTTAACTACTAAAATTTAGCTTGAAGAATGCCTCATTTTGGTCAAATATGCTGCTTATTAGCTGAAAAGTTTAGCAACTACTAAGACATACTCCAAAATATGATCAGAGTGGGGACTTGAACAATAAAACTGCATTGAAAAATTACTGGAGATTGTGTAAGGGTACTGCCAATAAGCAATGTAGTGCAAAGTAAAATTACAATTTTAAGTTTTGTAGTAGTAACCAAAGTTTTAAAAAAGGTAAAACTAGCTTTAATATAATTTTTATTTAACCAAGTATATCCCATACATTTTCATTTCCACACTGAATCAATATAAAATTATTAGTCAGATTTTACTTTCATAATAAATTTTCAAAATCTGGTTTTCATTGTACCATTACCACACAACTAAGTTTGATTATTCATATTTCAAGTGTTCAGCAATCTCACAGTCTTTATCAGTTAGCACTACTGTATTGGAAAATATAGTGTAAAATGGAGGTCCCTAAAGCATCACCTTCATGTTTTGCAAATCCAACTTCCAAGGTAGTAAAAGTGAGACACAAAATAATAAAGTTAGAGCCAATGACATTTAACTTTTTGGAAGAGGGATGAGAATTTGTTGGATCGGGCCATGTATCTCAGATTTCCAGCTGTTAATGGGAGCAATGATGTAGCTAAAGGGTACAGACATTTGAAAAAGATTTTAGTTTCATAAGAGAGGTAAAAGTGTGTGTGTGTGCCCCTATATGTGTGTTTGTCTCTCCCTACAGTTATGTTACTTTCACATTTAAGTTACATGGTCCTAAGACTTAGAGAAAGCAAACTATCCTAGATATCACATATGTAATCACTTTTAAAGCCACTTATGTCATTTTGAATATATTTTCTCCAAAGACGACACTTCAGCTATTGCATTAAATTAGTATTATATTGTTATATTTCCTAAAATTACTCTTTAAGATTGGAAGATTGGATAAAAGTAAATTTAACACTGATTTTGATGAATCCATTTTGTTGAAGAAAATGAAGTATGTGATATAGACCTTATTGATTATGCTACATATTATGTTGATAAAGACATAGTATATTTACTTTTGTCTTCTTGTTTACTATTATTTAATTATAATATTCATTTCAATATTAATTTTATAACTTCTTTCCAATTCTATTAAGTTTTGGAATCTATCACATGCTTGTAGATCTGAATTTATTGTCTCCAGAATTGTATATTTTAAATTTAATGACAGAGAAAATTCATATAATATAAATCTTGAAAATGGCCTTATGTCCATCAGCAGATGAATGGATAAAGAAACTGTAGCATTACATACAGTGGAGTACTATTCTGCAGTAAGGAGGAATATACTTGAGTCATTTGTTGAAAAGTGGATACGTTTGGAGACCACAATGTTAAGTGATACATATCAGAAAAGCTTAAATAGCTCATGGTTTCTTTTATATGAGAAACCCAAAGTATAAATAAAGAACAAAATAAAAGATAAATAATGGAAATTAGACAGATAGGTCTTCTGGAAAGGTTATATATATGTATCAGCTCCCCACAAGAAATGTAATCATTAGGTATTCCAAACTTGTGCTAATAAAAATTGTCAAAAGTTTAATGACATAGTGATAATATAAAAAAATGCTACATATAACTATTTATGTGGATGTAAACACGCACATACTTTTTATAATTATTCTAATTATGATTGCATAGGAACAATATGCATTGAGATAAGTTGATATAATTAAAACTAACTTAAGGCAACATGTAAAGAGCAGTGTATAGATTAAGGGTGTGTTCTGCCATTACATTCAGTTGATAGCATAACTAGAAAAGCCATGTGATGAACATATGAGCAGATTTATAAAGACATGTCATATTTACAAGCTTTTCCTGTTTAATTTGAAAGATAATTTTTAAGTTTAAACCATTTGGAAAATAGTCTTTGATATTTTCTTTAAAAATGCATTTTTAAATAGATATGAAAATGTTAAAATATTAATCTTAATATAAGCTTGAAAAACAGCCATCTTAGATTGAGCTCCCTGTTAGCTTTTAAAATGGTCTTGAATAATTTAATGTATTTCTAAGATCTTCAGTGAATCACGGCACTATAATTTTTTCATGAGCTCACTCATCACAAATGGTAGAATATTAAGATTTTATAATTTATTTCCTTTTTAGTATACACTGGAACAAAATAATTTCTCACTTCTAACTTGATAGGAGTGTATCATGATTATTATAACATCTACAATATCACAGTTTTATGTCCAAGTATGAAGTTACAGTATGTTAAACATAAAAAGTAAAAATTTCCTGTTTATTTTTTCTGCTGATGCATTAAAGTCCAAAAAGTAAAGCAGAAAAATGTTTCATAACTACTAGGGGATTTATTTTAAACTAGACAAGAAATCACTTCAAAGATGTACGCTTGAAACCATTGCAACCTTAAAACACACACACACAAAACAGTCAAGCGCGTCTATGGGATTGCTTGAGGACTTGTTTGTGGGAAATTCTTTGTTCCACTTTGGCACTGGAGATTGTGCTTCGTCTTTTAATCCCCCAAATTACATTACAATCTTTTCAAGATTTTTATTCCAGTATGTTAGTGTGTGGTCCCTGGCTCTCCTGAGAGGATTAGAACACAGCCATTGATATGGGTCACTAATAATTTAAGAAGCGAACAAAACATATCCTAAGGTTAAGAAGTAGAAAGCAATGCCTTGTCTGACAGAAAATGGTTTAGAAGTAGTCAGAAGGAAAGATAAGATCTATTTTCCTATGGGCCAAATGGATGTGTAGGGGTCGGATTTCAGTCATAATCAAAAAGAGCTTCACTCAAGAGATTCTGCATTTTGTTTATATTGTTGTCTGGATGTGTGTTGCAGGGTATTGAAATTAGAACTTTAGGATAATGAACAGAAAGATACATTAATTTTGTATTTCTGCTGTACCCAGAATTAGCAAATGTTGGGTCACCCCAGCAATAGCAACTTCACCACTTTTCTCTAATTCTTCTGTCCATTGACCTTGTCTCCACATTTCTAAAATCATACCTGTAATAAGAAGAGATGCTACCTGTTGATATTTGTTTTAGCACATGTTATGGCTTAAAGTGTTTACATTGATTAGGACCATTAAGTTCCAGTACATGGCATATCTTTATTCCTCTCATTTCCCTTTCCTTTCTCCCTCACTCCTCTCCATGTTCCCTCGGACCATTTCCCTGTTGAGGGAAATCTGTCCCCTTGTCTTTTCCTATCTGTGTGATTAAATTTTCTTTTTTTGTACTTTGCCTCACTCAAATGAGGAATACCATATAGTACTCATGCTTGTGTATCTGATTAATTTCACTTGACATTATGTTTTTCAAGTACAACTCTTCTCCTATGAATGCCTCAAATTTGTTACTCTTCATAGCTGAATGGGATTCCAGTATATCTAGATACTGCATTTTGTTTCTCCAGTCATCTTTTGATAGATATAGGCAGCCTCCAAGATTTACCTATTATGAATTTGGCTGCTATAAACATTGCTATGGGTGTATCACTGTAGTATAATGACCTAAGTACTTTGGGGAAGATACCTACTGGGGGATAGTTGAGTCTTATGGAATTTCTAATTTCAGTCCTTTGAGAAATCTCCATATAGAGTTCCATAATGGTTGTAATAGTTTGCATTCCCATCAATAATACAGGTGAGTTCCTTTTTCACCACAATCACGCCAGCATTTGTTATTGTTTGATTTCCTAGTGATTGCCATTCTTTATGTAAGATGGAACCTTGGTGTTGTTTTAATTTGCATCTTTCTGGTGGCCAGAGATGTTGAACATATTTTTCATGTATTTGTTGGCCATTTGTAGTTCTTCCTTTGTGAAGTGTTTGTTCATTTCTCTAGCCTATGTCTTGACTGGGCTTTTAATTTTAAGAGGTTTAATATTTTTGAGTTCTTTATATATTTCAGATATTACTGCTGTGACGAGTGGGTAGAGGGGGAGAGGGTGGAGAGAGGAAAGGGGAAGGGGCAAAAAGTAAACAAGCTGTAATATGTACATGTAACCACTCCCCAAGATGACTGTAAACTGCGTAAACTGCAAACATGAATTAACTAAATAAAATAAAGAAGGATAAAGAAAGAGATGTCATAGATGGAAGAGAACAATCCTACCATTCCTCCTATCTGGAGCTGAGCTGACCTGACCTGTGGTGGGGGGAGGACTGAGCTGGCAAGTGCTGGTAGAAGCCAGTTAACTCCATAAAGCAAAAGTGAGATAGACACTAACCAAGATGTTGTGTCAGTCAGTTTTTCTTTACTATAACAAAGTAGCCAAGGTAATGAACTTAAAAAGACCACAGTCTTATGCTGACTCACCATTTTGGAGGTTTCAAGCCATTGTTGGTTGTCCCCATAGCTTAAGGGCCTGTGATGACCTATTACACCATGGTGGGGGGAGGTCACACCTCATGGCAGGAAACAAATGAGAAGAAGAAGCAACTGTCCCTAAATCCCTTGTGAGAGTAAATTACCAATGACCTAAAACCTACCACTAAAGCCCCATCTTGTAAATGTTCCACCAACCAGGTAAATCATGTCACAGACTTAAGCTCCACCCTTTAACCTGTGAGCTTTGGGGAACAATATAGATCCAAACCACAGAACTCTGTCCTTGACTCTCAAAGTTTCATGTCCATCTCACAACACAAGAGACTTTCAACCCATGACCAAGAGTTACCAAAATCTTAACTCTGCCAGCTGTGCTCAGAAGTACAAGTGTAAAGTTATGTCTGAGATGAAAAGCAAAGTCATCTGTGAGCCCCTGTAAAAATTTTTTTAAAAAGTTAAGTCCTACAACATAATGGCACAAGGTAAACATTCTTATTCAAGAGGTAGGGGTAGGAGATTACAAAGGAGGCATAATACTAAGGCAAATCTGAAACAAATTCGGGTACACTGTGGAAGGATGTGGGCTCACACAGGGCTGTGCCCTTGAGATCCCCATCCATTTGCTAGTTCTGACCAAAATGGCCTTTCTGAAGGGCAGGTTTTATATCTGATTGCAATCTTTCTTGGCAGGTATGTCATGTTCTTGGTATCTCCTTGTTCCTGGTGTCTCCGTGATGCTTCAGCTTTTCCTTAATAGTGTTAAACATAACCCCCATAGGAGATATTTGCAGCACCTCTGACCCTGCTATACATCTTGGTAGAAGCCTCCACGACCTAACAATTCTTGAGTAAGTCATGCCTACAAACCCAGCATCCCGTGGACTATGCCACAGACTGTACCAGTGTAAACTACTCTTGGGTGAGTCAAACAAAGCAACAGTGACCACTGACTATCTTGACTAGGTAGCCCTGTGAATGGACGGTGATTTAGGACTCTATTCTTAAATGAAAATCAGGAAACAAATTTGTGTTGTTATACTGTTTTGACTGCTGATTCCTGAAATTCTCTCAAGTTTTCTTTCCCACTCTCCTGGTGCAAAGTACTTGGCTTCCTTTTGAACGTGTTAATCTCCTCAGTAATTGCATCTTCCTTGGTTGCACCATTAGACACATTCCTTTACTTGCCAAACTGTGAGTTTTCCAAATCTTTTTTCCTCTGACATTTTTTGCTCCAATTTCTCACTGCAAATTTGACTAAAAGCAGCCAGCAATACCCACGTTGCTGCCAGAATGCTGTAGTGCCTTGAAATTTCCTCTACCAGATAAACTATTCTGTCACTTTTAAATTCGGCCTCCCACAAATTCTCAGAACAGAGGCAAACTGCAGAAACACCCTCTGTCAGAGTCTAGCATGAATACCTGTGCTCTGCGATGTGTTCGCTGTCACCTGAAACTTCATCAGTATCACGTTTGCTGTTTGCATTCCTATTAGCTTTCAGCTCACCACAATTTCCCATTAAGCTCTACTTGTGCCTTTTCTAACCCAATTCTCCAAATTTTTCCAAAATCTTCCTACAAGCCAATTCTAGAGTCTTTTTCAGTCTTTCACATGTACTGCCAATTCTAAGCATCAATTGGTACCAATTATTTTGTATGAATCAGCTTTCATTACTGTTCCATTACTGTAACAAAATCAATTTAAAAAGAAAAAAGTTTTATTTTAAATAATTATATATGTACATACAAAATGTTTTCAATTAAAATGCTTTCTTAATATTGTAGACAATATGTAAGTTTGGAATAAGAAGCTACTGAATAAAAATGTATACACTATCACTGAATTATCACAGGACCTATTGTTCTAGGACAATATATTGTTGGCTTCCTCTTTGCTCATAAAACCTACAAATAAAGATAAATATTTCTATTTGTTGGTAGAATTGTCTAACTTGTAATTTATGAAATACAATTACACATTTTTATAATGATATAACTACCTGTACCTGTTCAATTTTTAAAAATTAAATGAATTTATGGTGAGAGTGTATCACATAATTCCTTTTTAATTTCAAACATAAGAACAAGAAATATTGTGTTAATGTTTGAATAGCAAATAACAAAACAATATTGATGCTATTTTGATTAATTTCTTTATAACCTACGTTGGCCCAGGATGCAATGACTGGGAAAGAAATAACCTAGTATTTTGTGGAGAACATAGCTGAGTATTCAGGTCCTCTTTGATATGAAATGATTTTAGAATAACACATATAAGATCAGGATGCCTATAACATGCCCTAAACGGGACTTATCCCCAGAAATTCATGGACAGACATGAACTTGGAGACAGTTCAGCTGCTACTATGACACCATGCAAACTGCTATCACATCCAGTCCCCATCTTGGACACGAAAAGAAAGAAAGAAATCCCTTTAGAATTGGACACAGAGAAGATTGAGGATAACTGGTCTTAAAGAACATATTCAAAATAGAATATGCTACTCTGCTTTTCATTGGCATGATTAAGAAAACCTTTTCTGTTGTGTTCACCACGACCATGAGGTATAATTTGAGCTGTTATAACAACAAAAAGAATTATTTTGTGTATTTTTATCATAAGAACATTCAAACTTGATTTTGGAAGAGTGATACATAGCTCAAGAAATGATCATTGAATCACAGGATGAAAATTACATAAAATATGATAATACATAAATAATAGATTACAATTAGAGGAAGAAATAGGGAATAATATAAAAAATTAAAAAAATCTTTTGTACATAATACAATATTAATGTTTACAGTTTAAACCGACAGATATTTAGATTGAAATATGGGAAACAACATAACTTCAAACTTTAACTGTTTTCTTACTTTTCTTCTTTCCCATAGAGGTTTCAAGAAACCAACATTACTTTTGGAGAAGAAACAGCTACATATTCTGGGAATTCCCTTGTCAGTTGTTTTACTATTAAACAAAACCAAGCTACAATAATTTGTTAGATATGAACATGTGTGTAATGTTTACGCAGACAGGCACACACATGCGTGAATATACCTAAGCATGAGTATTGGTGCTTTACTTTCTGTACATACAGTCAGATGCATATTCATAAATGAGAATAACAGAAGAGTTGAGAAGTTAACTTGTCTGAATATTATTTTTTTCTAGCAAGCATATGCTTACTCAGGTCTTTATAACTTGGCCCACCCACGTATCATGAGCATTATCTTGGCTGGAGCTTATATCATAACCCTGTATACAAATATGAAGCCATCTTGGAATCAGAAATATTAAATGCCAAGTAGATGGAATCAGCAATTATGTCAAAGAGACAATTTTCACCTGGGTTTGATGAGTGCTCAGCAATTATTAAGATACTTCTAATTTGTCAAATAGGAAGTTATAGTTTAACACAGGACTGTCAGCATCCCTGTCAGAGCAGAAATAAAACACCTGAAGGTATAAAAATTAAAAATAAATCATCAAGAGTGCATATAAATGTCATTACTTTTACAGTCCAGGAATGTCTGACTACAGTATTTCATAACACTGTCTTTTTATTTCATGCCCAATAGGTTGAAGGAATGAAAATTAGGGCTTGCATAAGCTCTGTATTTCTAAAGTGAAAAATTAAAGAAATTTGAATCCACGCAAAATAAACATTTAAATCCTTGTACTAAAAACAAAACTTATCCAAGACTGCTGGTACCAGCCAGAAGTTGCTGCATGTAAGAAAGGTGAAGTGCTTCCCTGACAGGATTAAATGACCCACTCAGCCCAGATGTCAGCTTCACCTACTAGAGCCCCACCTGGACTTCTGGAAATCTCACCCTCCTTAATGGCAGTTCAGCTACCTGAGATTCTTCAGCAGAAACGGCTAGATTGTCTCAAATATACTTTCTCATGTGTACACACACAAGCACAGAAAAACAATGCTGGGATAAAGGTTATAAATGTTTCACTGTAAATTTAATTGGGCCAAAGATAAGAGAATAAAAGAGATGTGCATGGAAGTAGAAACACAAACCACTAGCTTTTTAGAAATTGCCTTCTTCTGAGTAAAGCACAATCTTTAGCATGGATGTAGCTCTCCTTCTGAAAACATCGTGCATTCTGCCTCTTTATTTTTGGGCTAGTAACTGTACATCTTAACTAAGTAATGCTGCATTGTTTATCATTATGAGTGAGAAAACTAAAATCCAACTCTTAAATTATGATGTCAGCATACTTGGCCGCACATTTGTGAAAACCCGATGTGATTAAGTATGTACAATATATCTTGCTCAAATTACCTTCAGTTAAATAAGAAATTAAGTACAAAAACCAAACTCTCAGTTGCTCCTAATAATATTTATGATAACTTTCTTCAAAAGAAGATAATTCTTAACACTTCCTTATTATGCATAAAGTTCAAATAATAAACAAAAGTACAATAAATTTGACTACCTAAAAATGAAAATGTGTATAGAAAGATACATCAGAAATATTTTTAAATTACCAGGATATGCGATCAAATTTAATGCATGTGTGTAAAATCAAATTAATATAATATGGAACACACAGAGAGACAAATAGCATTGGGCTCATCACCTTCCTATTACTAGGAGTAAACAACCAACACTAACAATTTAAAGGAAGAAAGATTTATTTTTTTTAAAATTTTATTTATTTATGTTTTGGGGGGTCCTGGGAATCAAACTCAGGACCTTGTACTAGCTAGGCAGGCACTTGTGCCGCTGACCTACATCCCCAGTCACCTAGTTTTTCTTTTAAAGAGAAAAGGAATCAAAATGACAACAACATAGATACAAACAAAACAACACAGAAACAAAAAAAAATGATACAGAATTTCAAAACAAGATGAGAAGAAATTAATAATGGTTGTTATATTACATATTATTATCTTCAATGAAGTTGCTAAAATTACCAGATGTAAGATTGATCAAACAATTAAGGAGAATAAAAAACAATACAAAATTAGAAACAATACAGAATTTCACTAATCAAGATGGTAGGAATTCTTGTCTCATTGTTTTAGTTCGCGCTCTGTCTACTCCAAGGCAAAAGCAGGACAGTGAGAGGGTGTGGCGGAGGGAAGCTCTTGAATCCATGGAGACGGAAGCAGAGAGGGAAGACCTGGGAACAACAACGCAGTCATCTAGGTCACATTTCCAGTGATCCACTTCCCAGCAGCACACACAGCTACGGAATGCATGAATGAACAAATCCACTGATGAATTCACACCCCCAGGATTCTCTCATCCTCCAAACACAAGAGATTTTATATGCAAGCTATAACAATCAGTAAGATAAACACAAACCAATACAAAAGAGATATACACGGGCAAATAAAGAAAATGCCAGATGGTCGATCAATACAGAAAAAAAAATACACCACATCACAGATAATCAAGGGACTGTAAATTAAAGCAAAACAATGAATTGCAATTTTATGCCTATCAGACTGTAAAAAATTACGATCTGATCACACCAAGTGTTGGCTGGGGAGAAACGATGTCTTACTAATACTATTACTAATGAGACAATAATTAGTACAGTTATTACTAATGAGACAATAATTAGTACAGTTTCTGTAGAGAGCAATTTATAAATACCTGGTGGAGTTGAGAAATAAGTATCACAATGGAGCAGTCTATTTCAAGGCTCTTTCACAGGGAAATTGTAGCCCGGATTCTTTATAGGAACATAAAATATTATGATGTTTATAGTTATGGTAAAGCTACAAGAAGGAAAACAGCTGAATAGTTGTCAGGAAATTCCTGAATAAAGATTTTTTTATTCACAGAAAGGCATGTAGTAGAATGTTGCAGTGAATGGATACATCTATGCATATTTATAAATCAAAGTTTAATAAAAATAAGGTTTTATGTGCAAAAGGCAATTTCAGTGGGTGATTTCTTATATGGTAACTTTCATGTATTTAAAAATATCAAATTAATAGATTACACTTTAGTGAACCACGTGAAAATGCTACCATCTAATATGTTCTAATAATATTCTAATGTTAATGGTAACTTTTGGCAATCAGTATTACTTGGAAACAACCCATCTTAATTTAAAATCTTGTTCATCTACAGTGAAAAAGAAATTAAAAGGAAAAAGATTGAAAGTTTAGTGGGATAACACTGTCTTTTTTTTCCCCCACTATCCTTAAATTTGTATTAATTTAAGAAAAAATTAAATATGTGTAAACATTGTATTGCCTCCCTACTATAAAAACCTGAGAGAGTACTACGAAATCTGAAAGGTACAATACATATTGTGAAAGAGAAAGAAGCTGCTCAAATAGGAAGGAGCAACTGGGATGAAGGAGGGGAGAGGAAAAAGAAAGAAGAAAGAGAAAAACATATGTATGTGTATACACAGGATAGCTATGATAATTGTACTACTGATATCTGTTGGTTTATTGAAAGGAAGAGTTAATATGTAATTGATCAATTATGTGCCTATATTTGGTTATCTAAGCAACCACTTTGAAGATAATATTATGTAATACAGCAACCATTGTTAATATACTGTCACCTTGTTTTGAAATTCTGTATCATTTTTGTTGTTTTCTTTGATGTTTTGTTTATGCATTTGTTTTTGTGATTTTGTTTTTTTTCTTTTCTCTTTAAAATGAAAAATAAAATTTATATGTATGTACAAGGATAGCTGGGATAGGTGTGTTGCTGATGTCTGTGATTTATTGAAAAGAACAGTTAATGCTTAAAATTTTCTTTCTTCTTGACCAATTTTACGTGCTTGTATCTGGTAGTCAGAACAACTGATTTGAAGACAACAGTATCAGTATAAGAACCATAGTTAAATTCCTACTATCTTGTATGGTGAAGCTGTGCATCATTTCCAATGTTTTTTTTTTATTATTTCTTGTTATTGTCTTTGATTGTTTGATCAATCTTACATTCTTATGTCTGAGCAACTTTGTTGAGGATAACAGTATGTTGTTATAACCTTGCGCCACATTGCTGTTTTGTATGCGCCTGAGTAGCCATGATAAACAAGTTGTGCTGTGGAATTTCTCTCGAGTCTTTGTGACCTGACTGTTATGCTGTGCTGATAAACATGTTGTGTTAGACCAAGATAATATTTTCCTTAAAGGACATAATGAAAGAACCAGCTGTCCTTGCTGATAAACTTGTTGTGTCCTTGTGCAACTGAGCAGAGCGCCACCTGCTTTCCTATCACCCCATCCCCTCCCTTCTTGCAGTTTTTGTGCTATCATCACCCCATCCCCTCCCTTTTTGCGGGTTTTGTGCTTAAATGCAGAGCGCTTAGTCTGTGAGGCGCACATTCTCGGGATCAATCCCAAGAGTCTGGGTCAGCCAGGCCTGCTAATAAAGCCTTTGCTCCCCAAATTTGGAGTCTCCAAGTCTTGGCTTCCCACGGGGGTCTTGAGACCACCACATATGTAGTGTAGCAACCACTGTTGATTCCTCTCATTTTGTTTTGAAGTCATGTATCATTTTTTGTTGTTTTTCTGTTACTTTTGTTTTTGTCTTCATTGTTGCTGTTTTGTTAAGTTTTTTTTTTTCTCTAAAATAAAAAATAAAAGGACTAGATAATCATTAAAAATTTCTTAATACTTGTAATTATATTGCTTTCCTCATTTATAACTATATTTTATGTTTTATCCCTTTATATTCTTGATTATGTTTATTTACCTATTTTAGTTTTTCTAATAGCAGTTTATTGTTTGTGTGACACATTTATGTTATGTTTTATATCTCATTTATTTGTGGATTTTTAAGTCATTTTTAATTTCTTCTTCCAGTTTCCTTTATGTTCATTGTTCTTTTTCTGGCTCAAGCACTTAAAAGCAAAATTGATTTACTTTTGTAAACATTGATAAATAATAAACACATACATTTTCAAAAAAATAAAATAAAAGTAAATATAGATGAGAAAAAATAATCTCACAAGAGCAACTAAAAGACTTGAAATACACTTAATTAGAAATATGTATAACCAGGTGATAAAAACTAAAACACCTTCTAGAGAAAGTACAGTAAGAACTTATTAAATGGTGAGATAGAACATTGTACAAGGTTAAAATTTTGGAATGCTTAAAGAATCTAAAATTAATTTTAGTTTCTAGTAAAGTTCTAATAACACTCCAATAAAAATATTTTTCGTTTAAAAATAGAAAAACATTTCATATCTACTCTCTTAAAATGTGAATATAGCAAACACATTCAATAAGTTAGAGAAGATATTTTAATACTGACTGTATTACTCATGGCTTTCAAGAGACTCAAAACCAGTGAGGTGTGTGTGTTTGTGTGTGTTTAGAGAGAGAGATTTATCACAAGGATTGGGCTGTGATAACTGTAGAGGCTCACAAGTAGCAGTATCTGCAAGGTCTGTGGGCAGGCTGGAGTTCCAGGAGTGCCCAGTGTAGAGTTCCTGTCTGTAGCCCGGGGCCTGAGAACCAGGAAAGTCAATCGTATAGTTCATAAAAGCTGGAAGGCTTGAGGCCTAGAAAGAGTCAGTGTTTCACTTTGAATCTAAAGGTAGGGAAAAAAACTCAATATCTCCGTGGAAAAGTTATTAGACAGAAACAATTGTTTCTGTCTCAACCAGTTAGGTGTTTTGTTCATTTCCGATCTTCAGCAGGTTGGGTGAATGGCCCATCCACATCAGGGAGAGCAATCTGCTTTTCTCAGCCTACTAATTAAATGCCGTCTTGCCCGGTGTGGTGGGACATGCATGCAGTCTCACCAGTCTGGAAGGTTGAGGCAGAAGGATCAAAAGTTTGAGTCCTGTCTCGTCAACTTGATGAGACCCTCTCTCAAATTAAAAAATTAGAAGATGCAAAGCACTGCGGATGCAGCTCAGTGTGGAGATCCTGGGTTCCTTCTCCAGTACAGCAAAAATACAAAAGTTAACCTTTCTCCAAAACACCCTCCTAGACACAGCCAGTAGAATTGACTAAATGGGGACTCCATAACTTCAGCATGCTGACAAGTACAATTAGCCAATGCTTTGTACAGAATATGTTTACAATATATACTATGTATTCTAAAATATATTAATGACAATAATTAACCTTTCAATGTATTGGTCTCAAAATTGAAAAGCAATTAAATGACTAAAAAAATTTCAGAAATATATGCATGTGTATGAATTTAAGCATGTATATGTTATATGTGTCCATATTTGATAATTATATAGACAATTAGTCATACGAGCAAGATCAATTTGAGAAGGGATGAACTTGGTATTTTCAAAGACATTTAGAGTATGAAGTTTATGTCACTACTGGTCTCGTGAAATGACTTGCCTATTCTTTGGAAAGAAAATCAAAATTTTGTGGAACTATTTAAGAGAAATACATTCTGTTTACAATGAAAACACAGTCAAACACAAAATGCCCAAAACCCCAACATTGGTATATGAAATCTCCTTACTTAAAATGCAGAAGGTTGGAATGCTGAGGAATTTTGGAGAAAGCAAAATATATCCCTTTGGTTCTTCTCCCATTTGGCTGTAGGGGAAATGTCCA
>NW_004955409.1:20787286-20793510 GCF_000276665.1 Chinchilla lanigera | reverse complement strand
ATGTGTCCTGTATTATGTTGTTCCCCTTGCAAAAATAAGCCACCCCAAACCAACACAGCAAGTAAACCAGCCTTAGTGTTCAGGTGGGAAAATATCAATGATGAGGGAAACGGGGCCCTAAGCTTCAGACTTTCCCACAGTTAGGCCAGCAAGAAGACAAAAGTGACAACTGGTTCACCAAGTCCTGCCAGCCTGAGAAATCCTGGAGTGCTCAGCTCTGACTGCATGCCCTGCACAGATTGCTGAACTGTGGTCACTCAGACCACCCAGCCAAAGATTTCTCCTCCACACCTGTGCTCAACTCAGTCACCAAGTGACCAAGCCGTGTGAACTAGGGGAATGGATCAAAGATATGCACAGGGTTTTAAACACAGACCAAAGGAATAATTAACTGAAATACAAGGTCAAAATCAGCAACAAGTTCTACAATCCAGTGCTGAAATCAGATACAAGCTTCAAGGACGATTATTTTTTTATTTTATTTTAGAGAAAAAAAAGAAGGAAAACATATTAACAAACACATACATTTACAAAATAATACAAAAACAATACAAGCAATACAGAATTTCAGACAAGGTGATAGGAAATTTACAATGGTTGTTGCATTACATATTGATATCTTCAAATTGGATACTCAGATAAACAGGGTTTTAAACACAGACCAAAGGAATAATTAACTGGAATACAAGGTCAAAATCAGCAACAAGTTCTACAATCCAGTGCTGAAATTAGATACAAGCTTCAAGGATGATTATTTTTATAGTTTATTTTAGAGAAAAAAAGAAGGAAAACCTATTAACAAACACATACTACAAAATCATACAAAAACAATACAAGCAATACAGAATTTCAGACAAAGTGATAGGAAATTAACAATGGTTGTTGTGTTACATATTGGCATCTTCAAACTGGATACTCAGATAAACAAATATAGGCACGTAAGAGTGATCAAACACTTAAACATTAACTCTTCCTTTCAATAGAGCAATAAAAGTCAGTAGTACAACTATGTTAGCTATCCTGTGTATACATACATACATATTTCCCCCTTCTTTCTTTTCCCTTTTCCTTCATCCCGGGTGTTCTTTCCTTTTAAGAAGGACAAATTTCTTCCAAGGGCTTATTCTGGTCTCCCAAGGTTAGCCTGAGGTGTGTACATTTGCCAAGGCAAATTACACTTCATAATTAGCTCATGCAGCTGGTGCCTGGCGCCTGCTTAGTCTGTCTATAAGCATGTGTGGTGCACAGTGCAGAAACCTAACTTGTCTTACTCCTGCTTGCTGATCCATGTCTGCTTGTAGGTGGACGGTGAGGCCAGGATGGAGCCACAGGTCCACATGCAGTACTTGCGCTCAGGGGGAGCGATGATGTGCTCTCCTTCTGCATCCTATCGGAAATGCCTGTGTACCCCGTGGTGCCACCAGGCAGCACCGTGTTTGCATACAGAACCTTGCAGATGTCCACGTCACATTTCATGATACAGTTGAAGGTGGTCTCATGTGTGTCACAGAATTTCATACCAAGGAAAGAGGGCCGGAAGAGTGGACACCAGAAGCACTTCTTGCCAACGGTGAGCTCTTGGCCATCGGCCAGCTTGTAGCTCTTCTTTAGAGTGGAGGACAACCCAGCCATGGCCATCTCCTGTTCAGTGTCCAGGGCAACATCACTCAGCTTCTCCCTGATGTCACAAACAATTCCCCGCTTAGTCATGGTGGTGAAGCTGGAGCCACGCTCCGTCAAGATCTTCCTGAGGTAGTTGGCTGGTTTGGGACAGCCTGTCCAGACCCAGGATGGCGTGGGGAGTGCATAGCCCAGGTAGATGGGCTCTGTGTGGGTGACCCCGTCGCCAGAGTCCATGACAATGCCAGTGGTGCACCCAGAGGCTCCAGGGACAGCACGGCTGGATGGCCACATACATGGCCAGGATGTTGAAGGTCTCAAACATGATCTGAGTCATCTTCTCTCTGTTGACTTTAGGGTTCAGGGGAGCCTCTGTCAGCAGCATCAGGTTCTCCTCGGGGCCCACACACCACTTGTTGTGGAAGCAATGGTGTCAAATTGCCTCCATATCATCCCAGTTGGTGACAATGTCATGCACCGTAGGGTACTTCAGGGTCAGGAGTTGTGCTTGCTCTGGGCCTCACCACCCACGTGGGAGTCCTTCCGGCCATGCACACCATCACGCCCTGGTGCCAGGCCAGGAAAGCCAGCTTTGCACATGCGCAGTCATTGTCAATGAAGAGCGCAGGATTTCTTCCATCGAGATCTGTGATGCTTGAGAAGCAGAAAATCTGATTAACATAAAATGTTGTGTAGCTATTACATTTTTAAGTGGAAATTAAGATAGCCATAATACATACAATCTAGTACAGAACAAGAAAAATTCTGAGATGTCACTAAATGGTGTATCTATAAATAATTACAAGTATTTAAATGGTTTTCATTTTTTCCTATAATACAATAAATATAGAGTATTGCACACACATTCTCCTATTTATACATGTAAAATTCAGTGCATTTGTGATTTTTATACATTAACAATCTAAATTTACAATTAATGAATCAAATATCACTATTTAAAATACTAAATTTCCCTCCATAAGACAAATTAAAAGGGGCTCTTAGGCTAAGTAAAGTTTACCTTGTTTAGTTACCATAATGCTACACTGCTTCTGTACTAATTTTTTATTTTAACTTAGTTTTTATTAATTTGATTTAATTCATTTCTTTAAAATTCATGTTTCATAGACACAAATTCCTATAAATGAATTCCAAAAGTTACATTTGATATTAATGTAGATGGAAATTTGAGTGTTTTTGTGAAAGAAGAGATTTATTAGGTCTCATAAGTATATGTATTAGATATCTGAATTGATATTTTTGTAAAAAGTCTGTAACTATTATCTCAGTTATAAAACAGATACAGCCAAGACTTGTTCCATGTAATGTCAACAAATATTATCTCATTAAAAATAACCCTTAAGCATCTGAGCCCTGTCTGCTGTGCTTGCCTAGAAACATCTGTTTTACTTAACTTTTAAAGGATAAGTCAAGTATAACAACTCAAATTAGTCTCAAATGCTTTAAAGTGTAATTTCAAACATACAGCTTAGCATTTGCTGCATTGCATGTGGCATTCTTTCAGATCTCATTAAATATCAAAAGCACTCTAACCACAAATGTTGTCCATGTAACTCATCCAAAATGGCTTTTACAATTATCTTAAAAGAAATGAAGAATTTTTTTACATCATGTAGCTTAAATTAAATTTTGTTGTTAATTTAAAAATTTCAATGAATCCTTTAAATAAGTACGTATTTCATTATATTTGTGTGTCGTTATAGGATAATTATGGTACTCTTCTTCAAGTCAGAGTAGCAAGCCAGCTAAGAGAATAATAATTAAAAGATGAGTTGTAAGTTTTCTAAATTCACTCATTCTTGGTAATATAATTAGTAAAAGAAGAAAATAAAAAAATTGAGCATTCAAAATGTGACAATTTTTTTGCAGCTTGAGATAAGACTAATATTTGTTGTATTAGATTTTATAAAACTATCAGTTTTGAAGTGTTTTTGAAATAAGGGTTTTGAGTTAATCATATTGTTAGACAAATATGTTCTTCATATGCTAAAACAGGCATAATTACTTTTTGCTCTCTAAGTGTTTAAATAATCTAGAAAGTTGGATTTAGTCACATCTATATGCCTAAAATAAAAGAATATATTTTACATTAAAACAATTTTTAAAACATATAAGTAAATATAAAAGGTGTTATGAATTTTATCATCTTTCTTTTAGAGACAGGGTCTCGCTATGCAGTTGAAGCTGGCCTTAAGTTCACTTGGTAGCCCAGGCTGGTCTCGAACTCTCAATGATTCTCCTGCCTGAGCCTTCTGAGTGCTGGGATTACAGGCGTGCACCACCACACCCAGATGAAGTTTATGACTTTGTACAACTGAAAAATCTTCAAATCTACATCTTTATGTAACATTGATGGTTAAAAATATTTATTCCCTTTATATGTGGTTGTATCTACTTTCAACATTGTTATCTTTAAGATTATGCCATGTTACACTTAATGACTATTATTAATATAATATATAACATATGAAAAGGTGCAATTAACATAACTTTGCCCAGTAAAAGTGTTTGCCTATAATAAACATATCCAAAATTATTCACAATATTATCTAGCTCTTCATTTAGGAAAGAATCTTCAACTAGGAAAATTACATTGTTTGTATGTACACATATTCTTTTTCTGAAGGCATGATTTGTACTACCAATTTCTGCTTTGACATATAAAGAATTTCCAAATGATTATTCCCATACTTACTACAAGAAAAGCTCCAAAACATGAAAATGAATGACTTTTCCTGGAGTGAAAATAAACCTTTCCTCATGCAAGTAGTGTGTCAGGTATTTAGTTCCAATGACAAAAATCTGAGTAATACAGAATGATTAATTGAATTCCATGCATTTGTCAAAACCTAAGAGCATGAAAAACACACACACACACTCAGAGAAACAGGAGGGCATTTAAGTAATTCCAAGATGGAAAGCAGAACATGACAAAAGAAACTTAACTGTATTACAAATATAAAAAACAACTTTATTGAAGTATGTTAATAAGGAAAGGAGGAAGTGTTTAAGTAATTTTGCAGATAAGTGAAGGCTATCAGACTAGAGCCTTAATTTATATAGTATATATAATGCATTCTTTTTGGTGAATATTTCCCACCATGCTACTGGTTAGGAATTCTTAAACATTAATTATTCATACTGGAATTAATTAAATAAGTGATTAGGAAATGGTCAAAGCATGGCTGCTCACAGGTGAAGTGTATGGTTGCAGACAACCCTGGGAGAGATCAGAATGCTGTGTGCTGTGATGGATTAATTAAAGATAACATCAGCATGAAATCCACATTTAACTCAATATAGACATGAATGGTTACATATAAGAGTATTTGTAGGTGCATATTTCTTTGCTCTGTCACCTGAAAAGACCTAAATGCTGCAAAATTCTATTAAGCTCAGGCACACTTCACACTCAGAACTTTTTTTCTGCTGCTATTTTTCAATGGAAGGAAGCAGCACTCCTTGAGAAATGGGGTATTGAGACTACAGCAGGAAACTAATGCTAACGTAAGCATCAGTCATTTTATAGCGCAGAAAGCGGAGAGGGGCACAAAAAACTAAAAGGAAATTATGATAACATTACTTTCGTGCAGAAATCCAAATTCCAAGCAAAGGAACATGAATGACAAAAGCTGAACTATTTGGGACAACAAAAATTATCCAGAGATATTGGAGTATTAAAAATAATATAAAATAGTTATCTATGATTTCATTCTATTGTAAATAAATGACTGAAGAAAATATGTATTAGGGTAAGAATACACTTCTCATAATAATTCATTTTTAACATCATAATAACTCATGGAGACATACTACCCTCATGTAGATGAACCATAACACCACCCCTCAAATATGAGTGAATTGAGTGATATTGTTTCAACAAAACAGTATAGTAATGATATGATTGGCTTATCATGCCTCCAAAACTATCAAGTTCTTTTTATCGAAACTGGTGAACATTGCTTATATTATAAACGGTTTCCATATGTGATTAAATTTTTAAAAACTTGTTAGTGAGTGATTATCTTAAATGATCTGTTAAGTTCTGAATATTATCAGATACGTTTTATAAAAGGCAGAGAGAGAGGGTGAGATTTTTATTACATAGGGGAGAACAAAATCTACAGATGAAACATGTATTTCAAGATAAAGATGTTGGCTTTAAAAACTTGGGTGATTGGGCTACATATCAAAAAGTGTTAGCACCAACCAGATGTTGGAAGAAGCAAGGGGCAGAATCCTCCTTGCAGGTGCTGGAGCGTGTACAGTCCTCTCAAAGATTTACTTGCAGCAAGGAGACACTTGCTTCAGATTCTAGCTTCCCCAGTTGAAAGTAACAAGTCGCTGTTGGTTTAGGCCAAGTTTATGCCAGTTTGTTATGATGGTCACAGTAGAGCAGGGAAACTGAGAAACATTACAGTGAAAAAAATTTGCTTCAAATATATCACACCAGAAAAAAATAACTATATATATATATATATATATATATGTATATATATACATATATATATTTAAGTTTTATTTTAAAGAGAAAAATAAAACAAAATTTCAAAACAAGATAATGGGAGAACAACAATGGTTAA
>NW_004955409.1:20755590-20787186 GCF_000276665.1 Chinchilla lanigera | reverse complement strand
ATATATATATGTAACATATCTATAAATACATGCATGTGTAGGAGATCAGCATGTAGCAGTTACAGAGTTGTAAAAACTGGCTTTTAATAAGTCAATGGTACAGGGCTGGGGATTTAGCTCAGCGGCAGAGCGCCTGCCTGGCAAGCGCAAGGTCATGAGTTCGATTCCCTGTACCAGAAAAAAAAAAAAACCCAAAAAACAAAAAACAAAAAAAATAAGTCAGTGGTTGAGCCTGGCATGGTGGCACACACCTGTAACCCCAGCACTCAGGAGGCTGAGGCAGGAGGATGGTTGCGCATTCAAGACCAGCCTGGCCTACAAAGTGAGCTCAAGGCCAATCTGAACTCCATAGGGATACCCTGTCTCAAGAAGACCCCCTGCCCCCAAAAAGTCAATGGTTAATATGTTTTATTCATCATGAACAGAGATAAATCTTATCCAATGAATGACCTATGCAATCACGACTTTCACATCTAAAACATCTTTGAAAGGCAATAAACACAGAAAATCTCACGTAAAATATTTGTTGAACAACTGTGACAGTATATTTTTTACTATTAATGTAAAAGAGACAAAACCAACCTTGAAAAGATGAAGCCATTAGAATAAACAGCCACATGGATGGCAGGGGTTCATCTTGAAATACAAGAAAACTTTAAGATGATGATGATGATGAAAATAATGACAACGATAACATATTAATATCCTCAGAGATTTGCAGAAGGTTTTCCCCTGTAAAAGAAAGCAAAGTCATAAAAAAGAAAAAGTACGGGGCACAAAATCATGTGAAGAAGACAGGCACTAGGGAATTTAAAGATAAAAGCGTCTGAAAATAGTAGTATTTTGTATTGTGAAGAAAAATTTCCAGAATATAGGCATAAAACTAAACTAAGAATATGAATGGCCAAAGCTGAACTATTTTAGGCAACAAAAAATATGAAGATGTATTAGATTATTAACAATATAAAATAAGAAGTTAAGATAATACCAAAGAAAAAAATTCAACAAAAAACCAAGTAAAGCTTGCAAAAATTGTTGCTTCCAGTGTGACTGAACACAGTGAATGTTTAGAAATATTTATTACAGTAAAAGACATATTGTTACAACTCTCTCAAAATATCCCTATTTTCTTTTAATATATTTAACCAATCATTCCTACCCCTTTCTGACGCATTTCTGGAAGTCTTTTTCCGTGAGCACATCTTTTGTTATGACATTGTAGCTTCCTCAATGTTTCAAACTGATTGAAAGTGGTGAGCATTCGTGGTGATGGTGACTTTGAGAAACATACAGAAGTCACACAGTGTTAGATCTGGTGAATAAGGTGGAGGAGGGCACACTATGTTTAGGAGAGCACATTTTCATGAGATGGCTCTCTAAAGCAGCATCCAACACATTTTGTCATGCCTTGAATGAAAAAGAATTTTCCGGAATTGCTTCAGTGATGAGAGAGGTATGTTTGAAGCTAAGCAGTGTATTTTGAGGGGGACTAATGGCAGTGTGTATGTTACCGCAAGAAAATTATTCAAACATTTACCACATTTCTCTTATACACTGCATATTCAAAAGGGCATTATTCTCATTTTTACAGTTCTCAAATGATGAAAATGTGATATGAATATGTATCAACTCCCCAAAATGAATATAATTACTATGTATCACAAACATACACCAATAAAAATTTTAAAAGATGAAGTTCCAGTCAGGGAGAATAGTGAAAGCAGACTAAGAACTGCAAATATAACAAAAATTCTAAAACTCCAGGGGATACCAGTCTTAAGACTAAAGTTCTTCTCCAGATGTTACTGCATGAATAAAAATGGTGGTATAATTTTGAACACAAATAAAAACTAGATAGAAGGTCTATGCCACGGTAACAGTACTCATGGAGCAAGAGTCATGTTGACATCAGCTTTAGATGCTAATTGTAAGTGAATAAATACTGTTGGATCATGATTTTGGAACTGACTTTTATGCCCAAGCAAAAATTGCTTAAAATTAGACACAGCAAAATAAAGACCTTGCCTGTGTTATAAACTGGATTATTATGCAAAATATATGAAGATATAGGTGTATTTGTTTACTAGTGCTGCACAAATGTGCATTTACTGCTCATTTAGGCAACTAAAAAATAATGTATTACTTCATGATTAGTTAGGTCAGAAATCTAGGGCAGGCTTAATTTCTTTGTTTACTATGTATAATCCTGATATTAAAATGTAGGCAGGAATTGGATTTCATCTTGAACTATTGATCCTCTTACAAACTCAATCATGTTCTTGTCAAATTTCAGTTCCATTCAGTTTTAGGAATTAGGTGTCCAGTTTTTTCCTTCTGATCATTTTGGTGGTTTCACTCATATGAACAGCTCTTTACCATGACATTTTTCTCTTGTAAGTCCAGCAAGAAAATCTCTCCTTTGAGTCAAGATCTTTGTACCAGCTTTGGGCCCATGAAAGATATAATTTCATTGGATTCACTTAAATTTAATTGATGAGAAATCTCAAATGCGTCCTCAAAATCTACTCTTCTGTATAAAAAAATAATAAAACTGGCAGGCATTTTATTTCAAAGTTCTATTTACACTTAAAAGAAGGATATTATTTAAACTATACACACCAGGAGGCAGAGATTTTGAATGTATTTTAGAATTTTGCCAACACAATGATCTAAAGTGACAGACACACCTAATTATATAAATGCAACAAGTATGATTAGAGCATTACTTTATCTTAATGTTATAATGAAGCTGTATGTCCTTTTATCAATGGCAAAATTGAGATATGCAACAAAAAGAAAGTATTTAAAATCAAAATTCCAGAGACAATAAAAACTCAGAAATTATGCTTGCATATTATACATTACACTAAACAGACAATAATTAGAGAAATAATAAAATTAAATAAGGATAGTTCATTTTGCTGTTGATTTTACAGTATTCTGGATATCCTCTTCTGGTTTTGTGAACTAGATTGCATTTACTACTTGAAATACAAAACCAATAAAAAATGTTATATGTCTGTTAAATGTCACTTTTCAAAACTTACACAATAGCAAATTCATAGCTGTAAATTTTAACAACAAAAAATAAATAATATAACTATATAAATGTGTGTTTTATACTTTTAAATGCTGACAAAGTGCATAAAACAGAACTTTGAGCTAAGCAAATTCGGAAAAAAATAAAGTAAGGTAGTAGACAGAGATATAAGTTAAGAGTAGGGGATTAGTTTCAATAGAGACTTAAGTATCTTGGGATTTTTTTTTTTTGATTAAAAATATAATGTTATTAGTGACAAAACCTTAATATAAAAGTGGGAGCAAATATAAACTTGAATACTTTTCATTGTCATTAGACTCCCAGGGCATTGAATGTTTATTCCCATATATACATATTATTTGGAAAGTTAAAACATTCTTAAGGAGATATATATGAGTATGTTGGATTCCACGGAAGAGTGGAAAGGTTGCAGAGGAAAAGACGGAAATACAGATTTTAGCTGTGTTTCTGTTTTTACCATCCGTAGGATTCTAGATACATTTCTTAATATTTTGCTTCTCACTTTCCTTATATAAGATATACTAACTATAGAATAACTGCATATTAAAAAGAATAGAATAGTGATATATTTATTTTCCTATCTAACTTGCACAGCAACATTCGACATTAACAATAGTTCTATGAAAAGTGAACAATGCTATCTACTCAGCTTTGCACATTCTAGTCTATAATTTCACTTTTTCATTTTTATAATTATATTCACAAATATTTTGGTGTCGAAATTAGCAGCGTAAGAATATTGCCAATTTTGTAAGTATAAATAGGCAAGTAGTAATGTACTTTACAATGCTAGTCAAAATATTAATGTTTAGAACACTGACCAAGTCTAAAATAGTTTATACCAAATTTACATAGTTGCCGTAAACGATAGCAGCTTTTTGAAGTTAGTTTTCCTGCATTAGCTTCAAAACATGAATTTTGGGAAGTCTGTGTGAATGTTTCAGCAAAAATTCCATGGGGGTAGTTTTGTTTCTATATTTAGGCATTCAAAATAATCTCTCTATGAGTTCAATGCAATGGACATAAACAGTTTTCAAAATATTAAGTTATAATTCCATTGTTACATCGTTGAGATAACTTGCCCTTTTGAAATTATATGACTTTGACCCTGTAGAAAAGCATTCTAATGGATTGATCCACACCACTGTAAATTATAGATCTTGAAGTAAAAAACACAAATGTGTAATGATTAATTTTTTCTCAAGGTATTCAATTATTTTGCATAATATTAAATTATGTAGTATAAAACAAATTAACATTAGTATATATTCAAGTATATAATAAGTATGTATTATATAGTAGAGTTAATGTATTATAAATCATATGTACATGCACAATCATAGGTGACCATATATCAGTAATACGCCAGGATCTGAAAATCAAATTAATTGTTCATCTAATGAATGTTACAAAGTAGTAGGAATGGCAAAAATAGTATTCAATGCAAAACCACTAGGCTGTGAAGCAACTCCTTAGCAGTGAGTTACAGTATACATTTATGTTTTAATCTTATCTCTCATATCTATAATGAAAATATAATTTATTATATGGTGCCTATTAAGACCTATAAAGTGCCAGAAGTATGTTAATGTAAAGATTGGGTGTACATTGTTTCTTAACAGTCATAGCGAATATGTTAAACAAAATGAATAAAATTAAAATTCCGTGATAGCTACCTATCTAAATAAATAGTCTGACTTCATAAAGTACTGTGAACATTTGATAAAAGCACAAAGACACATAGATACTTCTCCTAGACTACTGAGTTACTGCAACACCTAAATTTTTCTGTTCAAGTGAGGTTGTAGAAAATGAGTGCTATAAAATGGATGAATGCTTTATGCCCAGATTGAAGCTTCCCTGATTCAAGCTGCCAATCATTTAACTGTTCATGGCCACAAAAGCCATTTCAATGGGGTGAATTTTTGTAAAGGGAAAGAAATGTTTAAATAATTATTTTTATACAAATATTTCCCATTCCACCATTTTAAATTATATTTCCTGATAATGTCTTTTCAACATTTTCAAAAAATTTGTTTTTGTAATATTTTCTAGCTACAAATAACATTATAACTTTAATATATGTTACCGTTACTCATCATAAATAATAATTTAGTATTGTTTCTACAAACACTTGTTCTTTTATTTATATGTTTTAGACATTTCTGTAAAATCCAACAAATTCATGGATTTATGTAATAATTATGTTCTTAAATGGATAGATTGCAGAAAATATCAAAAAACATTAAGTGGAGACTGGGCTCCTATCCTGAACAGTTTTACTCTTTTATAAGAGTACTGTATATTGCTGTACACTCTTGAGCCAGGAAGAGAAATACATAGCTCATAGATTTTCTATCTCAAGGTATTTTTAAGTCCTAGGCTTTGAGATTTGTTCGCAGTGTTAGTATTATATATTATGAGGGAGGAGAATAACCTTCACTTTGTCTATAATTTGTTGGTGTACAATTAACACTACTAGAATATAAATAATATCAGTTTAATTTATCATATAAAGCTAAAAATAATTTTGTGAATTAAATTTGATTAAATTTAAGATGAAATGAATTTAAGATAGATATGTAAATTTAAATATATATATATATATTTTTTTTTCATCTATCAGGCAGTCTTAAGAACTTCTAAAACTAAAAATCTTATGGTGATTTCTTACCTACTTGTAACAAAGCAGTGGAAAAATGTCAATCCAAACAATATACTCCAGATCAAGTATTGCCATGGTGTAAAATGTTGGCAAAAATTTAGTTATTAAAACAGATAAACCAAGGAAAATTGCTAACCATAAAAATTTGAAGAGGTAAAACTTTACTACTACTACTACTAATAAATCACATTAATGGTTAAAATCCACCACATATCTCCCTAGAAAAAGCAAACTTGGACTTTTAAATGTTGAAAATCGGAGAAGAATGCAGTATTAGAGCTCATGATTGAATAACTACTGATGCCTACACATTATGCACACATAAAAGGTTGTGTTTTGGGAGGATAACTGTTTGAGGGGATTAGACGAAGGTTGTTGTGAACTTCATTCATCCTAGGAAGGGGAAAGGTTCTTCTCCTTGCGTGTATTTCAACTGATGCTCACCAGATCATACGGCTGATATGCTGTGATTCAAGTCATGTTGAGTTGCTTTTATGATGGTCAAGATATCCATTCACATACCATTAAAGTGTTTTTTCACGTGATAGTAAATGTTATGACTAAGTGGGTACTTTTCATGTGGGCACCTCATGTAACATTATTATTGTAATACTAAATAACAATTGAAAAAACCGTACTAGATTTGTTGATGCATCTTCCCGCTCTGGGTTCTATATACGTTAATAATATCAAAATGGTTCATAAGAATTTAGAAAAAGACCAAGGATAGAAATATTAAAAATTGGAGATAGAAATATAAAGGACATAGATGGAGCAGAATTTAAAATATTAATGTAGCACTATCAGAATTTAAGTGAATTAACAGGAGGGTCTTATTAATACCTTAACATCTAAAAATGAAAAACCCCCACTCTATTTAACCCTGTTTGGATAAAATTTATAAATAAACAAGTAAGTAGCCAAAGCAGGCAACATTGAGCAATCAGGGAAAAATTAATCAGACTGAGGATTAGTAAAGAGATCAGTGTTTCTTGGCTTGATTCCTATGGGTAAAATATTCAGGGATGGAAAATAATTTCTATAAATCTTCTTGACACACAGTGCACTATGATTCCAAATCTGCTGGTGAATGCCTAACAAGGCTATAATTAGGTTGGAAGTATATGTTTATGCTTGAGTTGAGGGGATTGTGTTAAAAGTTTGGGAGAAAATTGAATTTAGAGGAAATAGGTCTTGATCTAGACATTGTGTGACAAGCTGAGATAACTTTTAATGAGGGGTAGTATTTAGTAGAAAATGATTTGTTTACTAGAATAAGTAGATTTGGAGCAATTGTTTCCACATGGGAGACAATAGATAGAAGTCAGCCTGGAAAAATAAGGTTTGGGGAAGCAAGTCAGACATATTTAACAAATAGTGCTGGATAATGCCATGATAAAATAGTACTGATACAAGAGGCTCTTTACTACTTTAATGCAGGTGAAAGCAGAAGTAGCTACGATGCAGTGATCTTCCACTCAAGCTAATGATTCTTCAGAGCACATTGAAAAGAAGATTTAGGGCCTTCAAAATTATGTCTTTCTTACATCAATGTACTGTGACTAGTCTTTCCTTAGACTGTACCAAAAAAGATATCTCTTGCAATATTTCCAGGAGGGACAGGATTTATTCTGAACACAAGTAATGTTCCAGTAGAAACAGTGTATACAACAGTAAAAAATGGAGACCAGTGTTAATACAATTTTAGAGCCAGGATGACTTTCTTTTTCCCCAACTTTCTGGAAATCTAGAAATAATAAATTAACAGTCAATTGTAGTAACCCTTCTTCATAATAATATCTGGCATGTAAGAAAGGGCCAGTTCTATTTGGTGGTGACAGTAAATACCGCTGTCGTTCTTACTGCTACCTAAATTCTTATTCTTACTATTACCTAAATTGTAATAAGCTATTACTGTTTTATGGAATAACACTGAAATTTTTGGTGTAACATTCAAATATCTTATATAAATATGGTAAGTTATAAATGATACAGATAATCAGTTATTTTTGAGAGATTAAATCAAGTCTTTCTTCTGGTAATAACACTTGTGGAAAATGATTAGTCTGTGGCAGAACTGGATCTGTCTAATGATCAGTTAAATTCCATGCTAAATAGTTCAGCACAAATTTATGAAGGAATAAAAATAACAGATTAGGAGATAACTAAGCAATCTCTTTAGTAAGAAATATGAAAATCTGTTCAACAACTTCATAGAATAGGTTACTTGCTTCTTTAGAGCCACGTGTACCTCCCACTGGCTTCTCTAAGCAGTAGACAATGCATATGGATATTGACGCATCTGGGTGTTAGTCATTTATTGTTGCTGAGATAAAACACCTGATATCATCACCTAAAGAAGGCAAGGCTTATTTTGGCCTGTAGTGTCAGAGGTTTCCATCCATGCTGGGCTAGTTACAAGGTAGAAACCTCCTTGTGGATGGTCATGGCAGAAGAAAGATGCTCACCACATGGCACGTAGAAATAGAAATAGAAAAAAAAGTCAGAGAGAGGAAAAGCCAATGACAAAATGTAATCTTCAAAGCCACACCCCAAATGGGCTACCACACCCAATTAGACCACTAGACTATGGATAGATTAATCCATCAATGATTTTAAGGTCCTCATAACCCAAGCACACTAAAGAAACTACCTCTGAATTTTTCTGGGTATCAATAATGGGATAAAAAAATCTCTCAGCATACGAGTCTTTAGGGGGCATTTTTGATCTAGCATAGCGTTCTTCCTATGCCTCCCAAAGTCTCATGTTCATCGTATAATGTAGATTGCCTTTAGCCCTTCTCCAGGAGTCAGTATAGTTTTAACAGGGCTAGCATTGCTCAAAAGTCCATGTTCTAGTCTCTTTTGAAACTCAGAGCAAACTCTTTTCTGCAAGTCTCTGTAAAAATAAAAAATAACTTACATATTTCCAAGATACAGTGCCAAATGATAAATACCACTATTTCAAAAGGAAAAATAATATAGAAAGAAAAGAATCAGACTAGAACTAGACCAATACCCAGCAGGGTAAACATTAAACACAGTGGCTCCATGTCTAGCTTGGTCGCCACGTAGTGACATGTTGTAAGATCGATAATACTTGTGTCACACCATCCCTACAACCTTTTTCTGTAGAGCACATGGCCTCCCTTGGGTTGGCTCTGCTCGTTGCTTAGGGCTTTCCTAAGCAGACATTCCATGTTCCTGGAATGTCCTGCTTCCTGGTGCCTCCATTACATCCTTGTTTTTCTCCCACAACTTTATACAACATCCTCTTTGGGGGTTGCTGAAGGGATTCTGATCCTGCCAGACATTGTCTGGGTTCCCCGGCCTAACTCTCAAATCTGGTTGGAAGCCTTCATGAGCACACAACACTTGCATTCTGCATGCCTGCAAAAACAACAGCAGAAGGACAATGCTGAGATCTGTTACCAGTGCCAGCAGGAGATAGGTTTCATTGTACCATGGTTGCAGCAGCCTCTAAATTCCTGGATGACTGAATGAAGGGAAAAACATTTTTAGTGAGAAGGGTACCCTGCAGGTCTCCTCTCAAACTGATATCTTTCAGAGGAATTTACTGTTTTATACCCTTGATCTTGTAATTGCTGGGGTCAGGTCAATCCCTGAGATGCCTTCAGGGCATCTATTTTAGTTTGCTGATGAAAGTATTTTATTTATTTTTAATGGTGCTAATTTCTTCAGCAACCACACCTTTCTTATCCCCAAGTTTATGCATGGTTCTTTTCTCATCAAATTATTAGTTTTTGAAATCATTCAGCCTGACTTTTCACTCCTAATTTTCACCACAAACATGGGTGAAACAGGTAGCAGTACCCATGCCACTGACTGAATTCTGTCTTGAAATTTTCTCTGTCAGATAGACTTGTCCATGACCTTTAAACTCAGCCCTTTGTAAAATCTCAGGACATGGTAAAAATGGAAATAAGTTCTTTGCCTGAATATAATATGAATGTATTCTAGTAAAATTCCCATTAGAGTCCTTGTTCCTACCAGAAACGTCACAAGCGCTCTACTGTCCACATTTCTACCAGCATGTGGGTGTGATCATTCCCAGAATTCCCTGTCAAACTCCACTTATAGCATTTTAGTCCATATTTAGCTGGCATTTTAGAACATTTTTAACCTCTTCACAGTGCAGTTTCAAAGACTCCTGGCATAATCACAGCAACAATCGCTCTTGATACCAGTTTTTTGCATTAGTCACTTTTTGTTGCTGGGAAAAAATAAATGACATATACAACCTAAAGAAGGAAAAGGTTTACTTTGGACACAGTTTCAGAAATTTATTCTCATAGTCACCTCTCTGCAAACCAGAAGCATCACTGTGGAAGGACATGGTATATAAAAGATCTCCCTCCTCTCATGGGGTGTGGAAAGTAGAGAGAACAAGGAAGAGCCAGATAGAAAAGAAGAGGCTGTGGCAAGTGTGACCCTTCAAGGTCACTCCCCCAGTGCCCTAAGACGTCCAGTTAGGTCCCATATCCCAATTAGTCCAATTATATAAAGTCAATGCTCTCATAATACAAGCATCTTTATATGTACCATCTCTGAATAGTTTTGCATTTAGGATGAGTCTCTCAATAAATGACTCTTTGGTGGACACTTTAGATCCAAACCAAAGCAATCTGTTACAAATGATATAAAAATGCTGATAAACAAATATCACTGTTTTGCTATAATAGAGCACAGACCAAAAACAAGGATCTTGGAAGCATGATTTTTTTTAAAATGGTGATTTAAAAAATTATAGGTGATATTGATATTGGTGATATCCAGTGTATCTTTTTTGATTGATTCCACATTTCATGCAATACCTACATGGCTGAAAATCAAAAGATTTATGTATATTTTCTTTTAAAAATTTTATAATCTCAGTTGTTGTACTTTGGTCACTGACCGATGTTTTGAAAAAAATCTTTCACAGCACTGTGTATTGAAATCAATATTCTTTTCCTATTGAATTTTCTTAACATCTTTGCATCCTTGCTGTTATTCCATAATTCTCTAAGACTTCTTTTATTTCTGTCATTTTTGATCCTCAAACTAGATAACCTTAACAGAACTCTCATAAAGTTTCCTGATATTTTTTTTCCTTCTGGTCCCTAAATAATGCTATAGTGAATTTTTCTTTTCAGTTTTGCACTTTTCAACTCTAAATTTTCTACTCATTCAATTTTTCTGATTTCTGTCTCTTTGAAAGTTTGAGTGTATAGCACTTTCATAACTACTCTTAGTTCTTTCAGTATGATGTTCTTTGGAAATATGCTAAATAGCCAATTTAAGATTTTCCAGCAAGCCCAATATTTATTCCTGCTTAGAGAAAATTTCTTGTAATAGTTTTGCAATACTTGAATCATACATCGTTTTCATGTTTTTAAAAAAATGGATGATTTTAGGTAAAAATAATTTGCCATCTGAAAACAATATTCCCCATTCTCCATGGTTTGTTGCTTCTATTTTTGGTTCTGGGAAATTTTTTTAACAAATTCTGTAAAGTCTGTACTTATGGTTTTTAAATTTAATTCTGTTAACTTAGGTGGCTTGTGAGCCACTTAGGAGATTATTAAAGCACACTTCTGGTTGTGTCTTTGTGGCTCATGTGGGCAGGACCGTTGACTCTTATCTTTTCTTCTCTGGCATTTATCTTTCTTTTGCTGTTTCCTGGATGTCATAAACTAAGCAGTTTTGCTCTACTCTGTCTTTCCTCTGTGACATTTCCATCTTGAAGGCATCTACCCATGGCATGTGCCGAACTAAATTTTTCCTGATTTAAATTGTGGTTGCTTGGTGTTGTGTCCCAGCAACTGGAAAACTGACTAACACAGAAGCTGGTAACAAGAGTAAGGTGGTTGTTGTGACTGTAGTTTGGAAACATTTGGAAGACCAAAATGCTGATAGAAATGCTGACAAGAAAGGCCAAGCTTTAGGGAGAGGCAATCAAGAACAAGGAGCTCACTGGCAGTTGGACTGGAGTCAATGAATGTTTATAATCTGGCAAAAAAATTGCATATGTTTTCCCCATGTCCTGATACTATGGGAGATTGACTTTAAAGGTAATGTATTAATTTATTAGCGGAGACTATATCAAAACTATCTAATATTCATGAGCAGGATAGGTATTATTGCCTGTTTGCAGTTAGACACATAGTGAGGATCAAAGGCAAATACCAGAACAGAAAAATTTAGAAAACATAAAATATGTCCCAAAAGTGAACCATGTATAAATTTGGGGCCAACTGGACCGTAATTTGTATGTCTTACTACTGTGTAGCTTGAACCACCAGTGTTACATGGATGCATGATACATGACTGCACTACCACTGCCTCCAAGCTGCCCAATGGGACAGTCATGCACGTACCAGGGGTACAATTCAGTAAGAACATGTTAAATAGAGACAATGTAGTTTTTAAAAGGACAAGAAAAATGATTTCTTGAGGGCACCTTGCAAGAATCAGCATGACCCAACCCATCACAACTCAAAAGTGTAAAAGTGAAAATTTTCATTTCAGACAAAAGTTCTTCAGACCCCTGTTCAATAAGAGCCCCCTAGGGAATTAGTTCAGTGGGGTTAATTTCAGTCTCCTCAACTGTCCAGGCACTCAGAGGCCACTGTGACCACAGTTCAAGGAGCCTGGCTACCTCTAGACCTAGCAGCAGAGCTTGGCATCATCCCGGTGATGCTCGTTTTACTGGCATGTAGAGTGAAAGAGCTGCGGGGTCAAGAGACTTTCATCCAGATTTCAGAAGAAGGCCTTTGGGGCCAAGCAAGAAACCTCCAAGAGGGCAGTATGTGAAGCTATAGAAATGAAACCAAGGATGTCATGGAGGTTCCAGGAATGTGTACCAGCTCCAAAGAAAGGACATGTGTGCAACAAGCAAGGCCATAGAGATGGGGCTGTCTATTCTCTTAGAATTCACACCTCACCTCCACAAATTCATGATGCCAGACATGGGGCTACAGGATATAATGCTGGCCTTATTAGTTTTTGGTCTTGCCTTGGTCAAATTCTTTTCTATCCTCTTATTTTTCTCTTGGAGAGTGGGTATATTTACTCTATTCCATTGCACCTTAGGATTATGCAATTTGTTTTTTTTTTATTTTAACACAGATTCACTACTAATAGTTTTCTGTGACTCTCAAATGATGCATTAACTTTGACTTTTGAAAAACTCCAGAACTTCTCAGTGTTTGGTGAAGAAATTATTTCATTCTCAGTTGCATGCAGGATAACTAACATCTTTAGCAGAAGTATTACCTTGTTGTTGTGTTTGTTTTGAAGTTAAATGTGGCTTAATGAGAAGTGGTTGGATCTCAAGTTAACAAAAGCTTAATTGAGCCTACTTTATTGGCTTGCAAGCCATTTAGAGTATTACATTTCTGTGGATATCTGGACAGGTCATGGTGGTATAACTTTGAGGTCTAAATCTGGCCCTACCACTTCCTAGGTAACATTGTTCCTCTGTTCTATTTCCTGGACATGATGAGCTAAGTGTCTTTCTTCTGCTATTTCCTTCCCACCATGATGTTTATACCTTGGAGTCAGCTAACCATGGACTGAACCCCCTAAAGTTATGAGCCAAAATAAAACTATTTTCCATTAAGTTGCATGTGGTATGTTATTACACTGATTTTGTATTACAAAATTGTGTTACAGTATTGTATTACACTGATCGGAAAACTGACTGATACAGAGATCACATTCAGTCTTGAAGATTTGGCTTGACCAGTGTATGGGCTCATTAATACTTGCATATTTACTTACATACCTGAAATAAATAAATTTGCAAGGCTTTGCCAAGGGATATGGGGTGTTTTCTTGACATATGGAGATATATATATATATATATATATGTGTGTGTGTGTGTGTGTGTGTGTGTTGCGCATGATTTAGTTGATCTCACAGACTGTTAACAGTTTATAATTCTGCATTAGTCTTCACTTTTATAAACAGCTTAAATGTTATAAAGAGGTTAGAACATAGGACCTTCTCAAGATGGTGCTGTGAATCAATACATCTCTGCAAATTCTACGTATATCCTTCCATATTTAGAGAATATATCAGAGACTGTTTTCAAGCATTCTATGAATACATTATTGTTCTGGTTTTTTCCTTTTAAACCTTTTTTTAATTGAACTTTTTATCTGCCCCAAAGGTTATGCACCACCTTAGGGAGTTCACTGTTAAATAATTACCTTTGTATGCTTTTCCAAATGTTCTGTCCACTTTCAGCAGTTGTGTTCTCAGCCATGTCAGATGTAGATGATCTTGAGGAATGGAATGCCAAGAAAGATCAATCAATGACAATTTTTGAATGAACAGATACTGAAGGTGCGCCAAACCATTTTACCCCATTCAGTGGCTATTTGGCTTCTTCTCACATAGATTCTGGTCAGTAGACGTTCAAGGCTGTTACAGAACTTGGGAAGGAGAATGGAATTGAAGAAAATTAAAATACCACAAAACCGTACTGGAGGTGTTGACTTGGTTGTAGAAGGACTGCATGGAAAGTGAGGCCATAGGCTCATCCTCAATGCAGTAGTGGGGAACAAACACACATACACCTTTTAATGATTAATGATATTAATTGGTCTTTCTTAAATTAATAATCCCTACATTATTTTTACAGGGTTTTGAAAAAATTGCTTAAAAATTTTGCACTGCTTTAATTGCTTTTATGAAAGGAAAGGGTTTTCTGAGGTTCTTATCCTAGCCTTTAAGGAAGGGTTTCTCTTTCCATAAGTATATCTTACATCTAGTAAATAGTAAATTATTCTAAGAAAATTGAACCGAACTTGACATTTTCTGAGTGCTTATTACCTATTATTTTCATTTAAACTTTCACTACACAGTTATCCTAATGTTCTCCCTAAGCAAATATCTTCTTTCTTTATCTTTATTTTCCAAATCTTGCAGGAGTGTATCATCCTATATATGAAAACATCTTACAGAAATGTAAGTGGTATTTACCAACTGCATACTTGAAGACAACTGCATCTCATTGACATTTTTCTAATGGAAAGAAAGGAAATAGCGTCTTTATCACTGAATCCTAACATTTTTTTAGATTTCCCAGAGCTGTCAGCTTGCTGTTTCCTGATCATGTCAGTCAACTCACCACATCTTCGAGTGCTATAGTAATTACAAGTTTCAATAGATTCAACTATTGGGAGCACACTGCCGTGTAGAGTGAGTCATTCACATTAGGTTCACATGCAGTAATCTCCCATGTCCCCCTAACAGGGAATGATATACTATCATAACTCAAATTTCTCTAAAGTCTAACTTATTGTTCCCCTCCATGAAATATATTTGCTTACTTTCATTACTATTCTTTATGCTTTACCAGAAGGACTGAGTAATCCCATTTTCCTAAACCCTAACATGACAGTGATATCTAGTTGCATTTATTGTCCCTCTGTTTATAGCAGGTACTTCCATCCTTTTCTCTTGTAACCCAGGCTTCTGTCTCCATCCTCTTTACCAGCATATCACACATCAAAGCCATGCTTGGGTAGAGTGCCATATCTGTCCCCAGGAAATCTATTCACCTTTAATGGACACTATTGAATTATCTTAGATAAACCTGTAATATGTAATTGCATATCTCTTCCTTGCTTTACGTTATGGAAGTCCAAATTTCATTCTATACAAAGAGGCTTTCATTCCTACTTCATGGGCATTAGGAATAAATTTTCACAGACTTGGTGTTTTATAAAAATATGAATGTATTTTTATCAGTAGGGAAGTCAGAAATATGAAAATAATTTCACTGGGCTGAAGAGAAGGTATTTTCAGTCCTGGTTCTTTCATAAGTCTCTGGAAAGGAACCCATTTCCTTGTCTCTGAAAAAGCTTTGGAAGGCTGTCGGTCATCCCGCATATTCCCGATAGCTTTACTATTTCTGGTTTTGTCATGTCTGTGCTTTTTCATTTGATTTCACTATTTTGGGCTGTCTTATAAGGACCCTGGTGGGTAGATCTAGGACTCATTCAGGTAATCCAGGGTGGGATAATCGCTCCATCTCAAGATCATCACCTTAATCTCATTGGTAAATTCTTTGCTGTACTATCTAAGGTAACAGTTTAAAGTCCAGGAAATTACGATGTAGACATATTAAGGAACTATTATTCAACCCGTCCTTCCTGTGTTATGGTTTATTTGTGTTAATCTGCTTGGATTATTTTTTTCTATTTTCCTTGGTTTATATTGGCAAATATAGAAATGTTCCACAAATCCCTTTCTCTGTACCATGATAAAGTTTTTAGATTATGTATAGCACCTATAGTTGATAATATCACAGGTAAAAGAAAAAAGATGACATAATATAAGGTATTGAAACAGTGTCATTAGTCATCAAGATGCCAGGTGACTTCTGATTTGTGTGCTAAAATTTAAAAGAGACTCTATAGTGTTGAATTGTGGGAAATAAGGGCCCAGAGGTTTGGTTGACAGCCGTGGCGGAGGAACGAGTCTAAGCAGACTTAAACTTGTTATGTCCTCAGCAGACCGAGTGAGTCTCCCCGCCCGGGCTGCTCCGCTCTGTCCCTCCCCTCGGTGCCTCCCCTGGATGATCATGCCCCCTTTTGCCACGCCCCTAACCTGCTCTATAAAACGCCTGGTACTTCCGCGATAAAGTAGATCTGCGCCATCAGCCTGGTCTCCCGTATCTCTTTCTTCACCGTGCCTCTGCTTGCCGTGGGCCCAGGTCCCTCGACCCGAGAGGTTCTACCTCATTGAATAAGATGTTTTATATATTAAAGTGTCTGTTTATTAAATTATCTTTCATTACTTCATTAATTTACATCCATCATTCAATTAATGTTAATTATTTACCACTTCTATATACACACTTTAGTATGAAATAGGAGATTGTTCTGTTACCTGTTCAAAACTATAGATGAATTGACATTTCAGAAACAATTTTAGTAACCAAAAGAAATGTTTACAAAATTTGCTTTCATGAATAATAATATATTGTAAGACTTTTAAATCCTCTCATATCAAGTGAATCTTAAAACTGTTCAAATGTTTTCCAGTGAGTTTAAGATACTAATTTGTTTATAGGTTGGTATTTGCTGCTATGTATGATATTTTAAATTTTGGAAATAGTACTTACATTGTAATCTTAGAAATTAATTTTGGGACGGGGGATATAGCTCAGCAGCACAGTGCCTGCCTGGCAAATGCAATGCTATCAGTTTGATTCATAGAAAAACCAAAAAAAAAAAAAAAAAAAAAAAAAAGGAAGTTAATTCTGTAAGAATTTTCTTGGGCGGGCAAAGATGGCATGGATTTTGGAACCAGATAGACAAGGAGTCTGTCGTCTCATTTTTATAGTTGTTCCTCACTTTTTGAGTAATTTGGAAAAATTCTTATAGGTATTGTCTCTCTCTCACAGTGTTTTTTTTTTCCCTTCAGTAAAATGAAGTTAACAAATAATACCAAATGTAACAGACTACTTTCCAGTGGTTGATGAAATAATGGACTTGATCGCTGTAGTACCAATTTAATACTCAAAGCAAGTTTCTTTCTGCCAGTTTTATTATTAATACATGATTATACAATTTGTACACAAAATTGTTGGAACTGGACTTAAATTATTCCTAGTATTTTTTCATTTGTCTCTTTTTTCCCACTTGTCTTCATTCAAAAACAATAAAACATTGCAGTTGGCACATGTTATAATGCAAGTTATCATGGAAACCCAGCTGATTCCCTTAGAAAGTCTTATAGTGAAGCAGTTCCAAGGAGAAACTTGGCCAGATGATCACCCATGAGTCCTGACCTAAGCTCTCAGAAACTGAATTTTTCCAGATGAAACAATGAGTCTTGGAAGTTTTACAAATTCATTTCACACCATCTGTATATAAGTATGTTATTTCATAAAAGATCAATTTCTGAAGAAAGATCATTTTCTTGGATTGACAAATTGGTAGTACACTTCTAGGATGTAAGCTTAGAGTCAGCCAACATAATAACGGAAAGAAGCACACATACATCAGAAGCCAAACTGAGCATTTCTGTAATTTACACTTGGGACACATCTGCCATGAGATTGGAAGCACTTCAGTCTGGGAAGAACTTAGGATGAATATTGACAAATATTTTAAATTTTCCATTAAGTTGATTCCCTCCCCAAAAAACACATGATTTTTTAAAATAAAGTAGAAGTTGATGAATTAGGTTTATATATTGAAAAATAAAATCATATCCATTTCTACTACATGCAAAGCATCACAATTATCATTTTGAAATCTGATAAATTATTAAACAATATCCTTCTCACAGTTTCTTGACTTATTTTCACACTGATTTAAACTTATAGGGGAAATTTTGAAGTCTCAGAATAAAATTTTACTGCTAAAATTTTTATTACTCCATATTTCAGGGTGATTTGATTGTCATTCTCAATAACTTGTAATAATAACCCAGATATACTGCTGAGAAAGTTAAAGTAATTTTGCCATTTTGTTTTACAGTGTATGAAATGACTGTTTCCCTCTAGACCACAAGGAAAGGAGAGGATACATTCCCAGATCATGTCAGCAAATAACAATTTTTCTCACAACAATGATTTTGCTCAGTGTCGTCATAAGAATACTTCAGAAGGTATTGTATTCTATGGCTTTAAAATGAACTTTATGCATTATAGTTATTATCTTAACTAATTTTGTGCTATTACAGTTTGAAAAATAATTTTTTTTAAATTATTAGCTGTACTGCTGCAATATTCAAGGTTCATCAAATGTACTTTTGTTTGTTTAATCAATTATATTTAATGATCACTCTTACAGAGGCTTGATTACTTAAAAGCAAGTGAAAATTACAGACTCTAAATAATGAAATGATTTCATTAAACATAGTTTTTACACATTCTAATAATAACAGTATTACTGATAAAAAAGTCAAAGAACCTGCCCAAAGAGATCTTCAATATGTTGAGGCTTTCCGTGACTGTAGAATAATTGTGAAGGTAAGCTTCATATTTTCTTTAGATATAAGTTCTGGCATGTTTTCTTTCTGAAAACTCATGAACATTTATGATTTCTGAGAATGAAGTAGTCACAAAGTAAATTGCTGATACATAAATGAATCATTCCTTTAAGTCTTGATCTCAATTTAGTTGTTTTACATTCTGTGTTTTACATTCATTTTTTATGTTATATTCTTGCCCAAAACATTATCAACTAAAAAACTCATTTGATAAATTCAGATCACAGTGTAGCAAACCCTTCCTTTTATTGGACCCTATTCTTTATTGTGTCTTCATGAACTATTATACGTAGTTCTCAAAATTTAATACTACTTTCACAGTTTAGACTTTCCAACCCATTTTTAGATAACACCAATCTCTTTCATAGTCATACTTTAAAGGAATTCCTATTCTTAGAAGCAGTGTATCCTTGGTGTTGAAACCTGCACCCTCTTAGGAAATCTGCTGAATTAATTGGTGGTTGTTCTCAAGGCTCTGAGTAGCCTCATGCTTGAAATAGAAACACAGCACTTTTCTTTCTTTAAGGATGGATTTGCTACCCAGCTGTGAGGTAATGAGGCCAGCAGAAAGTCTCCAACTCTCAGCTTCTTCAGCACATGTCTCAAATGTAGAGAGGTAACCTCTCTGTTATGCTTGACACAGTGTTAACTTGAGAAGTCTAGAAGCTTAACTAAGAAACTCAGCAGTTCTGCATCCTGGGGCGAAAAGGACATGAATGCCCTTACCTCTAGGATGTTGTTCAGTGTGTCAATTTGAAAAGCTTAAAAGTTTAAGTTGGGTGATTCAGCAGGAGGCCAGGGTCCTTAGTTTGTAAACATTCTCACCTTGTGGAAGAGGAAGGCAATGAGATGGTGTGGGTGAGGGCAAATAGCCGACATACTATATAAGGAGGAAAAAGAGGCTTGCTGCCCTTCTCCTGTGCTCTTGCTGCTTTTGCTGCCTTCTGCCACCTGGAACTGTTGCCCTAGTGCTGTACCACCCTGCCTTGGAGTCAGCTGATTATAGACTGAAATCTCCACAAACTGTGAGCTAAATAAACCTTTTCTTCCTTAATTTTGCTCATCAAATATTTTGTCCCAGCAGCAAGAGAAAAGTAACTAAGACACTCCCAAGGAGAATCCCATCCCTGATGACTTAACAAAGTAAGCATGTACTGCCCAGTCATTTCGGGTCAACGTGGAGCTGTGTTGGTGAGCAATTGTCATAGGAGAGCTCCATGCCAGCTTTGCTGTGTCTGTTAGCCCTGCATTAAATTTATGTTTTACCTCTGTTCAACCCTATTTTTTTCACCTTTCATAAATATCTGTTCCTAATCAATGGTGTACTAAAAGAAGCACCTCAGAATCTGTTTCTAGAGATCATAAACTGCACCTGATGGGAGTAACTACAGGTAGCGCAAAGAACAGATTATAATACAGAGCTGGAACACACGTTGTCATTCTGGTATTGATAACATCACCACCCACAGCCTCTGGCACAGTCATGACACCTACTTGTTGAAACATATACAGCTGGTGAATTGGGACATTAGCAGTTGATGGGAAATAAAACAAGTGTGATATCAGGCATTTCAAGCTTATTTGGAGAAATAATAACAAAGTTTAATAGAAATGGTTTCTTCATGTTATATCACACTAACTCAACATAAAATAATAAAATACTGAGGAAAAATAATAAGTAACTGAAAAAAAAGGGTGAATGCCACAGTAAATGAAGTTTTTCTCTCCTGCCATAAGAGAACTAAGAAATTTCAATACTAATGTGAAGATATAATAATGGATTGTAGATGAAAATTACTGAAGGATCTTGGGAAAAACTTGGGTTTTGGTGCATGAGATGGAGCTATTTAGGTTCATATCCCAAATGATTTTGACTCCTCTAAATTCTTATAAAACTTTTGAGCCTGCAGAAATGACCCATCATTTTCTATGATAACTACAACTTTATTTGCCAGAAAAAAATGCATGGGCCTTCTCTTGTAAGTCAAGAGTCCCTTTCCATTAAGCAAATGGAGAGAAATAATTTGCAGTATAGCATAGATGGAATGCGAAAGATCTAACAAGAAAGGGAAAAAAATTACTCCAAAAGATCTAGAAAACATAACCAGCAAATACTAGCAGTGGTAGAAAAAGTTATGGGTGTGCATAGATTCTGAGGATGTATGTCAGTGTCACCAGCATATAAAATTGGAGAAGAGGTGTAGGAGATTTCAAAAGCTCACTCTGGATTTAGCAGGGTATGATGGCACACATCTGTAATCCCAGCACTTTGAAGGCTGAGGCAGGATTACTGTGAGTGCAAGGCCAACCTGGACTGCATTGTGAGTTCAAGGATAGTCTGAATGCCATAGTAAGACCCTGTCTCAAAAAAAAAAAAAAAAAAAAATCCCTGGTTTAATATCCTGGGAAAGATCCCAGGAAATTGTGTGGATTTCCATCTAGGATGGTTCCCGGATAAATACAATAGCCAAGCCTGACTAAATTTAAACTGACATTTTAGGAAAAAATGGTGGGTAAATGGAATAATATGCTCAAGGTTTTAGACCTGCTGAGATGTGTATTCAGTAGTGTCCCATTTCCCAGGGGGACGTCATTCGCAGTGACTGCCTGACACCATAGGTAGTACTGAATCTTCAACTGTTTTTTCTGTGCATATCTGTGATAAAGCCTAATGTCTAAATTAAGTGCAACAACAATAGGAAGAAAAATTCTAACAATATACTGCGGGGAAAGTATTTCAAACTTACAATTATTTCTGCCACTTTTCATTTAGTACCCTGAGACCGCAGTTGACTAGGTAACTGAAAGCTTAGAAAGCAACATTAGAGACTAAGGCAGAACTGTTGTATACAATAGGAAAATGCAATAGAAGATAATGTTCCACCAGAAATTTCAGAGGACACATAATTCTTAAAACTATAAAGTCTCCATGAAGAGAGAAACACTCATATTACTACAAAGATCAGGGGTTACTTGTCTATATAGGCAAGGGCTGATAGCATTGGCTTGTTATTACAGAACTTAACTTGAGGATAACAAAATATATAAGTCCCTGAAATGGTAGCAGTCAAGCGGCACTACGTACTATTGAGAGGCAAGTAGATACCATGATCCTAATGAATGGTAGGGTCACGTTTTTTACATGGTGTCCTTGACACTTTGGCATGGTTAATAGAACATACTTTAGGGAGAAAAACAGTGGATAACCAAGAAGAATGTTACATTTATGTTGAAATCTGTGGACACCTTGAATATTGGACTAAAGATAGCCTGACTTTTTAAACACAATTGTTCAGAATGTATTTTTCTATTTTTGATTGACAGTTGCATAGCAGTTACACATTTGAAGTATTATGTAGGAAAGTGCTGCTGATGTTTGGGAATTATAGAGGGGAATGAGCAGAGATGGGAAGGACATTCAGGGAGCAAATAAAAATGAAGGTAAAGGGAGAAGTAAGCTTACATAATGGCCAGCAAAAGGAATGCCAAAAATGAAAATGTATAAATATTTTACAAAGAAAAATAACTCTGCCCTATTTTGCACTTTGAAATTAGGGATAAAAAACAGTAATGAGGAGAAGTGTGAAATAAAATGTAGTTAGTTCATTTCAAAATTTAGCAAATGGGATAATGTGATATGAGTGAAAATTGCGCTTTATTCACTCCAAAAAATATTTAGTGTGACTTTTCTGCACCTGTAATCATACAAAAATGGTACTATTAAAATTGTGCTCTTTAAGGTTAAGACAGTTGCAAAATAGGGAGCAAAATTAGAGGGGAGCAGTGGGAAGGAAAATGCTGCTTTTCCTTGAGCAGTTAAAGAATTATATTTTAATACAAGTGTAATGCACATTAACCAGATCATACTAGTACAGTGAATGCCATTGAAGAAGACAAAATCATTGTCATTAGACATACGGAAAATTTTTTGAATAACAGAAAGCAAACAGAAAAATTCCTACACATACATTAACTGGTTCATATATATCATCCTTGATTTGGGTAATACTGCCTATTTCATGGCTTCATTGAATAGTACCCTGTATTCTCATTTATAAGTTTAATATAGAATAATTTCTAAATTCCACATGAGATGTATTTTACATAAATGGGGAGCTATATTTTATATTTTGTATTTAAGTCATAAAGTTCCATGTTCCTGGATCTACTGGCAGTACACATTTATCACACATATAATAAGTGATCTGATTATAAATTAATATTCAAGGTCATTTATAAAAATCAACATGTAAGAATAGCTGTATCAAATTAGAAAATAATTACTAATTTGTGTAACACTGTGTCTTTTTGAAATTGATCCATAGTTTATGTATTCATGGGTCTATATTGTGTTTTATAGTATTGCAATTTCTAGTAGTGATTTTATGTACTATATTACAGAAGGCACCATGAACTATGACCTATGTTGCAGAACAAACTTTCCAATAAAAGTAAATTACAACTAATTATAACAGAAGTAAGGTGTATGATATATGTTTGTAAATTATGCAATTAGTAAATAAAATAGAGCAACAATATAGTACCTGACTAAGTCATGCTATATTTGTATCTTTTCAAATACTGAGACAGAATACCTAACATCTACAACTCAAAGGAGCGAAGGTTTAGGGTGCTGATGGCTTCAGAAGCTTTGGTACATGTTTGGCTGGCTCCCAGGCACAAAAAAATGACAGAAAGGCGTGGTAGAGAAAGGCTGCTCAAATGATGGCTCCCAGAAAGCAGGAAGATGGGTAGGGAAAGAGTCAGAGAAAAGGACGCAAGAATCCCTCACAGAGATGCAGCCAGGATTGTACTTTATCATCTCCAAGGAATCTTTCCAGCCAGTCAAGTTGACACTCAAGATGAACCATTACACATTCTCAGCAGAAAAGGAAATAGATAAAGAATACATGATTATACAATCAGAACTCCAAAGTAAACCATTCCAGCACTGTGCATAGCAATATTTTCAATAGATGATAAGTTTCAGATAACACTATATATTGTCTTATGAAGATAATTCTAGTACCAGTTATAGTAAAAATGATTTCTACATCATTAATTTGAGACTATTGATATATATTTTGACATACAATGAATATATTTATTGTGGGGCATCGGTTCATCTCTCTATATCACATTTTGATCCTTTCCAAAAATTGTATTGAGGGGCTGGGAATTTAGCTCAGCGGCAAAAAACGCCTGCCTGGCAAGCGCAAGGTCATGAGTTCGGTTCCCGGTACCGGAGAAAAACCAAAAAAAAAAAAAAAAATTGTATTGAACTTAACTTCAGTGTTTGAAATGGCTTTATGAGTATAGAAATTATTAGAAATATTTTTCATTTGTAACACATAATGTAATCCAAATATATTTTGAAGACTTAAGAAATATCACATTATAAAGATAACACTTACAAAGAATAATTTTATTTTATCATGAACTATTCCTTCTACTTGATAGACATCTTTTTATTTAAATGTGAATTTATTATATTCTAACTTCTTGTTACTTTATAAGAAAAAGGGATTTTATTGCCTTATATACAATCTTTTTTCTTTAAAGATGTTCATGCAATCCTAGAGTTTAGAGCTGAATAGATTTTATTTCTTCTTTATGTTTATTTGTTTATCATATAGTTAGAAAAATAGAACCACATTATAAATTTTATATAAATAAATAAAGTTGTTTGTGGAATTTTGCAAAGTTATCACCAGGTCAAATCTCCTGATAAGGTTTAGAACATCAACTGAAAGCTATGACATCTGTGTGTCTGAGAAAACAGAGGCATCAAGGTCTGTTCTCAACTTGTTCTCACACTTTTTCTCCTGAAGCAGGTCCTGAAGCCTCACCGACCTACATGGAAGAAGGTTACACAACTTGCATTCCAGCCAGGCGTGGTAGCACATGCCTGTAATCCCAGCATCTGGGAGGCTGAAGCAGGAGAATCTCTGTGAGTTCAAGGCCAGCATGGGCTACCTAGTAACTTCAAGGACACCCTGAACTACATAGCTAGACCTTGTCTAAAAAAGTATAAGACTTTCATTCCAGAGATGTACACCTTTCCCAGAAGACAACAATATTCTTACCTCTGAAGATACAGAGACACGGAGAAGACTCTGGAAAGTTATGCTTTGCTAAATTCCCTCAGCCAGTGTCTTATCATTGGATCACACCCTCTTGTCCTTCAATGGTATTGCTCCACAATTCATCAGGAATAGCATGGAATCACGTGAGCTTCTGTTGTTCTTTGGGTTTTCATTTCTGAAGTCTCCTGTGACTTGGGAAACTGAAATTCATTTCTATGCTTTATTCTTGTTCATCTTTTGCTGTAAGCATTTCAGTTATGAGTAGAAGATGAACAGAAAATAAATCCTTTTCATTCTTCTCTTACAGTCTTTATCCCAGTCACTACATCTCCACACTCTTCAAAGCTTTTCCAGTATCATTCAAGAATTAAGGTTTCCTTTTAATAAATCATACAGATTAAATTTCTTCTATGAATGGTATAAATGTAGTCTATATAGTTGGATTAATAGATTCTCATTCAGCTAAATGAAATTTAACAAGATTATATAATTTTCAATTAATATGTGAAAATAGAATAATTATATAATCTATCACTTTTGTGTCTGCTGTGTTCAAAAAGATAGAAACATGTTTCTAATTTTTTCAGCTCCACTCAAAGAGATATAAACGTTATTCAGTGAGCACAGATACTGAAGCCTAGAGTTTTATACAAACTGATCACATGAAAAAATTAGTAACTAGCTAAGGTGTCCTTCTCAAACCTTTTTTATTTAACTTTAACCATTTATATTTAAATTACACCAAAAACTATTTAGCAGTTATCACCCTGCCACTCCCTATGGGGAAAGAAACCATTGTCCTAGATTTGAGGAATGCAAAATAATATAGGAAATGACACTCAAACTCAGAAATGTTTTGGACATCTATCAATTGGCCTCTAGGTGATTTCTATTAGAATTATCTTCTGAGCCTGTGAAAAAATTGATTCTCTAGTTCCGAGGAGTCAGACTTTCTGAAGAGTCAGACCTTTCATAAATCTCAAATATATGAGGTCTATGTTGTTGCTTTAATTTTGGGTGATTTGCATGCACATTTTGTTTGAGAACCACTGGCACACATAGGACAGAGAGAAAGATGTGTAGTGTGAAAACCAGAATAAAACATTGTTTTTCTGTTTTAGATTACAATGAAATATCTTTGCTACAACTCTGATCCATGAGTACAGATAATTTATATCTATATGCAATATAATAACCATTATTAATTTGCTACCATCTTGTTTTGAAATTCTGTATCATTTTTATTTTTTTTTGTCTTTTTGTTTCCTTTCTTTAAAATATAATTTAAAAACTGATCTGGAAAGTCTAGGTGATATCTCCAAAATGATATGACTTAGAGGCGAGGATTTAACTTCAAATTTCAGAAGTACCTTATCCTTCATCTTTTGAATACTTTAAGTCTAATTTACTTTCAAAAAAGCAGCAGATCAATATCATAGTTCAAGAATATAATCCAAGTATGCACTTGACAATGAAGTACATCTGAGTATAACATGAAAAACGTTTTCCAAAAACCATCAAATATATAACCTCCAAATTCCCAAATAATGAAATGCTTCTGTAATCCCTTTGTCCAGTGGAATTATAAAGAACTGAAATTTTATTGCTAGGAAAATAAATCTGTAATACAGTAGTATGAATCTTGGGTATTAAGCATAATCTTTTGAATCAAGTTAAGAAGTTGATGTAGCAAGAAATTTATGAGAAGTGGGTGTGTACAAATGTGTGTCTGAGACAGGTGTTGGGACTGGGAGAGAGAGACAGAGAGAGACAGACAGACAGAGATGCAGAGATTCAGAGACAGAGACAGAGAGATAGAGACAAAAACAGAGACACAGACACAGATGATAAGCCAGGTGACCCAAGAACGACTGAAATATCTAACTTGTTCAGTTGAGACCAGATGACTCTTCATCTGTGCTCTAAAATGACAGAATTACTTTTTAAAATTCCAATGAATATAGACCACTTATGTTTCTGTATCAATACATTCAAAGAAAGTGTTCTAGAAGTGTTCTAGAATATAGACCACTTATGTTTCTGTATCAATACATTCAAAGAAAGTGTTCTAGTTTATTGTTATGCTAAATTCATTTTTAGATTTCTGGAAACATCAGTAATGACTAAAACTGATAAGAATTTAGACATAGAAAACTCTCAGGAGAAAGCTCAGACAAAGTATAAACTAGTGCTTTTTGTGCAGGCTTATTTGTTTAGAAGATTGTAGCAGATCCTGCCAAAGGCCGTTTTCCCCTTCCTCCATACACCCATCCCATCACGTCACCTAGATTCTCTGGTAGCTGGAGTGATCTTGACAGAGCTCAATCAGTGAAATAGGGGAAGAATATAAATGTTCCACACTAGGACTCTCAAAACTGCTCTCACATCCCTGCATACTCTTCTTAACAGAATAAAATTCCCCCAAACTAACTTGTAAGACATATTGTGGGGTGGTTTAGGCTTCTGCCACTAGTATTTCTTTCTGTTCTATAGATAAAGCTAAATAAAATATCCTTAGTGTTTGAAGCTTCACAATTTCAGCAAACTGTTAATGCAGCCAGCTTATATTAATGCTAAATAGGAAACAAATTTCATGTTTAGTAGAGACAGCAAAACTTAAGTGTCAGTATTAGTAATAAGAGGAACAGTAAGGGAAATTTTAGGTCTACAAAATTTAACGAATCACATGGTATCTTTATGCAAATACAGCCAATATATTAAAAAGAACCTTTCATGGATTCAAATTCTCATTTGCTAAATTACTTAGACAATTTCATAATGATGATGGGAAATTGTGATATTTGAGGAATTAGAGTTCTTGATTTTAACTATTTCACTAGCGAGTACTACACAAGCCTTGTTGAATATTTGTCTGATTTGCAATGTGAAGCAATCAGGTGTCCGAATCCTCCTTTCACATATCTTTCAAATTTCTTTACTTAAGGATATCTGTATTGTTGTGTGTCACCTTTTAAAAACACATTCATTTCTTCCCTGACATCTCTGTTAGTTAATAATTCATTCTGCTTCCCAAATGAAGGGATATGGAGTTACATCCCCTTACTCATTATTTCAAGTCTTATCTTTCTAGAGAACTGCATGACAGTTCTTCTGACTAAGCTTATATATTCGGTAGACAAACATGATGTTACAGAGCAAAACTAGCTTTAGTTTTACAAAAACTGGCTTTCAATCTAGTTTAAAACTACAATTTGTGGTTCATGTACACAACTGCAAAAGTGAAGTCAGTCTGTATAATCAGTGTGCTCAAATACATGAAGATGTAAACTTGTGAAAACAATTTAAAGCTATAGAGAAAAGATAAAAGGAAATCTTTTTAATCCAACTGGAATCCCAGTATACAAAGAAACACAAACAACAGGATGATTTCTACCATACATAATTAAGTTGAAATTTTCTTGTTAGTATTTTAACATTATTTTTGTAAAAAAACATTTTACTGGTTTACAATTTGTAACTTCTTTCTTTTTGCCTTTCCATATTTTTATTTTTATACTTTTTTGCATTGATAAGAAAAGCATAATTACTACAAATTACAAAGGACTAAATCGAGACTAGAATAATGAATGAATTAATTCAGCCTGGGAAGCAGATACTCTCAGTAATACTAATGTTATAATACAAACTCACTCAAGTACTTTACATTTTTTTTTGTCTTTTTAAGCACGATATCCTAGCACATGGGCAAGATAATGTACTACAAGTGTAAGGTGGAACTTTCTCCTCAAAGCCAGATGACAAGTTTTCCTTTCCAGTGAACAACGGGCTGTAAGTTCTTGTCTTCTCTGCCTCTGCCATCTGGAAGGGACCCTCGATTCTCTCCCGCCACCCTCTTCCTCCTCCAGCTATGTGAACTTCTTTATTTCTAAGCCAAAAAATATTCCGTCTCCCACTAGAGTTTAAAATACTTACTTTAAAAATGTAAAAACATACAAAGAATTCCATCTTATTTTAACTAACCATCTTCCCTTACTTAGGCCATATAAGGAAATATACAGCTTTTTTCTTTCCTTTTAATTTTTTATGTTTTTCTTCTTTTTCTATACTGGGAATTTAACCCAGGGCCTGAGCTACATCTCCAGCCTTTCTTTTATTTTTAGACAGATTCTTGGTAAGTTGCTAACTTTCCCAGATTGCATTCAGACTTCTGATCCTCCTGTTTTAGCATCCCACAGTGCTGGGGTTACAGGTGTGTGCGATCATGCTCTGCTGAGTATTCCTCTTGCAGTAAGGATATGTAGTCAGCAATCTGGTAACCACAAATACCATGGGAAAATATACAGCACATTAAAAATTACCTGAGTACTGGAAAAAAAGATCATGGATATTTAGAGGAAATATAACATAAACATGCATATATACGCATATGTGTGTGTATATATATATATATATATATAATATTATGTTCTAGAAGCACTTAAACTGCCTTTGAATATGGATTAGGCTACAACAAATAGGAAAAATAAATTTTAAAACAATGTTAATTGTATAAAAACCGTCACACAGAAAAAAGTGAAAAATACAGTAAATATGTATTATTTGCTACTTGAAGGATTTTATAATCTTTGTTTCTCCTATGCAATATATTTTATGTTTTGAATTAATTTTATAATTAGTATAACATGATTTTCTCATACTAAGCATTTCTAGAATATACTGTAATATTTATTGAAAGTAATTCTATTTTCCCATTCGTCAAGTATATTTCAGTAAAATTTTAGACAGCCAAATAAATGTTAGTTAATGAAATGCTTTACTCCTGTATAACTCAACTTTTTCATTGCTAGGACAAAATATACAATTTAAAGGAGAAATGGTTTATTTTGGCTTCTACTTGAAGAGATTTCAGTCCACATTTCGCTGGCTCCAAGGCACAAAAATCCTGGAAAAGTGTCATGACAGAAGAAAGATTATCATCTTGTACGAAACAGAACAGCTTGGAGCAAGGGAGGTAGGAGTGGACGAGGGGAAGAATACTGCTTTCCACATTATACTCTGACTTACCCACTTCCAACCAGAACCCACTCCCTGGCAGCACATTCAACAATGAATTTATAGATGGATTAATTCAACAGTAATTTTAGGATCCTCATGATCCAATCACATTCTAAAAGCTTCATCTCTAAACATAGTGAAGGGACAATTTTTATCCAAACTGTATAAAATTTTACCAGTGAATTTTACCAAACACCAATGTTTATGTCATAATAAAAAATGAATTCAGTCCATCCCCATGGGTTGCTAAACCCTTAACAGTGTCGACATTTCTCTAAAGTTCAAGTTCAAAGGCTTTTCTGAGACACAGGGCAAACTATTATCTGTGAGTGCCTGTAAAAAATCAAAAGAAGTTAAATGTTCCAAAGATACAGTGGCACAGAATAAACAATGGCATGCCAGAAGGGAGGAACAAGGGAATAGAATGGAATCAGACTTAAGCAAGAACAACACTTAGCAGGACTATCATTAAGTCCAGTAGCTCTACTACTGCTTCTGCCTTGGAACTCTTACTGTACAGCTGTCAGAAAGCAGCCAGCAATACCGCACCACAACGTGACCATTGTGCAGTCTACATGTAGCTTCACACAAAGTCTTAGGACAGTGGACAAAATGTGGACATGTTCTTTGCCAAATATAAAATGTGTGTCCTCTGATCCATTCTCAATAGAATCTTCATTCGCATTGAAACTGTATGAGCAGTGTTTACTGTTTGAATTCCTCTCAGCATGTTGATCCTTCATGACTTCTTCAGAACCATCTATCAAGCACTTATGGCATTCTAAGACTGCACTATCCCATGTCTCCAAACTTTTATAAACTCCTAATAACAAGTTCCAAATGTTTGTAAACTACACAGTCAGAATCATAGGCATTATTCCACTTCCCTGTACTGACTTTTTGTGTGAATCAATTTGTCTGTTGTGTAATTTAAGGAAACAAACATACCTGATGTATGCATAAAGGAAAGAAAAATTATTTTGCCTCATTATTTCAGAAGTATCAGTTCATGGTAAGCTTGCTCCAAGGCACAAACATCATGGCAGAAGTGCATAAGATGGCAGAGCTGCACAGTATATGACAAGCAGGAAATAGGTCATGGGAAAAGCCGGAGAAAATGGAAGAGGTCAGAAACAGGAATACACATTTTCCCTCCCTTCGGTTACTCCTTATCATTTTGTTCTGAAACTCTGTATCATTCTTATTGTTTTTGCTTTGTTTTGCTTTTGTATAGGTTGTTGGCATTTTGCTACTGTTCTTTTTTGTTTCAATTCTCTTTTAAATAAAAAAAAAGAATACACCTTTTCAGGTTTTGCCCCCATATCCTACTTTTTCTGAACAAACCCTGTTGTTTAATAGAATCTTCATTTCTTATCAATGAAATAATCCACTGATACAGGTAGTGCTCCCATGACCTAATGGTATTTCAGGAGCCTTACCTCTCATTTGAATGTACAAGTCTTTTATGGACCTTATTTCCTTTTTAATTTTTGACAGAGGTTCTCACTGGTATCTAAGGCTGGCCTAGAACTAATGATCCTTCTACATCTCCCTCCTGAGTGTTGGATTATATGTGTGTAAATTTACACCCAAGAAGTTATATATTATCACAACAAAATTCTCAAATCTCCAATATATCAAATTATTTTTTCATCTTTTAAATGTTTATGAAAATAGAAGTTGAATTAAGTAATACTAAAATGTCAATTTTCTTTTTTTTTTTTTTTTTTTTTTTTTTTTTTTTTTTTTTT
>NW_004955409.1:20721285-20755490 GCF_000276665.1 Chinchilla lanigera | reverse complement strand
TGGTCTTGAACTCACAACAATCCTCCTGCCTCAGCCTCCTGACTGCTGGGATTATAGGAGTGTGCCACCACACCTGGTCTAAAATGCCAATATTCAATCCTTACAAAATCTTCTCAAATATTAATTGAACTTAAGTATTTTTTTTGTTGTTGTTGTTGTTTTTTTTTGTTTTTCTCTGGTACCGGGAACTGAACTCATGACCTTGCGCTTGCCAGGCAGGTGCTTTTGCCGCTGAGCTAAATCCCCAGCCCCAAACTTAAGTATTCTTTACTTTTCAAATGCAAAATCTTAAAATTTAACTTAGATATTTGTTACCTTTCAAATTAAAAATCTTAAAAATTAATTAAAATAGCAAATCTGTTATCTTCTTACTGTGAAAACAATGTATTTTTACTTGTTTCTTTAAAATGATGGCTTCTGAGAAAGGTTATACTTTTAAAAATAAACTCTCTTTGATTCTCTTAAAGCCACATTGATCATTTAGTGGTTCACATTATAACAATTTCAATGTCACAGGATCTTATCTGTGTTTTTCTTATTAAAGTTCAACTATTGAGGTAAATAATAAGTTTTTCTCCTCTGTTTTTCATATTAATTTAACAGGTCATAATTTATAGCATCTCTCAAAGGATAATGTAGAAAAATGAGAAGTCTGGTTTAAGGAGAATGTGCACATTAAAATAGAATTGGCCAAGAACTCATATACTGCTTTTTAAACCTGAGAGAAACCAAAAGTCCCCTATTGTAACATGTGTTACTTAATGGCTCTTGATATGTCTAAAATATGAAGAGTTATTAACATATATGACTTTAAATAAAATTTAATATCTTATATTTTAACTAATCACAATTTTGTCAGTAGGTCAAACGAACATTTGACAAAGTAGAATGCTCCTGTCCCTGTAGAGCAGGAGAAATATGTATGGGTAGTGATCATTTTTAACTGATTAATTCATTGAAGTTGTGCCGTAGTCTTTAAAAGTACATCTAGACTTAGGGAATAGTTACAAATATGTTGCTATGGCTGTCTTCATGGCACATAGCACTTCACTAGAGGTAATCTGCTTTTCTTCTTTGAAATAAATAAAGCTATAGCTGAAGTCCACAACCACTGGATAGCCAATAGATGACGAATGAAAATTTCTGTGGCCCAAGACTGTTTCATATACAATGGCAAATTGCTGACATTCTTTCTAACTCACAATCTAGATTGAAAGAAAATAGAGTAGAAAATAGAAAGTGGAAAATCTTGATTCAATGACTATATTGATAATTAATGGTCAATCTTTTTTTTTGCCTTTTGACACATGTTCCTTATTCTCCTTGTTTTACTTAGTCATTGCACAATATTATGTTATTTTGATTAATCATAACTTTTCTTTTAAATTATATATTTCATTTATTAACTTTTTTCTTTTTTTCTCTTTTTTGGCCCTTTTCTTCACTGAAGATTAGGCAAATTCTAATTGTATTTAAACAAACCTTTGTGTGTGTGTGTGCTGGGAGTTGAACTCAGGACCTTGCACTAGCCAGGCAGGCTCATGTGCCAGTGAGATATATCCCCAGCCCAAAACAAAAGCAAGTTAAAATTATAGTGATAATTTAAGAATATGCACTGATAGAGGCAGCAATGCCTGATAATGACTTCGGAGTGCCCATGTAAAGATTTCCTTAAAACTCACCAAAGAATAAATACTTTTGGAATGATGAACTCATCATAGCTAACAAATGAACTTCTTTGGTCATGAAGAGTCTTCTTGGATCATGTCAGGACTCTAAATGTACCTTCACAGGGGTTTTCATATTTTATTGCCAAGACAATAGTGCAGGTGAATACAAAATTACTGAAAAAATACATTTCTTTCTGTTGTCAGCCCCAACCTATTTTTTTTACAATGAGGTACCCATTTTTATCTGGTTGCTGCTTAGCGATGGGTGAAATGTCAGTTTATTGTTAGAAATTATACATTGCTTTTAATTCTCAATGTAGTAATTTAATACTAAACTGAAGTGGTCAATTAAGTTATTTGATTTAGAAAAGAGGAGGTGGGAAGAAATTACAGATTGCATCTGAATGAATGAGTACTATATTGGATGCCAGGAAGTACATAAAGTGAGTTTTCCATCAAATTTTTCTCAGCTGAAAAATAGGAAAATAGAGTTGATAATTTGCTGCCTAAAACAACAAAAACTATTTTTCCACTTAATTAATAATGTTTTGCTAGGTTAAAAAAAATCCACTACAAAATTTGGGACTTTAATGAGCACAAAATTATTATATTGCCATTTCTCTCACTCAGGAATCTGAACAAAACTGAACCAGGTTTTCTGCTTTAAACTCACTTGCTGCAGTTAAAGTATAAACCAAAGCTTAGTGTCAGCTGATGACTTCACTGAGGAAGGTTACATTCTTATGGTAGTCAGCAGAGTTGGTTTCTTCAGGTTTATTGGACCATAAGCTGCAGTGTTAAGCTTCCTGATGGCTGGTGACCAGCCTCAGTTCTGGCCATATACCTATCCAGTGTGGCACCAGTTTAATCAAAGGAGGTCATGAAGGTGCTATAAATCTGCCAGCAGTATAGAAGTCATAATCTTCTGTTATCTAGTCACAGAAATTACATTCCATCAATGTTTCTGCACTTTGTGGCTTAGAATCCAATGATAAACCATGAGAACAAAGAGATGGGGATTATTAGCAGGTATTTTATAGGCTGTGCACCACATTGATTCACAAACTTTCTGTGTGTAGCTGGATTCTATGGTTTCCAGTGTGATGTTTGCAGGAAGCACTCAAAAATCACACTGGTGTAAGATGTTGCTTTATGCCTTTAAATCTTTTTGTCAGTATTCACTAAAGAGCCCCGTCGGTGACTCTGGATGGATCCAGCAGGGCAGTAACATTTTGCCTAGGATAGAAGAGGGAGAACTTCATACTCTTATACCTCTTGTATTGGACAGTTCTATACTTCAAACAACAGGGAAAGAAGTGATGCAGCTATTCCTCTGAACTTTTTGTAGTAAATTTCCAAATTCTACCCAGGGAATGCATTATTCATACATTATATATATTATGCATAAATTTATAGAAAATTTGAGATGGAAGCTGCTACTGAATGTTCTTGATTCAAAATGTCAGTGAAAACACAGAAATAGTACTATTCATTTTAGATTTAAAAGGTTCCCAAGTCCAGAAGACATTTTCTCTTAGTTGTATTGCTTCAGGCCTGGTCACCAACAAGAAAATTAGCAACATTAGTTTTTCTTCTAAATGTGCTTGGCCTGAAAATAAATGTGTGAGTTTTGGATGATAACTGAAGAGAAAATTTGACTTAACTGAAGAAGAATTTTCAGTGTCATTTGATTGCATTTTAGAATGTCTGAGGGCATTTTCACCCCTGAATTTCATACTCAGGACAGAGAATATATAATCAGGCAAGTATCAGGACACTTTGTTGACATTCTACATGCCTCTGATAGATAATGTTTTGTTACAGCCTTTCTGCTATGCCAAGCATACTCCGCTTTACAAATCATAAAATGCAAAAGCAGATGGAGAGCAGGAGAAAACTCAAGGAAGTTACTGAGTAAAATTAAAATAAGGGAAAAATGGGGCCTAGATGTCGAGACCTATCTACAGAAGGAACAATACCCAGGCTGCTCTAATGCAAAGAGGAAGTATAATGCATTTCTCTGGGGGAATGTAGGATTTTTAGTCATATATTCAGTACGTAATTGACAGCAATGTGTACTCATATTTTCAGTATATAAAGAAATCATAGAAAAAGGAAAAGACAATACATATATCACTAAAGTATTTTGGGGGGTGCTTGTGATTGAACCCAGGTCCTCACATATGCTTGAGAAATGTTCTAGCACTGTGCTTCACCTCCAACCCTAAATTTTGGGGACTATATACTTGAGGTCAAGCATAGGAAACATCATGTGTCCACATCAAATGAACTACATGCTATGTTAATGACTAAATAATGAGGTGTATTCTCAGGAAAACAATTAGAAAACCAGAAAGATGGATCAGAATAGCATTCTTATGGGAAAAGTAAAGCCACCCAAGTTGAACACTGAAAAATATGTTCTTCACTATTTTCATCTTATTGGTAGACCATATAGCAAATTGGAAAAGATCAGACAGCAGGTCTGTATCTTGCCATCCCAGAGCTATGCAACAGTACTTGCAAAGTATAAGATACATAATGTTAGAACTTTGTTTTTGTAACTGTGGCAGATTTTTGTACATCCAGAAATTGTTGAAATATTACATTTACTCATCAATACACTTTCATATCTACTCGTAATTTTTTTTACATATGTAATATTGACATATGGAAAATATGATAAGGGTATTTTTGATAAGAAACAAAGATGTTTGGTATGCTAAGCATTACTTTAATGTTTAATTAATCACATTTCATTAATCACAATGTAGTATCTTTAGGTATTTGAGTAGTAAACATTTCTTTTATTGCTATTTTGCAATGAAGGAATCATCAGTTTTATGAAAATTGACAAGAGCCATCTGTTTTTTTGATGAACATTCTGGAGATAAAAACTTGAGTGAACTGGGACTAATTGAAGCATACTGTTACAGCTCTGATGAAATAAATCACGTTAGACAATAGCAGACATGTGGCAAGGCATTTGCTGAAGTTTGCATCTGGATTTCTTCTAGGGGCCCACCGTTAAAGGCTGGCTCCCTACAGGGCTCTATTGGAAGGTGGTGAAAACTGTTTGAGGTGGGACCCAGTAGGATTCCTTAGGTGTCTGTGGGCTGGGCTTAGTGTGGCCTCAGAATCTGACCTCTTCAACTATCTCTTTCATTTTCTGCCTCCATAAGGTGAGTATCTTGTACTACCTCATGCTTCCCTTCTTGATGTAGTGTCTTGATACAATGTCAAAAGCAAGTGGAATGCCTGACCATGGACAGAAAACTAAAAATGTGAGCCCAAATATTAAAATGAATTATTTCTGTGATTTTTTTTACATTAATAGGAAGCTGATTATTGCAACAATATTGTCATTTCTCCATCATGGAAGGAATAAGACAAAAGAAGTTTGTTTCTAATGGCATTAGTCTACACTCATTGCATGGATCTGCAGAAGTGAACTCTTACTATTACGTAGGACATAGGGTAGAGTCTTTAATGATAAATGCACTAACTCTTGCTATCTGGCAAGGAAGGAAAAGATATTTAGTTCTTGTCTTCATCACCTTCTTCATTGTTGAGACCCAGTAGCCAACACCCACACAGTAAAGGAGGAAAATTTTACTTTGGGCTCATGTTTGTAGAGGGATTAGTTCATAGTCAGCTGGTTCCAAGGCAAAACAGCATGGCAAAGGAGTATGGCAGAGAGCTGCTCATGGCACAGCAACAGAGAAGCAAATGGAGTCAGGGGAAGAAGCTGGGTGTGAGAGAAACCCTTCCAGGCCAAGCCCTCATGACACAGCTTTTTTGACCAGACCCAGGTATCAATGGCAAGCCAGCTCTACTGTCCCCATGTCCCATCACCTCCCCAAAGACTCACCTGTGATCACATGAGGATTTAGGAAGACATCTCTATATAAACCATAACAGTTGTTTTTGTTGTTGCAGTGGATTTTATGGCACAGCTTCAGAGGGAGAAGGTGTTAGCTTCTCATGACAGATTTAAGAGAATTCAAAAAGTAGGTAGGACATTCAGGAAACTGTGTTTTCAGATCTTCTGCCCACCTATCCTTCCTGTGGAGGCCCACAATGAGTTGCAGGTGAGGACTTCATTTATGTTTGCAGCTTTCAAACATTCCAAACCTACTACAGGCACACTGTACCCTTTAAAGTTCACTGACAATTTACTTGCTTTCTTTATACCCTCTTACCTTCCTGTCACCTCTGTCTCCTACACAGTTCTGAGGGTGAAATTGTCTCTCCTGGAAGAGGCCTGTTATCCATTTGGAATTTAGTTCAGCAGAACATCTTGAAATCTCAGCTGTGTGATGAGCTCTAAAATATTCATGATTTTAGAGTTTGCATAGTTTTTTTTTTCTTATGGAAATACTAAAAGGTTTTGTTTTCAGAAAAAACAAGTACTTTTACATTCAATATATTAATTATCTTCATAACAATGCAATTAGTTAGCTATGATTTTCTTTTTAAAACAGAACACTCTGGCTTTCAGGAAGGCTAAGTAATTTGCCACAAGGTCAAGCCACAATCAGTGATAAAGCTGCAGTGCAAACCTTGCTGTGATGTCCACGTGTATTGCGTACTGCTGTGCAGGCCTTAATTGATGTTCACAAGCCCTGCTTCCAACTTTAATAAATCTCAGGCTGACCCTTCATTCACATAAATTACAGTTCCTCATCCTTTTCTCGTATTGATTATTTGTCATAAAATGATATCTAGGTCTAAAATTGCAATATGTACCAAAATATGTGTTATAATACTGCATCATTTTTCTTAAAGAACTTGCCTGAAATTTAGTGCCAGACTTTCCAGCATTTTGATCCACCTCTGCCATTTGGTTTTAATTGAGAATCTGAATGTTCAGTTGGGAATATGCATCCAATCTTTTGTACATAGTCCTAACATAATAGGCATTGAGTATGCATACATGATATAGGCTAGTTAGAAGCAGTAACAGTAATAGATATTTTAAATATTTACTTTAGAAGAAATGATATTTCACTCTGAAGGGCACCCTAACTGGCACCTGCAAAGTGGAATCACTGAAGTACAAAGCCACTTTGACATCAAAAAATATGTCTTGAACTCTGTTCTCACTATAGAAGAACTGTATTTTAAATGATGGATGTTTTAAACTTTTAGTCAGATTGACTCAATGGAGCAGTCACAGCTTAGTTTTTAAAAAAACTGTCAAGTGGTCATTATAGATATTATGCAAATATTTTGCAGAGGAATTTAAGAAAAGTGACTGATCTTAGTTTCTTTTCAGCTAGGTAATGCTATTATATGCCTGTCTCTTTATAATAGAGATGCTTTCTCTAAATGAGAAAGAAAAATCACAGAGAATAAGAGGTTCTGTGTGATTCCCACCAGTAACTCTGGCCCATTCTCTCTGTTTAATGATGCCGGTAGGAAAGCTTTCCTACTTTGACATGATATTTTCACCAGCAGCCTTTAGTTGAGAAGAAAAATAATGAAGCAAAGACCATGCACTTGAGTGGTTGCTCTTTATGTGATATTTTAAAACATGTGTTTCCATATTACAATTTATAACAGATAGTGGGTATACCTAGGCAGGTAGTAAAAGTAGGCCCAAGAACTGTATTCTCTTACATGTCGAGTTTATGAATCTCACCAGGCTCCATATCAACAAAATGAAATCATCAGGTGCTAAAGACATCCTAAAAGCCCTCATACATTAGTAAAAGTTTTCGACTCCTTGTTTCTGTGTATTTTTTGACTTAAGAATTTTGGACAAAACAAGTATTTAGTGAAGAAACTAAATTCAGCGTTCAGAAAACCACCCATGTGTTCTAATTGTATCATCTTTATTATCATAATGATTATAAAAACAATCTGTACAGGATGATTCCAAACAGAATTGGACAGTGCCAAAGATATATTGTTTATTAGGAAGTTTATAGACAAAGATTTGGACAAAATTACTTAGTAAAATAATCTCAGTTATTTGTCACTATTGGCATTCCCTCTGCCTTCAGTCTCTCTTTCCCACTCCTTCTTTCCCTTTTCTTCTTTCTCTTCTTCTTCCTTTCTACTCTCTATTATTTTGCAAACCACTTCAAAGCTAAGTGAGAGTAAGCAGCAGACATCATTTCCTCACTATCTTTAAATATTTCTATGTATTTCATAAAAATAAGGAAATGGCCTTACATTACAATCACACCTAGTAACTACCATTGATTCTTTTCATAAGAAGTGTCTTGTTTTATTCATTGAATTTTAATCTATTAGTAAGGTGATGTATTTTTCAGTATAGGTAAAGTACATTCTGTTACTGGTTCTCTCATGTGGCCAGCTGGAACTCTATTGGTCTTTCTACCATTTTCTTATGACATGCTATGGTTTCTCTTTGACTATTTCCTTACTTTCTGGCAAAACATGTTGTTCTAAGCTTCACTGTGCTTTTGTGCCTGAGAGATAGACTAAGCCATTTATTGCAGGAATTCTGGTTCATTTCAGGGGAGAGTAATAGTTGTAAACTATGTTAGTCAGCTTTACTGTTACTGAGTGATAACACCAGACACCCACAACAGGCAGAAGAAAACCTTGCATTTAGGTCATGCTTTCAGGAAATTGAGAACATGGTGGCTGTGTGCAAGGTAAGAATATCATGGTAGAATGTCAGGGTGGAGCAAAGATACTTACTTTGTGGCAATAGGAAAGCAGAGCAGAAACAGTGCCAGAGAGAAAGGGGAAGGGATTGGACATAGACCCAAGGCCATGCCTGCTCATTGCACTGAAACACAATCAGGAGTGTGCTCCACCAGCCCCCTGGGCAGATGCCAAAGTCAATCAAGTTGACGCTCCACCTGCCAAATCCCACCCCTTGTCAACTTAATACCTAAATATCTCCTTAAATCCTACCTAATCTCCAAATAAAGACACTAACAATTTCACAATACCAGTGTATGTAACACAACTTTCCTGAATAGAAGTAGAAATACAAAATATCACTTCCATGAATTTTGTAACCATCCAGTAATTTTTAAAATTTTAAAATCCAAGTCTCTTATGAAACTCCAGGCAAATGCTTAGCTATGAAACTTTAGGCGGGAAAAGTTACATAATCTCAAGTAGAATGGCATAGGGAAAATAGGGTACACATACCTATTTCAAAGGGGAAGAAACAGGGGATAGAAAAGAATCATTTCACATCAAGACTGAAATCCAGCAGGGAAAACATTAAGTCCCATAGTTCCATATCCAGCATCTCGGGCACATGGAAGTGATATGTGAGCCCTGCAGGACTGAGGTAGCTGCACACCCATGGCCTTGCTGGTTGCAGCTCACAAGAATCTCCCCTGGGCTGGCTCTTCTCCTGGGCTAGAACTTTATTCAGCAGACATTCCACATTCCCAGCATCCCCAATTTCCTAAAATCCCCAATGCCCTGAAAACATCTTCTTGTACAAAGGACTTGGTTTTTAATTGTGCTAATCTCTTCAGCAGCCTCATTTCCTTTGGAGCCAACCTTACAGATGGCTCTTTCTGGGCCAAAACTTAATTTTTGCAATTTTTCTACTCAATCTTTTACCCTTGTAGTGAGTGTAAATCTAGCCCAAAGCAGGCAGCAGTCCTCATAATATCGCCTGAATATAAGCCTGTCTTGAAATTCCTTCACCAGATTAATAAATTCAATGACTTAATGTCAGTAACTTGTAATGTTTCTGGTGACTGGTGAAATTCAACCAGACTTTTTGCCGTAGTGTAACACACCTGGTGTCTCGATCAGCCTCCAGTGTAGTGCACTGCTCAACCAAAACCTCCAAACCTCTGCTTTATTGTCTTTGAAATTCCAACTGAAATCATCCACCAGGCTCTGTACACTGCATTCTAGAACTTCCACAGTATGTGTCTTGAAACATTTCCAAACTCCTTCTGCATGCAAATTCCAAGGGCTTCTGCACAGCCTGGTCAGACACGATCACATCAATGACTTCATTTCTCTGGTTCATTCTCTGTAGTAGTCGGTTTTCCCAATACCCCACAGTCACATTATAAAGGACAACGGGTTTCATTTGGCCATAGCTTCTAAACACGATCGGCTGACTCCAAAGCAGAGACCTCATGGTGGAAGCTGTGCGAAGGAGCAGATTTCTTTAGATTGTAGTGGTTGGAAACCAAAGCAGCAGAAGGGTGCCGGAGCTCAAAGGATGAGGGACCAGACATAGACTCTAAGTCGACCCTTCCATGATCCACCCAGACACAATTGGATATGTGCTCCCCAAGCCCTATCCTATGTGCTACTTAAAACCTGTCAGGCTCACACTCTCACACCATTCGCCACACTGCAGCATGTATGAAACTCCTAGTTGCTGAGAGTATGAGAGTCAACACTGATGGGTTTGCTGGGACCTCCTTTTCACTCTTACCCTTGCAAAAGGCACCCCTGCCTGGACTTTTGCTTTGGAGCTATGGAGTTAGTGGGTGTGGTGCTTTATTTTCTTTTCTATGATTTCATATGCAGAATCTTACAAAATTCCAGGCTCTTCCTTGCTTGGTTCCAGTGGTTTCCTACTACCTGAAAATGCAGCTCCCCAGATCTTGCTTTGGTTCTTTGTAGAGGTGGAACACATGGGTATTATTCTTTCTTTTTTTTTTTTTTGAGTTTTATTATAGCATTTTTTCATTCTTAAGGTTGTTTTTGACACAAAACATTAACATATTTTTCCATTCAAAATTATATAAATGACCTACTAAAGATGTCTCGATCCTTTCACTATCAATTTATCTCTCCTTGGTAAATAATATCATTACTTTTGAACCACCATGCTGAAATCTTTTCAATAAAAGCTTACAAATTTGACTTGATATGCATCCTCTCTCTTCTCTCTTATTCAAGTGCATACTATCATACGTGTACGTATACTTTATAATCTTTATTGATTATATACATATGTAAACATGCAAATGCACACATATAAATATGTATATATTCTAAGTAGGTACGCATTAAGTTGTACTTTGCTTTTTACTAGTGACATCTGTCATTTATGTTGCAAATATTCTTACTGTGATTTATTGCATTTTGCTAATGATCTTTTCTTTCTTCATGTTTTTAAATGTTGAACATATTAATATTTATTGTACTATGATTTTACTTCTTAGAAAACTGCTCTCAGTTATAAAGAATTTCTCTAGACCACACATGGTGGTGCAAGGATGTATTCCCAGCACTTGGGAGGTTGAGGCACGAAGATTGCCAAGAGCTTGAGGCCAGGCTGGACCCTGAACTACATGGTGAGGCCCTGTCTCAAAAAACTAAAAAAAAAAAAAAAAAAGCAAACAAACAAAAAACACTTCTATGTCTCTACCTAGTCTCTGCACAAATTTTTCCCTATTTCCCCTTCTTCCTTTCTGTTAATTTTTAAAAGTTATACATCTCAAGTTTGAGGTTGTTATATATTTCCATTGTGGAACCATTCTTGAATGTTATATATTTATTATATATTTTTAATTGCTACATTTTTGAGTTGCAGAGCTAATTTTATTTTCATTTTCTAAATCTACCTATATCAGTATCATTGATATAAGTTGCATATTATTTGCCCAGCAGTAAGAGATTCCAATTTTACTAGGTACAACATTTTCTCATATATGCAAATCTATTTCTGGACCTTTAAATTGCTTCTTCAGTCTAACTGTGCACCAGGAATTTTTCACACCTTATTTCAACGTTTATATTTTCTTAGACATATTGGAATGTATTTATTTTCCTCAAAATAAAACTTGTTTATATTAGCTATTGTGAAATTCTTAGCAATTCACTAGGGCAAAATTGACATATTTACAATGTTAACTTATTCTGTCCAAAAAAAGAATGTCTTTATTTTTGTATTTCTGTAATATTTTAAAAGTTTCTTATTTACAGTGTTGGGCATGTAAAATATTATTCTGAAACACATTATATTTGTTATTTTAAATATCACTTTATTTTCTTAGGATGTTGGACATTATACTTGCATGAAACACATGGACATGGAAAAATTGAATGCAAAAGTTTAGTTTTGAAGTAGTCACTACATTTATGTCAAACTCAGCTTGGAAACTATCTTGTGATATTTCCTTCCAAGATTTGTATAGCATTTGGGTAGTGCAGATTTGTATATTTTATAATGAAGTCCAAAGAAGAATTTTCTGCCATCTCCCTTTGCACTAGTCAACGTTTGAGTCCATATATATGAGTTGCCCGGGAGTCTGGTTGCTTTCTAAAATAATGAATGACAGTGTGTTTTTTGAAGTTAAGAGAAATGTTCTGGGAGTGCATGCTAAGCATAAGGTATTTTTTGTGTGGGCCTGGGCGAATGACTCAGAATCCAGGCAGAATTGATAACAGAGCAGATTGTCACCAACACTGGAAAATATTGGCAATGCCCTAATGAAAATTGAGTGTCAGAATATATGAAGAAAACACTTCTGATATAATTTACTCCTTGCATCACAAAATTTCATGGTTTTCCTTCTGTTGCATCAAGTGGACTTACTATTATATGGTACTGCTATATTAATAAAGACAAGATTCCCAATTATGATCCAAACTGTTAGTAAAAATACCAGTAATTACCTTAAAAAGTGTTAACCTTCATCAAGTTATTTAAGAAAAACCTAAAGACAGGAAATTTGGTAGGTAAAATTCACACCTCCTCAGCTGCTATCAAAATCAAAATTCATATTAATCTCAACTCTGCACAACTCTAATGTTTCTCCCTGGATCAGCATTTTGATTGATCTTGGATTTGGGGCAGGTCCTGGATTCATTCACAAATGAACTTCACTTTAAGAGTCCTCACACCTTTCTATTACTAAGGGTTTGGATTGCTCATTACCATTTTTGCTGTTCATGGAAATACAAAGAGCCAAGCCCACCACATTCTGGCTTCAGTCATAGTTCTTCTCACCTTTTAGTGGATTAGTCTTTTTGTCATTTGAGATACAGAGCTCAGCGTATCCATGGGATAGTTCCATCTTCAAGTTAGTGGAACATCAAGCCAGTCACAGAAGAGCACTTTAGTTTTTTCAAATGATCAACTCAAGGTAATAAATTCTATGAGTGTGTGGCTGATAAGGTGGGCTTTGGGATTTGCTCAGGGGATTCCTTGGACATTGTTCTAGTTGTGCTGAAATGGGTCTGGGAGGCATAGCTTTGGGGTCTATGTCTGCTCCTCCACCCCCTTACTCTCACTGTTCTCCTTCGCTGCTTCCCAGCTGACATGGACTAAGGATATTTGCTCCTCCATGTCCTTCTCCCATGATGTCTCTGTCTTGGAATCAGCCAGTTCCTGGATCCAAATTGTGAATAAATTGCACCTTCTCCTTCTTTAGGTTGTGGGTGTTAAGTATTGTGCCTATGGCTGAGAAAAGCTGAATAATCCCTATTGTGCACAAGAATACACACATCCAAGTGTGTCACTTGAGAGTCATGATGAGGACGTCAGTACCAACACTTCATTCTGGTGACCACTCCTGTGTATTCCAGTACTCTCAATTATCCAGTGTTCAGCAAATATACTACAAGTCCAAGGGCACTGTGCAGTACTACAGACTGTTGCCACCTTAGCTGGGTTTTTATTGAGCTACTACATTATGATCAAATGATTTTGAATGTCGTGGTATACAGTAACATAATAGGATACCATTGTTAAGACCTTATTTTTGCATCTGTTCTTTGGTGTAAGTCATTGCATGATATTCTACAGTGATAGGTGGTGTTCAGAGTAATGTGGAGATGATACCAGAGGAAGACTATTGGTAAGGAAGTGAAACCCAAATCCAGAGCACTTATCTATTCTGGCAAGGATGAACTGATGTCCAATATCATTTCTATGCTTTTTAATAGCTTGCTAGCTTCTTTGGCCAACTTGCCATATGAGAAGCTCAAAATGTTCTCTGCCACCAGCAGATTGGTCATGCTTTGTGCAATAGTTAATTACTGAAGATAACTGGTCTTTAGTTTTAGTTTTGTATATAGTTTCATCATTATCTTATTTGCCAATATTGGAAGGTTGATGAATGAGTCTCTTTTACAGCCAAAGGATGCAAAATATCTACCTGATCTTTGAAAATTTAAATTTGGTTCTTGTAACATGGGTGCAATCATTAGGAATACATTGAAAGCTACAGAATCAGTTGCTGAAAACAATGAAAATTTATTCTTCCATTTTTTAGGGATTAGAACGGGGAGACTTTCCCCTCCAGTTTCCTCTGGCTATTGACATTCCCTCACCTCCTGTGTTTGTGGCCCCATTATTCAAATCTTTGTGTACAAACTAATTCCTCCTTGTCTGCTATGTACTTTTCAATAGCCCATTGTCATTAAATTTGACCGTCCTCCATAATCCAGAGTGATCTCCCTATTTCAAATTTCCTAACATATTTCCATCAGAAAACCTCATTTCCTGGGTTTTGACATAAATGAATCATTTTGAGGGCACACAGACAACTCACTACATGTGGAGGTGCAAAATATTTTTGGTTGAAAATATTGATATCAATCATGTGTCATGCATCTTTTCTCAGATGTAAATTGATTGCAAACTGGTAACATCGTTTTAGAGAGGAAGCTTTAAAAAATCAATAGCAATAACATATGTGTGCAATACTAAAGTCTTCAGACAGTTTCATTGTTTACACAAGATGCTTAAGATTTACCATATTTGATATATGACACAAAATGAAAGATCCCCTAAAGGTCTTACTGATATTGAGCTGAAAATAATTACATTTTAAACAGATTAAAAATTTTTTCTGTACTTTTGTAAAATATGATTTTAGTAAATTTAATAATACCAAAATTGAGAATAGTGTATTATCCAATAATAAAATCAGTACAAAATTTATAAAGATTTTCCAACAATGAAAATATACCAAGCATGTATGTCATATCTATAATAGACTTGTTTAAATATAACTTATTAATAAAGGATTATCTAATTTTCATCAAGTATATTTATGTTCTTGTTTTCAACTGTCATTATTCTTAAATGTAATTCACCACTGACACTGTCATAATAAAATTTTATAAATTATCTCAGACAAGAGATAATTTATCCCTTCATTAACAAATATTTAGTCATATTCCTAATATATTGATGGAATATTTCCATTTTAAAATGATTACTTTTGAATTTGGCCTGGAGGTAAATATCAACATTTATTACTTAAAGTAAGATTTTTTGATTAATAATTAATTTTGTCCTCATAATTAAAAATTTTTTTACATCTTTTAAGTTGAGCAACTCAGAAAAAGTAAACTATTTTTAGGGAAGGGTAGCCTCATTTTAAAGCCTTGCCTTTCAATCTTAACATTTATAAACTAAAAAAGCAAAGATCAAGAAAATGGGAAGTGGAAAGAATGCAAAAATGTATAGCTTTTTAAAATTTTTATGACTTTATATTGTGCCTCTTATAGCATAAATCCAGAGAAAATACATTATAGACCCAAGTAAAGAATACATGTTTCTCAAACAGAGAATCCTACATCAGATGGAAATATTTAAATATTGCTCTCCACCTGCCGACTACACCCCAGCTTTCAACAAAGATTTATAGGTATGGGGATGATTAACATGTTTCTAATGCTTAAATCATATCATTTATGTGATGTGTACCGGGGTTATGAGTAATATATACTATGGTTCAATAATCTCAGGTTGAAATTGCATGATACATTAGGTTTGTGATCTTGGACAAATTTATTAACTTTTAAATCTTACTTTTTAGTTTCCTAACATGGAATTTAAATAAATACAGACTAAATGATCCTCAGAACTTGCATACTACTACTCCAGTACTACAAGCTATTCAATAAATTGCTGTGATTTATTAAATCTGTTAGTTCCATTACTAATGTTTTTCTTGGCTATATATTTTATGTTGCAGATTCTGCCCAATTTCAATTTCTTATTGAGACCATTTTCCTCTCCTTGTTTGCATTTATAAGAATTATTTTGACCAGTGCTTCCCCTGTTTTGTCTGAAAATCATTTGTAGTCATCTAAGATACTTATTTTATTGATCAAATAACTAATTGTATATCCTTTTCAATTAAGATGTAAGTATCTTAAAAATGAAACTCTAAGCATTGTTAGTGACACTTTTAGCAATACCTAGATTTTAGCCACGAGAACCAGGCCTGGGAAAAACAAATGCATAAATGGTCTTGATTGAATTAATACTACTAACCAGCTTTGAACATCACACTATAAGAAACATTCTGAAGCCAGGACAGTGCTCATTTCTCACTTAAAATTTAAATATCAAGACTAGTTTGAGAGGGTGGCTTATCTAAAATCAAAATGAAATTTGGAAGGACAACCTAGTGCATTCCTCTAATTGCCAGCTATTTCTTCCTTGTTAAAGATTCAAAATCTCTTTGAGGTTATGGTTTATCAAGGATTTAGTACACGACTTCTATTCCTAATAGAAGTCATAATATCATGTACGTACATAATATGGTGTACGATTTAGTACATGATATGTTAAGCTGTATGTAAAACCTTAATTCTAACATTCATATAAAATATAGGTATCATATGCCTCACTTTTAGTGTAGAAACATGATGTATGTTATATATTTCTTCTTTCTTCAATTTTAACCTCATTATCTATCATCTTGTAACAATTCTTGCACCTTTTTTGCTATCAGCCCTATTTTAAAGAACTATCAACATTTTTCAGAAACTGCTCCTCTACTGTCTTCCTTCAAGTTTGTATACCTTACAATCAATAACCTACTTTTCATGTTCTCCAACCCAGATGTAATTGCTCTCTTGCTGCATATTTTACAGTTGACAGTGTCGACAGCATATACTCTAACATATTCAGAATTTAAGATTTTATGACTGATTTACAAGGCTATTCATAAACAAGAATATACTGACCATCGTGTGATCATGGTTCTTTCAGAAATTCAGACATTTCTCTTTCAGAAAATAAAGCTTTGCCTGAATTTGAACAATAAGTCTCTAGTTTGGTCAATGAAACTGTTCAAATTGCACCAAATTTTTCCATTTAATTTGTTATTAGACAAATTATTTTAAATAAAATGCTTTCTTAGATGACAAAAAAATTATCTATTTTAAAAGTCCTGTGACTTACAGAATATTTAACAAATCTTATTAGTTCCTCTATATACATAATTTTGGAGGTAAGATAATTTCATTTATTCCTGGAAAAAGAATGCTCATGGTGCATAATTTATTCTGAAAAGTTTCAAATAACTGATCATTTAGATCTTTCATGTAAAAGAAATCAATGATTTTTCATGTATGGTATAGTCTTGCTTCAGCAGAATAACTAACACTAAAAATAAGTATTATTTCTAAGTGTACTGCACTTTAAATCTGACTCACCCTTCTCTCTGAAGGATACTGGGGAGAAAATGAAGGATGGTTGATGGATTATTTGTTTTATGTTTTGTTTCTATGGCATTCTGAGAGTAGGAAATACTCCATTTCTAGCACAACTCAAATCAATAAAGTTTTACAAAGATGCATGTAAGTTAAAATATATTGAAAGGTATTCTGTTTTGCTCATCTGTCTCCAATGCTCATAAAAATCCTCATTCGATGTGAATGCTATGAAAATTCCCCAAGGGGAATAAGTGGAAAAAAAATAACAATGGTAATCCAGAGACATTTTACTCTGCTATTTACTCTACTTTCCTAAGCGTATATTTACTATTTTAAATTATATCATATGTGCTATATACATAATACAGTAAAACATTGTAATGTTAGCTGTGAGTTTTCCATGTATGTCTATATCAGGTTGGGTAGCTCTTTTTTATTTCTAGCTTAATATAATTTTTCTTTTCTTTTAAGGAGTAGAAGTTAAATTTTGTCAAGTGATTTTCTGTATCTCAAGTTAATCACATTTTATTGACAAGTCTAGAATATGTTGGAGTGGCCTGGGTCTGGCTCCTCCCCGCACGTCCTGAACTAAGAAGCAGAACCAGGCGGGCTGCGACCCGCTCCCACCGCCAGGGTTCCCAGCTGAAACTCACAGAGAGGTATTTCCCAGGTATTTCCCACCTACTTCCTGGGGGCAGAGTGGGGGACACAGGACCCCGCCGCCGTTACAGACTGAGTCTCTGCCCTCCCTGCACCCGCGGCAGACAGGAGGTCCTCACTCAGAAGCCACAGGGACTGCTTTAGCTGGAGGAAGCGTGTGGCCTCTGCCTGCGCCAAGTGAGCGATTGCTTCAAGAGCTGCTGGTCCCGCGGTTCGAGTCCCTGCTTTAATTTCACCCGGATCACCTAGGGGGGTCGCAGGCAAAGGCAGTCTGTGATTGCTACCCGTCCGGCCTGCATCTGGTTCCTGTATGTGTCCTGAAGTGACTGGAGACCCAGAATCAGGTGGTTCACAAACTGTTGACCCTGCAGTGTGTGTGTAGGTTTTGTCTGTACCCTGAACTGCTTGGGGACATAGGTCCACTGGACCTGGATTGTCACACCAGTGCAACCCAGCTCTGGGCCCTGCACATGCCCTGAACTGCAAGGAGATGCTGGATCAGGCGGTCGGCCATCAGCTGACACCAATGCCCACATCTGAGACCGGGATAAGTAGATAGAAATCAACAACTGCCGGAAAACCCAAGACTAAGTAGTGCTTCACAGAGGTCACTCAGGGGCAAACCTACCAACAGGAAAACTAGTGACACTAGTGGCCTTTGCTGTGCAGCCACTGAAGAGGGAAACTGAGCTTTCTGCATCCGGTAGCAAACATGACAAAATGAAGAACTAAAACACAATCCCAGAATTCCACCCCACTCATAACAAGTCCAGCAGACATCAACATAGGAGAACTTGGGAAACACATGCCTGAAATAGCTGAAATGATTGCAACGGAAGGAAAGAAACAACTCCATAAGGCCATAGAAGAGGTGAGATCAGAAATAATCTCTCAGGCAAAAAATGAAATGACAGTAATAATGAAAGAACTGCTCAAAACATCTGAAGTACAATATGTTGAAAATATTGAGAGATTTTCAAATGTTAAACTACCATTGCATTGCATTCCTTTGATAAATATTTTATAAAATATATTATTGCTTTTATGTAATGCTTGTTGCAAAACACCAGTATTCTGTGAATTCATTCTCTATGTTTATGTCATATATAATTTCCAACTCTTTGTTTGGATGTCATATCAGTGTAATATTTGTCCAAAAAATGAATTTGGAAGCACTCCAAATAATAATTTGTGTAGCATTCCAGGTAATTCATGTAGCATTGCTAGACTTTCTTTTAAGATGACACTCAGAAGAACGTTAGACTCAAATCATAGATATCATCCTGATAAGAAGCCTAGGGAGCACATAAGATGAGGCAGGCCCAGTGCAATTGATTTTGCTTAGAAATACCTCACTGAAAGAGGAGAAAGGTACTATGTCTGTGTAAATTGATATCATCAAATATTTACTGAAATAAATAAGACAAAATTACTGGAAAAAGTGACAGTGACATAGATTGTCATTATAAAATTCTGCTGTTCATACCTTTCAATATCTAAAATTAATATTCAGTGAAATAATCTGACATAATTGGGTGGTCAAATACACATATAGACACATATACAACCTGAATAAAAATGTATGTTCTGTTAAATATATTGGATAAATTATAAACACAGTTTTGTAATTATTATATTATAGTTTTGCAGGATATGATAATTCATAATTTTACCTTAATACAATTTCATTTCCTTTTAGAAGTAATAACAATAACTTTCATTGTTTATATTGTTCCCAAAATCACTACATCTGCACAGTATAAAAATAATTAAATTTTATGATAGTGCTTTCATCTCTTAGATATCATTCTATTCTGTTATCAAGATAAACCACACAATGACTACAGTATTTGGTCATTCCTTTTACAATTAGTTGTACAGTATTCATAATTTTGAGTTGAATTTATGACAAAATTCATAATGAAAAACATTTTGTATACCTCTCCCACATTAAAATTTTTTTCACCCACCTTAAATTTCATTTAAAAATTTCTGTCACCAAATATATTTTTATAATTTTATACTTGTCATCATACATGATTAAATATTAAAATATTTATGATGCACCTTTTCAAATAAAATAAAAGCAAAAGAATTGAACTTAATGTAGAACATTATTTTCATGTATCAAGAGTATGAAAACATCTTGTCCTCACTAGAACACTAAAAATATCCTGTGCCATTTTCTTTTCTGTTTTTTTTCAGTACCGGGAATTGAACTCATGACCTCGTGCTTGCCAGGCAAGTGCTGTGCTGCGGAGCTAAATCCCCAGCCCCTCCTGTGCCATTTTCTTATACCAACATTTTGGTGATATTTTATTAAAGTTCCATTTTATTGAAAAAGGCATAAATCAGGAGCCACTTATGTTAGCTAACATAATTCTAATAGATGTGTTTACTGTTTAATACTGCTAAAATTGCATTAATGAATTTCCATGTAATAGTTAAAACTAACTGCCATATTAATATTTCAGTCATTAAACATATTTGCTCTTATTAAAGTGACCAAAGAGAACTGGATATGCTATCTGATTCTCTCCTCTCTCATATATGTTTATTTATGACATATATCACTGCTTCCTAACTTTTACCTTTTGAACAATATGGAAACAAAATAGAGCGAAGAAATGAATATTTTTGTGGTTTCCATGATCAAAAAATATGTTTTTCTCAATTTGTACTAGTACTGTCTAAAATTGTTATTTAATAGTTGAAAATAATTGTAATTGTTCTATAAGCAATTATTCAGTTTCTTAGACCTCCTATTTGTTCAACAATTCCTGATTAAATAATATTTCTGTCAATCTTTATGGTACAGCAATCTCCTGATTTTTTAATCCCTTTTTGGTCTTCTGATTTTTAACCTATTTTCCAAATATTTTTATTAGTATAGTCCACACTATGTGATGGAAATTTTCTTCATGTGATAGCGGTACATATATCATCACATCTTAATGTTTAATACTGTTCCTTTCCTTTTCTCCACGCCCAGATCTCCTTTTCATTTGCATAAAATCTGCCGTGAAGTGTTTTAATGTGGTATTTCTTCTGGTTCTACACTTTCTCTTTAGAAGCCTTTAGATAGTTGCACGGCTGATGGAACATTTCTAAATGAAGATGCACAAGTCAATAGCTTCACAACTATTGCTCTCTCCTGGGAATGTAATTGTGTTACTTACTTTCTTTTGTTGCTGAGACAAAATGGCTGACCCCCAACGTTAAAGGAGAAAAAAATTTATTTCACTCACAGTCTGTAGAGGTTTCAACCTGTCTGGATCTAAAGCATGGTTGCATCAAAGAGGGGCATTTCAGAGGAGAAACAGTACATGGCAGAGCAGGTAGGAAGCAATGAACAGAAATGCAAACCTGCCCTTCTCTTTTACCCAAAGAATACAAACATTTTGAGTGGTTCCACCTACACCAAGGTAGACCTTCCCATAATCCACATTCAGAACTATGGTAAACTAATTAATGGGCTAATTTAGTACTACACACATTTAATCCAAGTATCACACACCCTCGATCCAGCTAGCCCCCAAAAGCCTCACCCATAACCACAATAGGCTTTGGAGGGACAGCTAGATAACAATAATCATATATTCATAGGCCTGGTTGAAATTTCAGCATTGTTTTCCAAATTAGAACTCTGGAATTCATCTTAGAATCAATGCTTTTTTTCTCACATAAATACTTGCAAACTTTCCTTCTACACAATTTTCTGATAGACTCCTTCTCTTTGTACCCATTACTACCATTCTGAAGGAGTTCACCATTACCTCTTCCATTGCCACAAGTCCATCCTGCTAATGCTTTGTAGAGCTGAAAAAGAATATTGTGGTTACCAATCTAAGTGTGAGGCACAAAAGCATAGAGTCATTAGGTGGAAGGTAAGGTAATACACAAGCAGAAAGATAGAGACTCTTCTATTTTCTTCAGTGTAGAGCCACTCTTAGTCATAATTCTGGTCAACATCATTTAGAATGTCACCATGAGATTTCATTTGTTGTGAGAGACACTGTAAAGGCAACATATTTATGCCACAGGTAGAAAGCTTAAAGATCTCAAGGACAAGGATGCATTCACCTCTTCCAAAAGAACCAGAAAAGAAACATTTATAGTACTTCTGCAGTCTCAGACTGTGTGTGTGCGTGTGTGTGTGTGTGCATGGGGGGTTGTGTTTGTGTGTTTGTGTGTGCCCATATCATTTTTAGCTTCTCAAAGGATTAGTAATCTCTTTTTCTTCTCATACTGAAGCTGAACAAACTTAATGAAATGATTTATGAGAACATATTTTGTATTTCCACAACTCTTTTCGTACTTCTCCTTAGGGCTGCCACTGGGAAATTTTATTTATGTCTGCCCTAACACTTCAAAATGTGCCGCGCTTCTTAATTATCTGCCTTCCAATTAAATCCTCTATTCCCTACAGAAATTTATCTCAGCTAGATTTTGAGGAGAAAACTAACATGTTAAATAATAAGATCTAAATAGAGTGAAATGCCTTGTGGTCATAGAAGTTGATCTTAATGGCTAGAGTAGGTAATAATCAAATACATGTTTTTATTCTAGGAAGTAGGAGTTTGGGTAATTTAGTGTATGTGCAGTAAACTTTTAATTTACTCTAAGATTATAAAAATGCTCAATTTTTTTTAGATAATATTTGCAATAGAGACTCCACAATAGACTTTGGAGGGTTTTCTTAATTTCTGAGTAACAGGAAATTACAATCTGTTGAATACTTTGGAATATGAAGCTAATGATGAAAGGATTTGAAATCATTTGTTAGACAAAATGCATATATTAGAGATATTTAATCCTGACCCAGTGTGGGTTTTTAAATTTTTCTCCTTTTGCAATTGTCTTGTTTTCAGACCTTAGGTAGTCTGACACATATTATATAGTAAAGAAGAATATTTTAAATGCTTCTCTGTTTCTTTGTTGTTGTTTTGGTTTGCTTTTTGGTACCAGGGATCAATCTCAGGACCTTGCGCTTGCCAGGCAAGTGCTTATGCCACTGAGATATATCCTCAGCCATTGTCTCTTGTTTAAAGCATAGCTCATTTGGACCATCAAGAAATTATTCAAGAAAAAGTAGCTGGTGACAGCTGAGTGTCCTTGAATTTCTTTGCTGAAGTTCAACAACCTGAGAACCACTACTGCTGTCCCCAAAGCTGCACACCTGGGTATCAGAGAGGAGCAAGATGCTGGAGATGACACTAAGGTAATCTAGGTGACTAATGTCTCCCTGGGTGCTAGAATTTAGCAAATGCTTCCTGTAAGGAGCAGCTGAACTGGAAATTGGTCACATGTGAGAGTGAGGCAAAGACAGTCAGACAACAATGAGCTCCTGAGGCAATACAAGCTGCTACAGTCCAGAGAACTACAAAGCTCAAGACAATCCCAGTAATTGGTTGCTAGGTAAGCCTGTGTCATGTGATGTTTGTCAACTATATTAATAAACACCCCTGTGATGGTTAAGCAGTTTTCTTTCCTCCCATCTGGCAAGAGAGGGCTCCACTTGGCCTCAACTTTTGACTTTGATCTTTAAATTTCCCATTCTCTGGCCGTTCTACTCCCTGGGAACATCAAGAGCCAGTCTGGGAGGAAGCAGCTTCTCTTGTGTTCCCTGAGAAAGACTAATGAATTGTTTCTCTTTCTGCTGGATGATTCACCCTTACCAGTCTCCTCTCCTGTTGTTTCATGATCTAGACTTTGCAATGGTGGCCCAGCATCTGACAACCACTGTACTCTTTCACAGAGCTTTGTTAGTTGTACCATATGCAAGAGCTATTCCTCTGAGACTAAGGCCTTGTCTCTGCTGGCACCAGCTAATGTACTGGCAGGTCTTCTGACTAACGGTTGACTCCTGCCAAACCTAACCCACTTTCCCTGATTAAACCTATTCTATTGGCTGTATTGGAAGGTCCTTCTCTTGATCCTGCCTTTGCTGTGCTTTGACTTCTTTGACCAAACTTAAACACTCAATAACTTGCAACAAATTAGCTGTTGAAGTTCAAACATATGGTTGGTCCCAAGCTGAATCATGTAGCTGGCAATCTTGTTTCACTGGACCTGACATCATATACCTCTAGTAAAGAAATAGTGGAAGCTATGAAGAATAAAAGAAGCATGGTCCTCCATATTTTCTGCTATAAATCTAGGTAACAGAGAACAAAACAGAAGACATTCCAAATTAAGATGACATTCTACAAAGAGGAGGACTACTTCATCTTCTAGCTATAGGTGACCAAGAAACAGATGGAGTAAACTATCACATCCTAAGTCAAGGAGTAGATGATTATCTGAGTCCAAGATGTAGAAACCTTATCCCAGAGAGGTAGAAGTTCAAGGAGGCCATCAAAGTCTAGAGATAAATAGAAAGAACAAAAAGAAAAGAAATGTCCTGAAACATTGCCAGCAATGCACAGCACAGCCAGACATTCTAGGAGTATAAACAGAGATGTTCTAAAGCAAAAGTGGAACAAGATCTACCAAAAAGTTTAGGCAAAAAAATTATCTTGCTCACTATTACCTAAAATACATAAAAAGAAAGAGAAGACAGATAAGGGCAAAGAAAGAAATGGAGGTAAAAGGGAACAATCAACAAGCAAAGAGGAAAAAAAAAAGAGTGGAAATAAGGAAAAGGATTGGAAAAGAAGAGTATAGTAAAGTTATGAGGCAGGTTACATGGAATGAGGATAAAGAAGAACAGTTCTTTACCAGGAACAAAGAGAAAAAAAAAAAAGGAAGAACTAATAGAAGCACACTCCCCTGAAACAAAGGAATCTGCTGTGGAAGAAGTAAATGTTGATTTATTAAAAAAATCCAAAGTGAAGGGAAATGGTCATCTTGAAGACACAGATGAGGGACAACATTGCATCTTTGGGAATCCAGGGTATGCATGCATCAGCATCATTCCATTGTCCCAATTCTTAATGCTGTGTTTGTTCATCTCAAAGTTAGATCTCTATATTTCTGAGTGATAGTTATGAGGTTTTGGTATTGATATTAGTTACTTACACAGCAAGCTTTTAGAGAATGATCCATTGGTAACCAACTCTTGTCATTGTGAAATAGGACTGCATAATCAAGCATATTTATTCTTCTACTGGTGTTTCTTAACAAAAATGAAGAGTTGCATGCATCTAGACCAGGAAAAAATTGTTTATGTTTTATGATCTCCTTTATTACTTTCACATAGGATATTTATAAAATTTGGTTCATAACCATAGTAGAGCCGTGTAGGGAATGCACTCTTTGTGAATTATCATGACAAGAATATCCTGAATGTCTTTGAAATCTTCTATGGATTTTAAAAATGATGGACCTACTTATGGTCTTCCTTATTAACATAACAAATTAACATTCTCAGAGTTCCATCTAAAAAGGAGCATTTGAAATAGATAATCCTATAAGCTTTGTTGTTCAACTTTTGTGGTTTTTGTTTAACTTCCAAAAGTTATATGCTTTTGACAGCTAATTAGGCTTTCATTATAAAAATGAAATTTCAAATAAAGTTGTTTTTTATAGTAAATAAACAGCATCAGGGGGCTGGGGATTTAGCTCAGTGGCAAAGCGCCTGCCTGGCAAGCACAAGGTCATGAGTTCAGTTCCCAGTACCGGAGAAAAAAAAAAAAAAAAAAAAAAAAAAGCATCATATCTTGAAATAGAGTTGTTATACTTTTTCTTAGGTATTTGGGGTTTCTTTTGTAAAGGAATAATTTATTCTATATCTCTATCCGTGAAAGTAATTGGCCTATCTTGAGTTGGTCTGTAAAACACTTATCTATAGTCCTGATTTTCAATTTTCCAATTTTATTGTTTTAACCTCACTATTGAAAAATGGGAGGTAGAACATTTGAAATCAACTTCTGTGTACATTCAAAATACAACAAATATATTCAATAATACACTTTTATTTTATCTCAAAATGTTTAATACCAATACATTTCTGCTTTTATTACTGCAGTAGAATTTTTAATGCACAGGATGACTCCATCTTATGTACAAAGTAGTTAAGCAAATTGATTAGTTACAGGAGTTTCAAGTTTCACTTTTGTGTAGTAAAAATAAGTAGGCTACAGTCTGTGACATGTTGAAGTATAGTTTCTGAAATCATTTTACAAGGCTTTGATAATAAAACTTTAAATTTGTGTTCATGTTCTTTTAAAAAGAAATTATCCAAGGAAAATTGCATAAGTGGTAATCAAAATTATGCCATTACCTTTTTATCTGCATAGAAATCCAAATATTACATCAGAAAGCATTGAAAAGATGACGTGAAGTCAGATTGAAAAATAGGGCGATCTTTAAAGAAAGCTTTAGTGTAAAAGAAGCATTTTAATTAATCTTCATCAAAATACTTCCTCTCGACTTGAACACACATTCCATTATTCCTGCCACTTTCTAAAGAAATTCCAAAAATCTTCTTTCATGAACTTCTTTAGTTTTGTAGTTGTGGCTGATTTAATGTCCTGAATCTATTAAAAATGTTTACCTCTGATGGTCATTTTGACTCCGGCAAAGAGCTCGAAATCACACGGTGCCAGAGCCAGTGAATAAGGCAGACCAAGACACACTGGAATATGTTTATGACAGTACCTTTCTCTTCGATAGGACTTAACAGCAGCTTTCACCATACTTCTGATTGTAATTCATGAGGACACAAAAAAGGACTTTCAGAACTGCTTCAGAAAGTAGTAAGACTGATAGAAATGTGTGTTCAAAGTGAGGGAGAATACTTTGAGGGATACAAATGGCAATGTGTTTTTTTATCACAACATTCATAAGCACTTCCTTAATAACTTAATTACATCTTGTGCATGGGTCATGTACATTCTTGTCATGGTGAAATTTGACTGAGTAACCGAGCAGTTTCATTATTCTGATGCTGCTTCCTGACAAAAATGAGTATCTGCATACATCTACCACAAGCATGGATTTTAAGTCCATGATTTTAGATACTGAAGTTTCAATGTGATATATAATTATTTTTACATATGCTTAGAATATCATATTGAATATTGGTAATGGCATATAAATATCACATGAAAACTCATAAGTGATTATTGTTTCTATTGTGGTTGCATGAATCATTTATTTTTTACAGGAACACAGAATCCTAACACTCTGATAACCTGAGGAAAATGTTATACAAGTTTGAGTCCGGCATGGAAAATTTAGAGTCTTAGTGAGACCCTGTCTTGAAATGAAAACAAAACAATACAAAAAGTTACAGGTTAAAAAATAGTGTTGGTAATAAAGCTCAAGGTAAAAGCTCTGGGTTTTATTTCCAGAACCACAAAAATAAGGGAATGAAGTGAAATAAAAAAAGAATGATATTAGCAGTGCTTGTTGTATTACATATTGTTATTTTCAATGAAGTTGCTCAGATTACCAGATGTAAGAATACTGGATCATTTTCAGTTTTTAATTTGTTTTGGTTTTGTCTCTGTTGTTGGTATTTTGCTATTGTTCTTTTATAATTATTATTCTCTTTAAAAATAAAAAAACATTTAAAAAGAACGGTAAATACCTCAGTGGCCTTAGTAGGAAAAATAAATACATTTATTTAACACTCATTAGAACCATTCCTATTTCCTCTTGTACCTTTCAGAGCAAGCCAAATTGCTCCTGCTGCCTTGACATTTTTACTGCTTTATATGCCTCATCAGTTTAAAACATTTACTCTGTGACTGGAGAACCATTGAGCAAATTGGTTCTTGAGATCAATATCATTGCTCCAAAAACCAAGAAGTCATACACAGGTGTCTGGCAATGTTTATTCACTGAAAGCAGTTCATTTTCTACTGTTGATAGTTGGCAAAGTGACACTCTATTTTAGGGCTTTAATCATTTAAACCAGTTCTTAGGAAAGCTACAACTTGAAAAAGAAAGAAAGCTCAATGTACTATCAAATAAAAATGGCCAATCAGTCAACACAGACGCCCTCTCTTCACAGCAATCAGCACCATCTGTGGTCTAGTTAAGGCTATGATTGTGCAGGTGTTCAAAGAAGACTATATCAAAATAAATCCACTTATTTAAGAGGCTTCTAAGCTTTGTAAATCTTTATAGATGAGTTTAGATGGAAAAAACTCATAAGATTTTGCAGACAACTTATTTGTAAATATCAATATTCTTGAGTAGAAAAAAAGAGATCAAAACAAGGAGATGTCTTTTGAAAAGCATTTTGATATTGTATATCAAGACAGGCCAGGATGAAGTTTAAGCAGCATTAGCTATAATCAGTAGAAAGAGATGCCAGCCTATTCAGTGTGTTTCTCAACTGTTTATAGGAAAGGATTCATTTGAAACTGTCAAGTTCAATAAGTTTTATATTATATATGTATGTATGAACATATATATGTAAGATATATATATATGCAAGATCATTCCTCTTGAGTCACATTAAATGAATTTAATATGCATTATCTGCATATCAAATTGAAGTCATTTTAAAGTTTTCTGTGCAAAAATTGCATGTAATATATGCATATTCCTTCAAATTACTTCTAAGATTCTGATTTTTCTAAGTGTAGAGTTAATTTGGCCAAGAAATTTATATTTTTGCTGAACACATCCAGTAATTACTATATAGATAAACCACACACAGAACATTTTAAGAAAACATGCTCTGAACTTGTAGACATAAAATAGAACCAGGGCTTTTAAATTTCCTTGCAAATACTTATGTTTTAAAAATAGTGATTTCTGAACCAACCTTCATTTTTGTAATCTAAGAATGAAGTGTTTCCTCTCTCTAAATCCACTCAGTTTATTTAAATATATCTATGTTTTTATAAAACAGATTTTATCATGAATGCTGTGGCACTAGGTGCTGGTAAAATTTAATCATTTTATGTTTTCATTGAGGTTTGAATGTTAGATATTATGTGTAAGAACTAACTATCATTGTAGATACTGAACTTCAGAATGGCAACATTTGACAGCCAATTATAAAAATATTTTCCAAATATTTTAGGAATTGTCTGAGTTGAGTATATTCTATAAGGTGACAAGATGTTGATTTTCTTTTTTAAAAAAGTTTTTTTAAAAGAACAAAAAGATTTTGGTTGCCCTTACTGCTTTTTATAAAATTTTAAAGAGAACTGTCAAATAAGTTTGATTAGAAATCAGAGGAGAAACAAATTAGCTGCTAGCTGATTTCTCAACAGAAATGACAAAGTAGAAAATTATTATAACTACTTATTTACTTTACATTTTATTTGAAATATAAAGTTTTGATTGAAATACAAATTACAATTATAAGTAGAAAGCCTGATGACATTTTATAAACACTTGCATATAAGCAAATGCTGGATCAAGCTATAACATATGCAGTGTCTCCCATTCTCATCTCTGACTAGAGTTGTGTATGTGTGTGCGCGTGTGTGTATACACGATAGGACTACTGCAATCGTGTACGTGTTTCTTTTTGACCTTTAAAAATTAAAGAAATTCTAGTTTTCATAAAAAAAAAAACCAGCTCATTTTCACACTCATATAGCCTAATACACATTTTCTGAGTTGACAAATTTTCATACAGATGGACATGTAAAAATTAGTACTTTTCAATTTTATGGCTTTAGCATCGCACAGGACAGGAATCCTGTACTGTTCAAATGTTTTCTTTAAACTTGGTCTGAGCGTGGCAAGTACTACTTTCCCTTATGCTGAACAGGCAAGAACTGTAGGCACATTTAGGTGAAATAAGGCCTGGAACTGCTGACTCAGAATGTTTGGCAGAAGCAGTGAAACTCCTCCACATCAAGGAAAGGGAAGCGGGGTTTCTTTTTGACTTTTTTTGTTTTTTGGTACCGGGAATCAAACTCACGACCTCGCGCTTGCCAGGCAGGCGATGTGCCATTGAGCTATATCCCCGGCTCTTTTCGATTTCTTAAAACAAATACATTGCTAAATTATTTGTCTTTATAGTACTAATAATAAACCCAAGCTGATTTGAATCAGAGAAGGGCCAAACAACACATTTGTGAATATAATTTATAAACCATTTTAGCACAGAAAGCTGAACATCCTAGTCTGTATTAACAGAGTTCCCTGATAGGCTGGTGTAGAGCTGTAGATTCTAATTGCTTATATGGATATCTGAGAAACACAAGGCAAATGAGTAAAAATGAACAAAAAAGCAGCACTACAAAAATATTATGCTATAATCATGCATTAATAAAACTACACAAACACACAGAAATTATAAAATATGATTAGTTTTCTTTTTTACCTGAATTTAAATGTTAAATAAAAATTCAAACTGAGTATTTATTTATTTTGTTGTAAAAATTGACTAAAAGCTGTTCAAACTTTAAAATTCAACTGATTTTTAGCAAATATTTGAAGTTTCACTCAACTGTCATTTCCTTCCTATACTTTTATCCTGAAACTTGGAACATGGTATATCTGAACATGTTTAACCCCCATACTTCAGTCATGCCTTTTAGGATGGGCAATATAATTCAATACTTACACCCCCAGGACTTGGCATTTGGTCATTCAATAGTTACTGAACTAAAATATTGAACTTTCAAATTTTCAGGACTTTGCCCACATGAGGATCATGTCTTTGTACATTTTATTTCATTATTTAAAAGACAATGTACACAAGCACACATTGTTTTGCCTTCAACAAATGAGAATGACATGTCATTAATTTTACTATGACGTTTAAAATATAGTCGACTATCTTCCCTTTGAAAGTGTTTCATTTGTTTCACAGACAATACATTTATATGTATACAGTGAGTTTTATATTATGCTTGAGAAGATTATGATGGAAACAATTCTGCTTTTAGCAGGTTTCCTCAAAATACATAAATATTTTATTGAATTTCCATGATAAATGTTTTCTCACAAGCTTGAGAGTAGATGGCAACTCTAAGTGCTGAAATAAACTGTTGGTGGTCAGAGTCCTACTTTTAGTAAAAGACAACCCACACAATCTGAAATTTGGCAGTAACCCAACAATCAATCTAACGGACTACTGGCAAAGTCTGAGTATTTTGGAGCTTTATCATAAACATTCTATTTTTTCTAGTAACTGTACCAGCTAAATGGAGAAGCAAATGACATGACACATTATTTTAAAAAATGCTTACTGAACTATACATATTTCTTATTTCCTCCTAATATCTGTTAAAAATTAATGTAAATCTGTGTAGCTTTTTATCAAAATCATTAGTGTTTTTTGATTTCAAGTGAAAGGAATATCAGTAAGAGGAAATAGGATGTTTCACTATAGAAAAATAAATTCTGGGTGAGGAACATCTGTGGACTTTAAGAGAAAGAATCAGAGTTGATTGAAGTAAAATTTAAAGAAGAAATTAAATAAAACTTTTGGTTAATAGTAAGCCATGCCTAATTCATTCTGTTTAAATACATGCTATTTGGCTGGGAGGGGGGACACAGACATGTTAAGTATTTCTTAAATTTATATTTCTGACAGGATTATATCTAAACTAATTTTTGATTTTCTGAAATAATTTTTTAAAAAAAATCATCTTTTTTTGCTTTGGGTTAGGCCATTTTACTGTTTGTCTGATATAAATAGATTAAAAATGCAACAATCAATTTGAAATAACATGATGAGTTTCAATAATATTATATTATGAAGAAGGGCAGAGGCATAGCTCAGTGGTGCAAGTGGTGGCAATTGCAAGGTCCTGAGTTTGATTCCTGGTACCAAAAAAAAAAAAGAAAAGAAAGAAACCAGAAAACAACAAACAACAAACAAAATAATATTATGAAGAAAAGTTATTTTTCAGTTCTAAATAAATTGGGTTCATCTGATAATGTTAAAATTCTATTTACTACCAGTGACATTTTTGAGTTTTAAATATATTCATACAGTTTCTGTAATGGGTGTGAATGATTATAACAAGAGCATTGATGACAATGAAGAGGAGGGTAATACAGATAATAAAGTTGAAGATTTTATACGCTCTTTTTTGCAGTACTGAGGACCAAATCCCAGGCCTTGCATTTGGTGGGAAGAGCTCTAACCACTGAGCTACATCCCTGACCCCAGGTTGAAATTTAGTCCTGATTTTTCTCTGAGGATTCATTTTAATAGTATTACTATAACCACTTTCCTCCAGCTCTCGGTGCTTGTCCTGAAGCGATGGAAGTGGACGTGACCATGAAGCAAGCGATGGGCAATAACCTGGTGCAGGTTTTATTAGAAAGGGTAAAAAGAGACAGTGCCCGCTGTGACGGGTGGGGTGGGCAGAGTTCCGAAAGAAGCGAAAACCACAGAAGTTTAGATACAGGAGTTTCCGAACAGTCCCCCCACATGGGGGTGCGCCCCAGCATGCTGGGGTGCTGCTTGAGCCTGCTGTCCTTTGATGCCCTATGAGGTGGGGGGCCGCTGTCTCGCATGCGTTCCAGTCTTCCCAGGTGCTTTCTCCTTTCTTTAAGGACATATTCTTTGTCCTCTGCGTTTTCACACAGGCCCTGACACTGAGTTTACCCAGGTTCACACTTCACGACCTGTGCCTTATCTGCCTAACTTCCTTCTGTCTCCTGGCCTCAGTACCGTGTGCGATACTGTCTAGAGACAGAGTCCAGGTTCTTGTGTATGGTGAGCTAAGACCTGCTGTGCACACGGATGGTGAAAGAAAAGGCAGCTACATTTATGGAAGACAACTGGAAGTCCTGCTTCGGTTAGCGCCTGAGAAACTAAAAGGCGGCAGGAATGGGAAAAGCGGTGCTAGGAAGACTGATGATAAGTTAGGCTTTTGGAGTTTGAAAATTTGTACCTTACCCCTGGTGCCTCTCCTTGGATCTCTCTGAACAGGACTGACGGTGTGCCGAGGCATCTCAGGAGTACAGTACTCTGACTCTCCCAGACTTTACTGTTTTAATCACATTTGACATGCCAGGTCTCTATTTAGGAACTGCTAATGAACTCTGAATGAGAAAAAGTTACTGTAAGTCAAGCTAAGAGAGCTACCACGCATGGGCTCCGGCCTGGAGCTTTAGAAGTTTCCTGGGTCTTTGTTTTTATTGCTTCTCTTAGGACAGTGAAAGGATTACCCCGGCTTTGTCCAGTTGGGGTAGATGAAGCAGGAGCAGTCTTTCCCCTCCAACTGCTACCTGAACTCTGAGTACCGTGAAAATTTTTAGCACTGTAGTTGATGATAGCAAAAACTCACTGTGTCCTGTTGTTGCTAGGAGAAATATTCCACTCTTTCTGGTTTTAATTTTTCTTCTTCATTTCCAGAAACAATTATTTAGATGTAAACAATGATATATAGTGATTTTAAGCTTACTTAGATTTGATATACTTCATTTAAATTTTTATGATCTCTAAATTTTAATTTTTAATTCTTACTCAGTAGAAACAAAAAATCGTTAGCTCTTTCCCGAAACAAATACTATTTATGGCCAAGCTTAATTTTTTTTTTAAAACCAGTTGGGAATACTCAAAATTGACCTGCAATGTGATCTGAAAAACTAATGAATTTCTGCTTCTGGCACTGTGTCTTTTCCACCTTTTCTTTTTAACCAGAAGTTGATAGAATTTTTTTCTTTGTGTGTGATTTTTATTTTCACAATTTTGATTTATTACCAAACAAATATTTTAAATTAACCTTTTTCAACAAGCAAGAAACATTTTAAGATTTATACATATTTTTCTCAATTATTTTCTAAAAATCACAATGGTATTCTGCTCTAATTCACAAATATTATTTTATTAATTTTTAATTATTATTTTTGTTATCACAGAATTTCTTCATTGATGACCAAACTTGGGGGGAAAAAAATCCAAGACCTGACTTTTCATGTTCTTTTAATTTCTAGGGTAGTTAAAATTTTTCCCGTGGAACTTTGTACTTTTTCTTTTCTTTTCTGGAATTATCAGTATAAGATGTATTCATTTTGAGTAAAACCAACCTCTGCAAATACAAAGCATGGTTTAACGCCTCTAGCTAACACAGAGGAGTATCTTTTGTACACAGAAGACACTGTTCTATATCTGTACTTAAACCAGAGAAAATATATGTAACAATTTCTGCCAACATAAAAGTTACAATGAAAAACTAATTAAGCATAGGGTTAAGTTAGATGTTAATATATGCTATGAAATACAAACATTTACTATAATAAATAAATCCTATAGCTTTTGATGGCTTTAAGTGTAACATAATAAACTATGTGGATATTGAGGGAAAGAACACTTAAAACCAAGTAGAGAGCACGTGCAAAAAAGTTACAATTTTAGTTATTGTAACATATGGGGGAAAACATTCCAGTAAAATTGACAACAATCAAGTATGAAGTGTTAGGCAGTGAAGACAGAGAAGTAACATACAAGACTTTGTAGCTATTACCCGTATGTGGCCGAGTTGTTCTACCAAAATGTTGGTTCAGATACTGTGTTGGTTTGGCTTTCTTATTGACAGTATAATACAGGACACATAATTTATAAGATTATTTATAATAGTCACCCAAAGAATGCTATACAAAAGAGTTCAGGAAATC
>NW_004955409.1:20695243-20720425 GCF_000276665.1 Chinchilla lanigera | reverse complement strand
GAGTAAGGGAAGAGGATAGCTTGCCTCAGATATTAAGAAGAGAAGGTATGTCGTGGTGGGAATTTAACTGAATCCTATATTGTTACTGTCCCATGAGGACAGATAACTCACTACTGGATTGGAGTAGAAAGCAGGCATTGGTGATCTTGACAAAAATAATTTCACCAGAATGATGAGTGTAAACTTTTACAAGAGAGTGAGAAGACAGAACTTGAAGCCAGACATGAACTCTTTTGATGAGTAATTTAACTCTAAAATAAACACTAGCATAGGTGGTAACTAAAAAAAAAGTATTGTTTGTAAGAGTACAACAAATAACAGCATATTTCTGCTAAAATGAAATAGTAAATAGAGAAAAATATTTGATAAAGGGCAGAAATACTTGGATTGAATCTACACACGTCTTTACTAAAAATATAATGCTCCATTAACAGTAGTAAAAACGTAAGCTAAAGGACATCAACATAAATTCAGGAGAGGGAGATAATAGATGTGCAGGAATTTGTAAAAGTTTTCCTCTTTTCACAGTAATATAGCATCAAGTTAATTAGCTAAATGAGGGTGAGGTAAGAATGTTTCCAAATTTGAAAGGAGAGAAAGAAGTTATATAGTCTTGCAGTTCTAATAACATGCACCAAAATGTGTCCTAGCATTGCAATGAACTCAATAGGAAATACAGATTTCTAAATATTTATGAGGGCTCCATTCGAATTGTTGAAATTTAATACATTTTCTGCAGAAATGATGAGGTAGTTCATAGTTTCAACATAAAAACATAGTTTATTCCTTTAAATGATATCATTCTTTGCACAGCTCAGATTTCAATTGCTGTGGATTTTTTAAAACTCTAGTGCAAGAAGATCGATATAGAATAGGAATGAAAAGGAGGTGGTTTCTAATATAATGTCAATGTTTTAAATATTATCTCATACACAAGAAGTAAACATATATCTTTAGTAAGGAATTGTGGTCATTTAAAGTTAAAAATTGTCCTCTTTCAATGAATATATTTTCACAAATCTGCTACACTTTATATAAATTCATATTATATTGCTTAACTCAGTCATTCAATAAGCAGAAATATTCACTATTCCTGTTGATCTATGGGTGCCAGGTAAAAATTAGAGATACAGTAAGCCTGCTAAGAGCTGAGGAAGATTGAGTAACTGATTTACTTGTCAAAGGAAGTAGAAGAATATGTGGAATAGTTGAATTATGATATGGTGGCTGGGCAACACTAGTCGCATACTTCATGCTCCCACTCAAAATTTTTAAGTGATTTTCAGCCCCATGATTTTTAGTTTTCTTCACTATTGTTTAAAAATACAGTGCATTGAGGGAATTAAAATTAAAGTCTGTAAATTTTTTCAACCACTAAATGTATGTAAAAAAAAAAAAAAGAAAAAGGGCAATTGAAGAGGTATTACAGGATAATAATTGCAATAACTCATCAAGTTACTCAAGGTGCAATGTAGAAAATAAGAATGTGAGATAAGAAGAACACAGTAAATGTCAACCTGAGCCCCAAACAGCTTTAGTAGCCTCGGTGATAGAACTCTCACCCCACCCCCACCAGCATGGGAGCCAGACTGAACACTAGACAGCTTCAGAGGCCTCAGTAACCATGACCTGCCATCCCATAGCCTTGCAGGAGCTGAGCTAAACCCAGCACAGCTTGAGCAGCCTCAGCAACTGTGTCCTGACACCACCCCCATCAGTGTGGGAACAGGAACAGGTCCTAGATGGCTTCAAGAGCCTCAGTGACCACCACCCACTCACACCTGCACCCTCACAGAAGGCTGGCTGAAGCCTGAAGAGCTTCTGGATTCCTGCATGGGAGCCAAGCTGATCCCTGGAAATGTTCAGGAGCATGGGTGAACATACCCAGCACCCAAACACCATTGCAGGAGCCACACTGATGACTGGGGGGTTTTGGGTCCTTGCTCTGCCAAACCCACACCATCATGGGAGTGAGGCTGAGCTCCAGAGAACCTCTAGAGCTCTGAAAATGACAAAATGAAGGAGCAAAATACAATCTCAGACTTTTAACTCACCTAGAACAAGTTGAGGAGACATCAACACAGAAGAGCTTGAAAGTCATACACATGAAATTTCTGAAATAAAAATAACTGAAGCAAAGAAACAACTCCATTAGGCCATAGAAGACATCAGTTCAGAATAATCTCTCATGAAAAGAAATGACAATAATAATGAAATACTTGCTCAGCACATCTAAAGAAGACATAGATAACAAAATAGAGGAGCATAGAAAAATGATGGAAACCCTGAAAGAACAATACAGGAAAGAATTAGCATGAAACAGATTCAGACAGATATCCAGGAAATTAGAAATTCCATGGAAACCTGGCAAAACTTCTTGAATGATACTGAAGATAAACTTTCAAAACCTTGAAGACAGCATTGCAGCTAACAACTGTGAAAGGAAGTATCTCTTAAAAATAACAAGGAACCAGGAAATAACAATTCCAAAGCTGCAAGATGATGCAAAGAAAAATAAGGTAAGATTAATAGATATCAACAAAACTTCAGGAGTGAATATAAATGACATAGAAAGCTATTTGCAGAAATAATAGAAGAAAATTTTCCAAGCATGGAAAGAGAATTGGACATGCAGTTAACTGTGGCATATAGTACTCCAATTAGCCATAAACAAAATAAACCTAGACCCAAACATAGTAATCAAACTCCCAGAAATTCAGCAAAAGAAGTGAATATTAAAAGCTATTAGAGAAAAGAAATAGATCACCTATAAAGGAAAGCCCATCAGAATCATGGCAAATTTCTCATAACAAACCATCAGGTCAAGAAAAGCTTGGAGTGAAATATTTCAGGTCCTGAAACAAAACAATTTCCAACCTAGACTGATATACCTTGCAAAATTATCCTTCACAATTAATGGATAAATAAAATATTTCCACAATATGGACTAACTGAATAAATTCATGAGCACTAAACCACCCCTACAAAGAGTACTAAAAGTTGTTCTAGAAAGAGATATAAAAGGACCACAGCTTCAACAACAACAACAGAAAGGAAAAACAAGCATAGCAAACAATTAAACAGAGGGAAAGAAGAGGAACCAACAGCAGGAAAATAACACGACAAAGATAAGCCAATAATATCAGTTATAACCCTCAAGTCTCAATTCACCAATCAAAAGAACCATAATGGCAGAGTGGATCAAGAAACAAAATCCAACAATATGTTGTATACAAGAAACACTGAAAATCAAAGGATGGAAAACAATACTCCACATGACAGGAGCCAAGAAAAAAGCAGGGGTAGCTATTCTGTTTGCAGACAATGTGAACTTCAAATCAAGAATGACCAAAAGAGATAAAGAAGGTCACTACATATTTGTTAGGGAAAAACTTCAAGAGGAAGAGATAGCAATCATAAATATCTAGGCACCAAATACAGGAGCACCCAACTAAATAAGACAATCTCTAACAGACATGAAAAATGAAATAAACAGTAACACAATTATAACAGGGGTCTTTAAAACCCTATTGTCACAAAAAATAGATCAATCAGACAAAAAAAATCAGCAAAAAAACAATAGCATTAAAACAAACTTGTGAACAAATGGACTTAGTAGACCTTTATAGAGTGTTCCACCTAATAATATTAGAATACACATTCTTATCTGTGCATGGGACGTTATCCAACAAAGAACATCTACTAGCACATAGAACATGCTTAAGTAAATGAAAAAGAATTGGAATTATCCCATGCGTACTACAAGATCATAGTGCAATGAATGGAAATTAATGACAAAAGAAATCACAAAAACTTCATGAACATATGGAAATTAAATAACACCCTTCCAAGCAACCAATGGGTCATCGATGAAATTAAACAAAAATTAAATAATATGTACAATCAAATGAAAATTCAGGTACAATTTACAGGACCCTTTGGGATGCAAAGAAAGCAGTACTCACAGGGAAATGTATAGTGGTGAATTCCCACATAAGGAAAATAGAATGAGTACAAAGAAACAACTGCATGCTGCACATCAAACTTCTAGTACAAGCAGTCAAACCCAAAACCCAATTGAGACAAAGGAAATACTACAAAAAATTAAAGAATAAAAGAGTTGGTTCTTTGAAAGAATAAATGAAATTGATAATCCTACTCAATCTTATCAAAATAAGGAAAGAAAAAACTCAAACTTATGCAATAAGGAATGAAAGGGTTGAAATCACTATAGATCCTGTAGAAATTCAGAAGATCATCAATACCTACTTTGAAAATATTTACTCTCCTAGGATGGAAAACATGGAGGAAATGGACAGATTCCAAGATACATATAAATTACCAAAGCCGAATGAAAATATATAAAAATCTTGCATAACACAATATCAGTCAGCAAAATTGAAAATGTAATAATAAACTTACCAACAGAGAAAAACCCAGGTCCTGATGGGGTCACAGCTGAATGTTAGAAGAAACTTACAGAAGATTGAACACTAATTATTCTCAAACTCTAATGAAATTGAAAGGGGAAGGAACTCTCTCTAACTCATTTCTAGAAGCAAATATTACCCTGAAACCCAAACCAGAGAAAGACCCAACCAAAAAAAGAGAACAGGCCAATCTCTCTAATGAATATAGATGCAAAAGTTCTCAATAAAATACCAGAAAACAGAATGCAGCAAATCATTATGAAAATTATACAACATAGCAAAGTGGGATACATCCTGGGAATGCAGGGATCATTCAAGATATGCAAATCAATTAATGTAATACCCCATATCAATAGATCCAAAGGGAAAAAAAAAACTCATGATCATCTCAATACATGCAGAAAAAGCTTTTGATAAAGTCCAATACTCATTCATAATAAAAACCCTACAGAAAATAGGAATAGTTCTTTACTTCACTCTGATAAAACCCATCTATGACAAACCAAAGGCTAACATCATACAAAATGGACAAAAACTGAAAGCTTTCACTTTAAATTCAGGAACAAGACAAGGATGTCCATTGTCACCACTCCTGTTCAATATAGTTTTGGAAATATTAGCCCGAGTAATTAGATAAGAGAAAAATAAAAGGAATAATGATAGAAAGGAAGATGTTAAATTATCATTATTTGTAGATGACATGATACTCTGCATAGAAGCCAAAAAAACTCCACCCAGAGGCTTATAGGTTTAATACCCAAATTCACTAGCATGGCTTGATACAAAGTCAATACTCAAAAATCAATAGCATTCCCATACACAAAAAGCAAACAGATTGAGAGAGAAATTAAGGAAACCATACCTTTTATAATAGCATCTAATAATATGAAATGCTTAGGAATCAATCTAATGAAGCCATTGAAAGATCAATGCAGTGAAAATTAAAGTACTCTGGAAAAAGGGATTGAAGAGGATTTTAGCAAATGGAAAGATATTTCTTGCTCATGAATAGGAAGAAACAACATTGTGAAAATGGCCATACTCTCAAAATTGTTGTACAGATTCAAGACAATCCTAATTAAAACACCATTAGTATACCTCACAGATCTAGAGAAAACATTCCTAAAATTCATCTAGAACCAGAAGTCTCTAACAGCAAAAGCAATCCTGGGCAACAAAACCAAGGCAGGAGTTATCACAATCCCTGACTTGAAATCATACTACAAAGCTACAGGGACAAAATCGCATGTCACTGGCAAAACAAAAATAAAAACAAAAACACAAACACAACAAACAAACAAACATAAAATGGACCTAAAGATCCATGGAACAGATTAACAAATACAGACACAACTGCAAACACACTCAGCCACCTTATCTTTGACAAAGGGACCAAACATGTTCACTGGAAGAAAGATAGCCTCTTTAATAAATGTTGCTGGAAAACTGGCTTTCCACAGGCGGGAGACTGAAACTAGACCCATTTCTATCACCACGCACTAAATTAAAGTCAAAATGGATCAAAGATCTAAATATCAAAACAGAAACACTAAATCTACTGGAAGAGAAAGTAGGTAAAATTCTTAAAGACATAGGACAGGCAGAGAGTTCATGAACAAAAACCAAACTGCACAGGAAATACTTCAAAGAATCAACAACTGGGGTCTCATCTTATTGAAAAGTTTTTGTACATCAAAAAACAGTCACTAACAAAGTAAAAGGAAAACCCATGAATTGGGAAATAATTTTAACCAACTGTCACTCAGACAAAGAACTTCTATATAGAATATATAAAGAATTTAGACAAATCAGGCCCTCAAAATTCAAAAACCCAATCCAAAAATGGTCATCTGAGATGAATACACATTTTTCAATGAAGAAATACTAATGGTGAATAAGTATATGAAAAAATGTTCAACATCATTGATCATTTGAGAAATGCAAATTAAAATAACAGTGAGTTTCCATCTCACTCCAGAAAGAATGACTATCATTAAGAAATCAACCAATAACAAATGCTGGAGCAGCTGTGGGGAAAAAGGAACACTTCTCCATGGCTGGTGGGTGTGCAAATTGGTGAAACCGCTGTGATAATCCATGTGGAGCTTTCTCACAAAACTAGGATTAGAAGTTCCACTTAACCCAGCTATTCCCCTTCTGGGTCTTTTCCCAGAAGAACTAAAAACACACCACAGTGATATATGTGCATCCATGTTTATAGCAACACAATTTGTCATAGCTAAATCTTAGAAACAACCCAAATGCCCATCAACTGATAAAATGATGTGGTATTTTTATACAATGGAGTATTACACAGATATAAAAAAAGATAAACTCAAAGCTTTTATAGATAAATGGATTCAACTAGAGACCACACTCATAAATGAAATAAGTCGTACCCACATTTGTAAACATCATATTGTCCCCCAGGTGTAAGAATATGAAAGAGTAAATAAAACCCAAAGCATACAATAGATATTATGAAAGTGAAGGGAATTGCTCAAAGAAAATATGAATAAATGGAAAGTATAGCTGAGATAACTGTCCTGCTAGATAATGTCTAATGGTTTGTCCAAAAGAACAGTTAATGCTTAATTTATTTTCTTGACCAATTTTGCATGCTTTTATTTGGTAATCTGAACAACTAATTTGAAGACAACAATGTGCAATATAACAACAATTAGTGAATTCCTACCATCTTGTCTTGTGAAACTCTGTATCATTTGTAAGTTTTTAAATTATTTTTTATTCTCTGTAATGGTTTAGTGAATGTTGCATTCTGACATCTGGTAATCTGAGCAACTTCGTTAAAGATAACAATGTGTAATACAACAACCACTGTTAATTTCAATCATTTTATTTTAAAACCCCGTATGATTCTTATTAGTTTTGCTTTGTTTTTGGTCTATGTTGTTATTTTCCTCTTGTTCTTTTTTTATTCTCTGTAAAGTTAAAAAAGAAGAGCCAGTGAAAAAGAAGTCCTAGGTTTACTATATGCAAAATTTCTTTCTACTATTGCATTCTTCAAAGTAGTTGCATTATTTGGAATTTAAGGACTTATTACCGTTATTAGAAATCACATTTCATAAAAAATGTATATGTAAAAAGGCTCTTCTGATAATCATATTTGTGGCAAGAAAGAAGGAAAAGTAATAGTGCTAGTACTTTCAAGAAGACTAAAATTAAATGCTATCATCACATATGTAACGTGATGTCAAAATTACATATTGTAGATGATAGCAAACCATGTCTGTCTCGCTCATGTAGACTATTTTGTATGAATTTTTCTAATATTTTATATAAGTTAAAAAACATTTTTGCTCCACAACCAAATGACTTCCTTGCAGTCAATATTCTTAAAAATTCCAAAGAAGAGGAGAAGCTCTTTTGTTTCATGTAGTGTCTCTTCCAATATATTCAATAGCACTGTTAATTCTTGGCTTATGTATATATGACATGAAACATCTTGCCAAATGGAAAATATTATCTAGTTGAGTATTCTTTGAACTTAGAAACATAAAAGAATAACATTGAAAGGCTAAATTTGACATAGAGTTGTAACTTTGTAACACAATGTGTTTTTATCTTTGCATATTTGAAGTATTTTCTAATTTTAGAATTACCAGTGTTATTTCCTATTTATTAATTTCCCATAGATAAAATTATTTTACTAGTTAACTTGTTTCTGTAAATAGAAATGTATGTTATTTCTATCTACAGTGAAATTTAATGAAACCAAGTAAAATGTATTCATGAATGTATATAAATTAATCTATTACAACTTGCACTTTAAAAAGAATACATTTAATCACTGTTCTTTTACAAATATCATATTTTATTTATAATCTAAAGCAACTTCAAAATTTTTCCTTTTGGATTTTAAAATGCTTCTATTATTTATTTTTATAGCTAAATTAACTTTATTTTTACTTGTAAATTTTTATATTCTTTGAATATATTAAGATTTTTCTCTTTGTTAAGAGTGGAAAAATTTATTATCATGGCTTTACTTGTCTTTCTAGTTAAATAAGTAGTTTCAGAAATATTAAAATAAAAATTTAAAACATTTGCATTTCTTCTCAGGAAAGAAATTATGTAAAAAATTTCATCCTTAATTGTGTAATTGCACTACAATATTTCTAACACATTAGTAAGTGAATCCACATTATCAACATGACTATAAAAATAAAATATTGCAATAACAGAATTTGACATTTTAATTGATGATTTTAAGATTTACAAAATAGAAAGAACTAGAATAAATTGGGCGAATAAAACAAGATAAGTACATGGCATAAATAATAAAATCCAAAAGAAATAGTATTTATGCAGAAAAATGCAGGATATTCAGTCATCATAATGAAAAACTTTACCTTTAACAACTTAATGTGTAAATTAAATAGAAAATTATGGAAGTGATAAATATTTTTAAAAACCTCTGTTAAAATTATAGACCCCAAATGTTTCTATTATCTCAAAGGCATAATTCTATTATCTCAAAGGCATATGTGTGATAACAGGCATTTCCTCAAGGTATTTAATTTGAAAATCCTATGAAAATATATTTGACCCCAAATTTTTCCACTTAAGAAGAAATTTTGAATTATCTTTTGCTTTAAAATCTGATTTCTGTAAATTTGGAATGGTGACACACAAAGTTTCAAAATACATTGAATTTTGTCAGCGAAAATTTGAGCAGCTGGGAACAACATTGAGGGTGGGTCAAAGTTTCTAGAGTTTAATGTGTGGCCAGAAAGATTAATTTTAAATGATAATTATTGAAACGGGCAGATATAGTTTCTGAAGTGGAAACATATGGACACTAGACTCAGAATCAATTGGTAATTAAGAATAACACAGAAAGAAAGGAAAGATCAAATTAAAAATAACATGTTCTACAGCACGATTTGTCTGAGTACACAAGTATATTAACCTCTTGCAAAATGACTATTTCTTTTCTTATATGTGAAAAACACAGATCAGAGTGCATTTATTTTAAAACTTTCTGATTTTTATCAGGATTCTAGACTTAGAAATATTTTCAAATAGTCAAGATGGTATTCCCATTTTATATTTCTGAAAACACCACAAATTCCAAGTTGTAACAGAGATTTATATGGAGTAAGAATTTAGATTTTACAAAAAAAAAAAGAAATTAGGTTTTATAATAAGAACATTTGTGAATGGCTGACTGAATAAAAATAAATTTTAGGACATTTGTATACAGTGAATGTATCAATCATATCTGAAGATGTATTGAAAATCCACTGTTCAGCTGGTGGTAAGTAAAGGCAACTTGTGTTTTATTGAGGACAATGAGATTTAAATTATAGGACTCTATTATTTATGTATTATAGAAAGACATGAAACTATTCATGTAAATATCCATAACAAAAAAATGAAGAGATGTTGTATGTTGTTGCTTTGGGGACTACCTAAAATACATAAATAATTTAAATTTTGCATTTTAATATGTATATTATGTTTCTATCACTCATAGGTATAATATCAAAATAGTCTGCTTTTATTACTCAATAGGTCAGTTTGTTAATGGATAATTTACAAAAGAATCTGTAATACAAGATTACTAAGATTGCTATGGCCTTAGTTTTTAAATGAATTTTTGAAAAATTTTATTTTATGTGTGTGGGGTTTTTTTTGGGGGGGGTCTTTTTGAGACAGGGTCTTGATATGAAGTTCAGACTGGCCTTGAGCTCACTTCGTAGCCCAGGCTGGTCTCGAACTGACAACAATGCTCTTGCCTCAGACTCCTGAGTTCTGGGATTACAGGCATGAGCCACCACGCCTGGCCAAAAAATATTAATACAAATAATAGTTTATAAAATTTATTGGAGTAATTTCTCCTTGATAAAAGATAACAGACTTGACAAATTTTATAAAGACATATTTATTAATCTATTTTGTACTCCAGTACATGTGTCCCAAAGATGGAAATAACATGAATAATATTTTCCTCAATGCATTTTACTCGAAAATCCCTGTGACAGGTTTCTATGGAGCCTATGAGCTTTGCAAGTCTTCCCAAATCTGAATTTATTTTATGCACTATTCTATGAGAATTACTGTCACTATGCCTTATCACAGATGTAAGATTTTCAGTTCCAGGAAGCAACACAATGAAGGAAATATTTCCTCTTTGTATGTTTTGTCAAACAGGAGATTGGAACCAGTATAGAAAAGTGATTTATAACGTAAACGTAAGTAGGTTCAGAAAATTGTACAGTGAAATCTTAAATAGGTAATGGAATTGGGGAAAATTAATATTGAATTTTTGGATTGCTACCCTGAATCTTTTTCATCTAGGTAGCTGGAATATATGTAGAAAATAGATTGGTTTAGTGTGTAGATATATTCTGAGGTGTTCTGACAAAATGTAATTAAGAGTGTCACAACCACAGAAACTAGTTTGCTGATATTTACAACCTGAGAATTTTCCTCAGGCTGATTAGTAGCAAAATTAGATCATATTTCCACAATAGAACCATTTCTGTATTCTCTGGCCTATATGAATAAATGAACACAACACTGTAATATATATGCAGCCCTCTGATATTGTTCAGTGTAGCAAGGAGGACATTGTGCAAATGACCTAAACTGTGGTTTTCAAAAAAGATAGTGGTGAAATGTGTGCAAAGAATAAGTGATGTGATAGATTAGAGATTTAGAAGACATGATGAAATGCACCATGATAAAAATTGTCTTCTGGGACTGGAAAAAAAGGATTAATTAGAAAAAATCAGGTTCGTAGTTTAGCTAGTACTACATCAAAGTCAGGCTCTTTTTTTAATCACAAATTGTGCAAGGTTTTAAGATTAAGGGAAACTGATTAAAGGGCATATGAGAATTGCTTAATGATCTTCTGTGAATCCAAAATTATTTGGAAATAAAATTTAAATGATAAACTGCAACAATGTACTAAAATACAAATTATCTAGAAGATACTATTTTAAATGTCCTTATTATATATTCCATGACTACTATATGACTTTGATTTTCTTCTGTTTATGAAGAATCAAAATATTCATTAATAGTATCATGAATTCACTAAATTCTAAGACAGTAAACCTCTTTTTTCCTAGTGCATCTGTTCCTTGATTATGACTTATTTTGCTATATCTTTGTTTAATAGGTTGTGATGGTTGATCTTAACTGCTATCTTGATTGGCTCAGGAGGTATCTGAAGGTTAGGTTAGTAAACAATACTTCTGAATGTGTCTTCATAGGTGACAGAGTATGACATGTGGGATTGTATCTTATCCCTGGCCTGTTCCACTTTGGTTTTACTTGCTTTCTGCTTCCAGCTTCCATAAAGTGAGCAGCTTTTTTTTGTCAAGCTCTTTGGCCACCATGATATTTCTGTCTTGAAGCTAGATTTTTATGGATGGAAACCTCTGAAATTAAGAGCAAGTTAATACTTCCTTACATCGTGGCGGTCAGGTATTTTGCTTCAGGAATGGAAAGCTGACCAACACATGGTTATGGTGTATTTTAAAATACAGTGTGAGAGAATATTGGGTATAGAGACTATCTGGAAATATTATATAAAACTTTGACACTATTTCTTGCTCCAATATTTCTCTAATTTTTTCTTCCTACTTTATATTAGACAGTTTAACATATTATTTTTTTGTCATTTTAAATTCTGTCTGATAATTTGTGACTGATAATATCCGACTATAATTTTGATAATTTCGCTCTTCTGGCTGATTTGCTTGCCCTTTTATTTATTTACCAATATTTGTCTTTTAAATGCAGCAGCATTTGCATGGTTACATGTGACTCAAGTCTCCTTAGCTTGATGGTAAAATGCTGGGCAGTGATGGTGTGTGTGTGTGTGTGTGTGTGTGTGTGTGTGTGTAAATTCACATATTCTTCAATCCTATTTAAACCTCACTGTGATCAGACACTATGATTCTGAATGTGGTGTCATGACACTCCTGTGTTTCTGAAACTTTTCTGGCTATAATCCAGGCCCAACATGTATTCTCCTGCCATTTTCTCTTTTTCATTGTACCAGGTGGAATAGGTCAGTGTCACAGGTAAGTTTTGACGTGTATGTCCAAGTGTTCATTGGCAAACAGCCCCAAATGCTAACGTCACTTTTGTGCCATGCTGCCTTAGGTCTTTTCTATATCAAGAAAGACATTTTACGTTAGTTCTTCAGTTAAAATTGTTCTTCCAGGTATTTTCATCTGTCCATTACTGCAAGTAAAAGTCCTTAAAATAGATAAATAGATCTATAAAATAAGTTAATTTGTGATATAAATGATGTAGTTTACACTATTGTAGGTGATAAAAATTTTAAAAAACAATACATTTAGGTATTTATAGCTAAAATCCAATATATTTAGGTACGTGTACCTCTTTATAGGTTCATCTCAACAAAATGAAATAAATCCAGTTAAATAGCATAGGGCATACACAAAGGAGGTAATATTCCTGTTCGCTGTGTGTGTCCATGTATGCATGACTTTTTAAGACTGAAAAAATTACCTCCAGTTGTACAATAGGTGTTATACTGCTTATATTTCAAAGGGTCACCTAAAATCAATTTTGAATGTATTTGTTAATAGATAATAGAAAGAGACTGAAATGGCTAAATGGACATCCTACTAAAAAATATACAACCACCTATAATGGGTAAGCTTCAGAATTCTTGAAGGTTAGGTGTAGCTTATGTATTTGGCTGAGAACTTAGTCTAAGTTCCATTGTTTAGAACTTCAGGTTTTGAAAATAGTTATTATCATGCAAATTACAGTTATCCTGCATGAGGTTTAAGGCAAAGACAAGGAAAACAATCTCTACTGTCTATTGTTTCCATAAGGGACCACACAAAATGAAACACAATTTTTCTTCCAAAGACAAATTACATAATTGTCTTAGTTACTTTCCTCTGCTGGGACAAAACACCTGGCACCCACAGGTTAAAGAAGCAAAAGTTTATGTTAGCTCATATTTTATTTTTTTATTTTTTATTTTTATTTTAAAGATAAAAGAATGAAAACATATTAACAAACACATGGACATAAATGAAACAACACAAAAACAATAAAAGCAATACACAATTTCAGATAAGGTAATAGGAAATTAACAATGATTGCCGTATTATATATTGTTATCTTCAAATTGGTTACTCTGTTAAACAAATATAGGCATGTAAGATTGATCAAACAATTAAACACTAACTGTTCCTTTCCATAAAGCAATAGAAATTAGTAGTACAAGTATTTAAGCAATAGTCAGCTGGTTCCAAGGCAGGGTGGTCCAGCACAGGAGCATCACAGAGGTAAAACAATCCATAGCAAGGCAGAAAGAAGCATCAGGAAGTGGGCCTTCCTTTCCTTCCATCCCATCCAGGCTACAGGTCCACTGGTTGGTGCTGCCCAACCCAGGGTGGGTCTGCACACTACCCACACCTGGAACTCTGCTAACCCAATCAGTGGACTAATTTATCACACAGCCTAGATGCAGCCACCTTCAAAAAGCCCCACCTGTGAACACGTGAAGCTTTGGCAAGGTATTTAGATACAAGCATAACAATAAGTAAAATTTTAGTATTTAGTTGATATGTACAAATTCTGATTTTACTAGTCATATAAACTGAAAGTAAGACAAAGGTAGATTAGATTGGCAGCTTTTTTAATGAAAGCAGTTTTCATGAGCTACATTTAACAATATAAGCAGGATAAATGGATTTTTATAATGTTGTCTTCTGATATGTATTTAACAGAAGCTAAAGTAAAAGACAATGATTATTGACATTTTGTGAGAGCTATCTTTCATCTAAAAATTTCATTTAAAAAGTTGAAAAAACTATTTATTGTCTGTGGAGCCTAGAAGTATACAGTTTTTTCCCCCCATGGATTTCAATGTGCAGAGAAAGGGTTAGTACTAGATACTGCCAGTGCCTTGCAGTGAGTCCAGCACTAGAAATGTGAAAGAAGTACTCCATGAGCAAGAAAAAAGATTCTATAATTTACCTTGTGAAGTTACATGAAGGTTTCTTGGGGGAAATAAAAATTCAGGTATGTTTTTTAAGAAATAAAAATATCACATAAAACATATATCAAAATATTCTTTGCAATGAGAAAAAATAGGAAATTAAATTAGATGATATAGTTGGAAGATGGTAAGAGGTTTTCCAAAGTTGCAGTAATAGTGATCTGAGAGATGTAATACTGTACTGTATATATTCTAGAGACTTACACTACTTTTCTCTCACTGCTGGGACAAAATATCCAATACACAGAATTAAGGAAGAAAGGTTTCTTTAGCTCACAGTGTGTGGAGGTTTCAGTCCATACTCAGCTGGCTCCAAGGCAGAGTGGCACATGGCAGAGGGCAACAGCTCATGGCAGTTGAAAATAGCAAAAGCAACAGGAACAAAAAGGGAGAAGTGGCAGCAGGGAGAGCAAGCCTCTTTCCCTCCCTTACGTTATATGCATGCTTCCCCCTCGGGGCAGATGTAGCACTCACACCCATAATCTCAGCATTGGACCATGGATCAGTGATAAATTCTAGAAGCCCACCCCACAACTGCATGAGGCTTTGGGAGGACATCCAGACACAAACCATAACACACACAATGTTGAGTGAGAAAAAACATACTTTATGAAGTATATTAGAGCCTTCCTAAGTATTAATTATGTATATGTGTAGAATAGATTTTTATTTGTGGAAAATAATTCTGGTAGAAATGTGAAGTATATTGTCATTTAGGAAGAGATACATGTGTTCATGTATCTGCCTTCAAAAATAACATATTTCTCCAAAGATAGTAATCAAATCTGATCCTTAGAATCACTGGAAATACATCTAGAATCTTCTAAATTATAGATTTTACTCTCATCAGTGGAGCAGAAATATCAAAATACAGTCTCAGAGTGCCCAGGTACTCGTAATCAATATCAAATGTTGTAGGAAACTTCACGTGTGCATTTTCTTAGCTACTCCAGATTGTCTTTCCTTTTTCAGTAGCCAAATTGTTTATAAGTAAAACACCAGTCAGAGTTTCATTCTGCATAATGAGTCAAGCTGTTTAATTTATGAATATATGTGTCATCAAAAGCCAGTTTTAACAAAGTCTGCCTGTATTGTAGAAATGTGACTTAATGGCAGAATTCTTGCCTAGCATACATGAGGTCTTGGGTTCAATTCAAAGCATGATGTCAAAAGAAATTTTGTTGTTATTGTACTGGTATTGATTTTACAGTCAATTGTCTATTATTCTACTAGTTTAAAAATAATCCTTGTGTTTCTAGCACTGTAGGTACTGTGCTTTATTTTGAAATAAAAATTTTTTAAATTTATGTTTTCACCTAAGCAGTTTATAGATGAAATAGAAGAATAATCAAGAAATTAAAATACTATGATAAATGCTATGATGTAAATAAAAAGATACATGCTTTTCTAATGGTTTTTTATGATACGTTTTAAAATATCTTATTTTCTCTTATTTTACTTTAAACTCATTCATCTTTAAGAATCAGGTATACAATTAAAAATACTTCTGTGCAGTATGAAGGAGGATGAGAACATCCCTACACCAAAAAAATCTTCATGCCATTTCATCTCCCTGTTCAGTGCAGGTGTCCCACCATGTTTTCCACCATGTACAAAAGAATGCTGAAATGGATACTAAGGAGAAGGATGGACCACAGCAAGGTTACCTGCTAACCTTGTTCCTCCAAATCTAATGCCCAGGCCTTAAGAGGTCTTACAAACAAAGAACAAAGGAATCTGTCTTAGTTACTTTTCTCATTGCTGAGAAAAAATACCTGATGCCCAAAGTTAAAGGACAAAGGCTTATTTCATAGTTCATAGAGGTTTCAGTATATGCTTGGTTGTTTCCAAGGCAGAATGGCATGGCAGAGGGGCACTACAGTGGAAAAACAGTTCATGGTGAGAAGAAGGCAGCAAAGTATTCAAGTAGTGGAGAAGCAGCAGAAAATGACAATAGCAGTCCTCTTTCTGTCCCTTATCTTCTATCCAAACTACCCATGTGGGTAAGTAGCAATTGTACCAGGGGTCAGAAGCCTTAATCTTAGTACTCCACCATTAACAATTCCCAGCATCCTATCCTTAATCACACATCACACACTGTAGATACAGCCACTTTTAAAAGTCCCACCTATGACCTCATGAGGCTTTGGGGGGACATCTACATAGAAGCTAAAGGAAAATCCAAAAGGAAAAGCTAATATTTGCAAGGGTGGGAATAACCCAGTTGAACGAAAGCAGTGATGCCAAAAAAGGACAAGATATAGAAAGTTAAAGGTGTTAGAGGTACAGAGTGGAGTGTGTGTATATTTGATAACTGTGTACCTCTGTTGATAACACAGATTGGAATTCTGTTATCAAGTTTTAGGGAAATATATGATTTTTATTTCCACTTTATAAACTAAGTTGTTAGCACACAGAACCCTTCACTTTTGATTTTTGAGGAAGAAGTGTATGCCACTAACAGAGTGCTTGCAAAGCTGGATTAGTAGGCAGGGAAAGACCTGTCCCTTCTAGTTTTGTGACACTACTTAGTAAGAGGCACTCTTTAATGTTGATGGCCATTTTAGCGTTAACATCTACACAGTGGAAAAGCTAAAAATTGTTTTTATATCCTCTCCATTTTAACCTTCAGCATAGACCAAACGCCTTTATCCAAGAGACTTATTGGGAACTGAACCCCAAAATTTGTTGTTAGTATAACAAACAATCTGGACCTCCTCAGTGACATCACTGAGGTGCTCTCTCTCAGAAGAGGAGTGATTTGTTTCTCTTTCTGCATTTCAGATCTTCTGATTGATCATTCTGCCATTTTCATTTCATTCTCTAGAAATCAGAGTGGGCTCATGAAAAGTTGTTAAACAACATGCTAAATGTGAAATGTCAATCCTTACCTTAAAGTTTCCCTGTTCAGAATATCAAATGAAGACTTCATTGGATTTTCCAGTGGCTTTTTTGTAGTCTTTCGAAGAAGGAAATTTGAAAATTTTATATTGTCATATGTTCTTAACCATTGCCTGCCTATGTCCTGCCTGAAACATATCTGATTACTGAAAACATTCTTAATAAAAATATCTTTTATTTTTTGTATTAATTTTTAATAAAAATACCTTTTAAATAAAGAAGGGTATAAATTGGATTGAAAAAACCCTTTTAGATTCCCTGAAAATAGGTGGTTTGACTTATTTGGATGAGATTTCTTCAACATTCAAAATGTTATTATGTGAGAAATAGCTAAAATAATTAACATTACTTAATAACACCAGAGAAAGAATTGTACTCATTAAATCATTAAAGTGTAAGTGATTATTCACAGGCAAGGATAGACTTTATCTAAAAGACCAGTTCTCTAATTATGAGGGACACAATATAAAGAAAAGCCTTGATATAAAATATAGAAGATGTTTATTTACATAATGTCACTGGACATATTTAAACTCTTTTGAAAAATATTTATAGTGATGAGTACACCATTTTCTACTCTTTAGTTGCATTATCACTTTTTAAATCTTTATTTAGTTAGGAAATTTGTTAATAAATTAAACTCCTGAAATACTTCGTAAAAAAAAAATCTTCAGAAAATGAATAGTTAAAAGAATGTTCTATTGGGAATCACACAAGCCTGGTACTCCTTTATATAAAGACCACATTAAAAGATAGTTTTGAAAATAATAGGCATTACTTCTCAAATGATTGCTTACATTTTCATTTTAATTTAGTACATGCTGCTTTGCTTACAGTATGTATAATGGCAGGTTACAAAGCCTTTTTTAAAAATGTGCTTAATGATCTGAGAGAACACAAATTTATCTACTGTAACAAGCTGTGCAGCTCTGTGTGATAGCTGGAGGCAAGAATGATCTTGTGGTAATCTACTATTTACTGACAGACCAAAATATGTCTTGAGAAAGTGGCCACTATTTCCTTTATTTCTCTTCCAGGTGAAGTCAAAGATCCTTGAAGCAGAAGTGACAGCTGAAGAAGCTGTGCATGGAACCTATCCAAAAGTAAGTAAAGAAATATGATTCTAGATTGCAAACAGTGCTGTTGAGAGACAATTATTTACTTCTCTTAAACTTTTTTTTCTTGTGGCATTTGAAATTACAAATACACTAGGGTAGCATGGGTGTCTATACCTATCAATTAAAAGTAAAGACATAATTTAGGCAACACCATAGCCTATTTCAAGAGGGTGCTTTCAAGCAGGGTTGAATAGAACTGAAGCAAAATACCTCACAGGGATGAAAGAAAAGTATGAATTGAAGAGCTAAGAGGAAAAACACAGAATAAGCAAATAATACAAATAAAAATCAAAACAAAGTGCAGTAAAAACTTGCCAGTGGAAGAGAAGACAAAGTGAGAGTAAAAATAAAAATAAATATTAGAGCATGACAGAGAGCAGAATTAGTCTATAGAGATTAGGCATGAAATAGCAGAAATAAACATAATAAAACTGATTAAATCTGAACTTCTTGTGGACCCTGAGAGCTTCATTATTCCCATACCTCCATCCGCTGAGGTATTGACACATCTATGTGACTATGATAGAGAAATGAGACACTGTCACCAACATATGATTATACTTAAGAGAATGATTGAACATTTTTATGACCAAAGCACTGAATTGAGAAGTATCCACTTTGCTGATAAAAAGATACTGACAGAAAAAATTAATATCATGGCTTTCAGACTATGTGTGGAGGTAACCAAGATAGAATTTTACATTAATGTTACACCAGTTGTGAGTATTGTAAAAGAAGAGTCTTGCCTGTCTCACATGTCCTAATTTTGAGAACAACTGAAGAAGGGGTACATCCTGAGGATCCACCGCCATTTGCTTGGAGCAAATAATGCCCTACATTCCACACAGATTTTTCTCTAAGGAAACAGTTTGAATAAATTTAGGCTAATCTGCAAAATTTAAGAAATGTTCAGTCATTAATTGGTAAATGAATGCATTTGACAAATGTTTTAAATGAGAAATAATTTATACTAAAGATAATTTATTTAAGCATTCTCTTTGTTTGATGGAGTATGAGAAATTGTATAATGCATTTGATTAAACACAAGTACTATATGAAGAACAGAAAATGAAATCCCTAAGGCTAAAAAAATGTTTCAAAACAAAATTTACATCATAGGAAATGTTGTTTCTGGCAGATATGATGGACCAAAAGTATGTGTTTATCTAGATTTAATTTTGTTACTGTTTATTATATAGCACACATAATACTTCTCTATTTTGTTCAATAATTTGAATATATAAAGCAAAATCTCCTAATTATTTTTCTTGTTTAAAAATATTTCTTTTATTGTTAGGAACTGTCATATTGAGCTGTCTTTCCTTAGAATTTTTTCTCAGTAATGTAGCTTTGGATACACTTATGGAAAATCACTTGGTGTATTTTATAATAACCTTTCTTAATCTATTTCCATTATTATTCTAGTTCAGTTGCATTTTAACACTGTTCGCATTAGAATAATAACACACAAAATCTGAGGGTAATAACTTTCCATCCACATTCCCCGGCTTCTGAATGGCTGAAGACAATAAACCTGAAGTTTATAGATTTTTGTTTCAGCAGTAAATAAGGATGAATAAGGGGGCTAGGGGATGGTAAATTTGAGAACTGGGGCAAGTGGGAGTTTCTGGAACCAGAAAGTCCCTCTGGTGAATGTCAAGCTGAATAGAATAGGGGTCCTGTGACTGTGACCCGTCTACTAAGAAGGAAATAGCTAAACACCATGAACCTTTAAGGCGGTTTTGCCTTGTCTCCCAAGTAATCTAATTCCACTTCAATGCTTTTGATGCCCGTGCTGTAGGAGAAGTATTGTATCCATATAAACTGAAGGGAACAAAATAAAACATGGAGGGAAAATGATCCCACTCCTCCCCTTCTCTCACGTTGCCCATCTCGTTCTACAGTTCCAGGATATCAGGTCCAGTTTAAGAAATCAACTGCACGGTATAATGTGTCCTGTTTTACTTTACCTTTTTATGCATACTACAAGTAGGTGAGAAGAGATCCCATGCACACAGCGCATTTCACCTGACAGGCTGATGAACATATCAAACCTTTGCTTTGAATTGTCCCTGAAGGTCTCCTCCTTCAGTCTTTAAGTCAACCCATTGGGCCATTCAACTTTAGTTCTTGATGGAACCTCTTATATAGATCTCTTTGTAGCTAAATAATCTTCTCTATAAATTCAGGTTTTTTAAGGATGTTCTTTGTGTAAATGTGGTGAATTGTGTCACTGGATTCAAAAATTAATTCTACCCAGGGGTGAGCTTGGGATAATTGGGTCTCTTTGTTGTATGAGGGCTTCATTTGTTTCTGGGTTGAATCAAGATCTATTGGAAATCTTTGAGAGCTCAAAGCAGAAACTCCAGCATGGATTTCACTCCTTTCTAATCGCACAGCTAAGCCATGTTATCTCACCTGTTATGTCAGAAAAGAATATTAATAAAATAACCCTGGAAGTTAGCAGTGAAATTTCAGGTCTCAGACAAAAATTAATAAATCCCACTCACTTGATCTTACCCATAATCAAACCTAGACACATGGGTTTCCACATGATAAATTGTGAGCTTTTAAATCCAGTTATAAATCAATTCTTTCTTGTACAAATGCATGTTAGTTTATAAGTTAAAATTTTATCAAATACATGCTGTATTTTTTAAGGAAACTTAGTGCTCTGCCCTACACTATTAATATGACAAAGTTATAATGATAATTGTTGTTTAAAGTGTTCATAAACCATATTTAAAATACATTCTTACCCAGAGAAAACAAAAGCTATATATATACATGACTTACACATAAAACTTTCATCAGTTTATGAAAACATTGTAATGAACTCTCCTCATCTTTTAAATTGTATGAGTTACTAACAAATGTAACAACTATTGCTGTAATCTGAGTGATATGTCAAATTCCTGTGTTGAATTGTTAACCCTTGAGGTGCTGGGCAAGTGGGATTAGATAGTGTGTAAGGGCAGAATCATCGTGCTTGATTAGTGTCATATAAAGAGGCTCAGAGAGACCTTTGATCTTTTGAAGGCAGAGCTGAAAAACATTGTGCAGGTACAAAAAGTAAATCCTCACCAAATACTAAATGAGTTCCTTGTTCTTGGATATCCAAACTATAAAAACTTTGGGAAATCAATTTCTGTTGTTTATGAGCTACCCAGTTTATGGTACTTTGATATACAGTTTAAGACACTGTAAGAGACATAATTAGTAAAATTAGGCCTGTCATAATCCAAAAGGACCAAATATACAATGATTTTGTTTTCAATAATTTATTTAAACATATCACCCAGTTTTACTCTAATTTTTTCTATTAGGAAGATGCCAGTCCAGTTTTCAGCATAATGAAAGTTATTTAATTTCATTGAAATTGTCAGTTTTCTCCTAATATATTTTTACTTTTTTCTCTGCACAGTTAAAATAACACAGTCACACAAAATCATCACCAAACTCAAAACTAAACGAAGTACTACATATGTGTGGGACATATTCTTTAAATTCAAATATAAGTTAAGTTCCACTGGAGTGAGAGTGGGCTGGGAAGTATAAATAAAATTTGGGTGGTGTCACAGAAAACAACTAAGCGTTATTATTATTAATGAAGTACTACAAGAGTTGGAATTATGGTTATTTAATTGAACACCTTTGATATGTTCTCCTTGAAAAGCTAACTTATAAAACTGAAAACTCTGCACTCTATGGAATCAATTATTTATCCAAAATAACGCTTTTAAGACTTTCATGAGTTACACTTGACACCTTCTATTTTTATTGTGAGAGATGAATATTTATGAAAACAACGTTACCATCTGATTTAAAATGTTTGAAAATTCTATATGCTCAGGTTAAATAACTATAAAAGTGAATTTTTTTTTTCCTGTAGCAGGAATCAAACTCATGACCTTGCACTTGCTAGGCAGGCACTTTTCCACTGAGCTAAATCCCCAGCCTCATAAAAGTGAAATTTATGTTAAGCTTTTCTACAAAAATAAATGAATTCCAATAATGTGATACACCCAATGCCAATATAAAATGTATTTCATATTTTCCTAATACAAGAATAACATTTTCACAAATTGTGAGCAAATAATACAAGTTACATTCAATCTTAATTTCCAAAGAATGTTTTGAAATGGGTAATTATTTTCAAAATTGATGCTTAATGCCAGCAAATTTATTTCCTTTCAATGAAAAGCTGAAAGAAACAAATCTCAGAAGAGTTCTGGAAGTTTCAAAATGGTTTTCATCCATTTATAGTTCTATTGTTGCCATGTCAATGGAAATTCCTTTCAAGTTTAAGTAACAAGCTATACGAATGAATCAGGCGCTAAGTGAGAATTAGGGTCTGCTGTGATTATATTTTAACTTAAAGTGCCTCTAGAGGAGACAAATGTAGGAAAGATGGAACAAGGATTTATATTTCATTACTGTATCAATTAATTTTTTGATATTCTATGCACTAATCACTCTGTTTTCAGATAGTAAATGTGGTACAATTGCAACATATTAATTGACAATGTACATTGATGTGCAAAAGTTAGTGATGATCTTTTTTAATGGAGCATTTTCATTTGCCTTCCTTAAAATTGAGTTTTATTACTCTAAAATGAGTAGCATAAAAATATGAACTAAAGAAAGTCTTACTTTCATGCCTCGTATGCTCCAAGCATTGACTATTATCTTTCCTACAGAATGGGAGCCCAGAACTATGGAAAGAACATCCAAATACATTAAATAAAATAGCTCTGTACTCAACCATAATATCAAAAGCATTGCACTTAAAACGTGATCTTAGTCGTCAAAATAACCCAGTTTAATAAAACACCAAGTAAACAATGGAGAAAGGTTGATCTTTTTTTGCCTCCACTTCAAATGTCAATACTGACATTTTGAAAAGTTTAGAAACGTTTCTCAATAAAGTGCATGATTTTGCATTAGTATTTCACTTCAGTGATTTTTGATTCATAGTTGCTATTTTTCAAGTGTGTTCATGTGAGTTTGTGTGAGCTTGTGTGCAGGCCAAGGGGCAAGAAGGAGGACAGGGACTGATAAAGCATTTGTTTCATGTACTTTCAATCAACGGTTGAATTTTAAGTAATTAAAATTTAAAAATTAGCAAGTATTTCATCAATACATTCATTCATCTCTCAGCTGCAAAGAGAACTCTTCCCGAAGTTCCAGGATTGTGTTTTGTGCTGAAAATTTAGCACACTTAAAACACAATAAATTCTTACAAATCCCACATAATGCATAATAATAGTTAATATAAAAAAAGATTGATGAGAGCTTGGTGGGCATGGGGGTGCATGGCTGTTATTCCAGTACTCAGGAGACTGAGGCAGGAGGATCGTTGTGAGTTTGAGACTAGCCTGGGCTACAAAGTGAGCTCAAGACCAGCCTGAACTGTATAGCAAGACCCTGTCTCAGAAAAGAAAAAAAAAAATAAAAATAGAAAAGATTGAAGAGCATGGTTTGAGATTTTAAGAAAGATGTCCAAGAAAGACTTGCTAAATGTGATGTGATTCAAGATTCAAGGCCGGTGACAGAGTAACCTCTAAGAAAGGTGCAAAATGTACTGGTTATAATTTAGGAAAAGCAAAGCCGTCACGCTGTCTGGATATAGTAACCTAGGAGTAATGCTGCAGGAACTGAAGGCATGGGAATAGTGCACCTCATGGTCAGAAATTTAGAAAATATTCTCAAATGAGAGGAAAAGATTTTGTAATGCTATTGAGCTGTGAAGAAAAACAAGTCTAAAGCAATTTTCATAAGATCATTCCCATTATGTTGAAGAATAGGTTATAGGAGAAAAGGAGCAGAAATGTGCAGGGGGATTTGGAGGCTCCTGCCAGTGCTGTGATGGAGAGAGGGTGGTGGTTTAGCAATGGAAGGGATGCTATGGGATTAGATTTAGCATATATTTCAGGAATAGAAATTAAAGAACATTCCTGAGTTTTGAGATCTTGAACATAACAAAAACGTATTTAAGGGTGATTGGAAGGCTTTTCGTTTGAGTAGTTGTACTATTTATTGTTGTGGGGAAGCTGGCAGAGCAGCAAATGGAGAGGAGGTTTAAAAATAAAGACATGGATTTTGAAAATGCTAGGTATTCATTAGTCACACAGAGTGTTAGCAAATCAGTTGGATATGCTGCTGCACATCTTGCTGTCAGTGACTTTTTGTTAAGGATATAATGCATATAGAGTTGTACGCACCATATACCCTGAATAGGATATCCATCTAGTGTGATGAGAGTAAAGTTTATTATATTCATACTAGAAAATTGTCCATACATTTCTTAGCATATGTATCCATTCTTGAGTAATGCATGACTGTACGTGCTGTGAGTTTGAGTTGGAAATTTAGATTCTTTAGTATAGGTTATAGTGAAGCCTTGGGTAAAGATGAAAGCAAAGAAATTATAAAGAGAGGCAGTCATATCACTGAATTCTGGGATATTTTAGTGATTCGAGTTCAGAAAAATGAGATAAATCCAGCAAAGGATTGAAAAGAAGAAAACCAGAGAGGTAGCTGGAAAACTGGAAGCCAAATAAGGAAGGGGTAATAAATTGTCAGATAAAACCACTAACTTAGTGGAGATTACAACTTAGTAACCACTGATCGAGTACATCAGATAGCTGGAGTTGCTTAGAGGACAAAATAAAATATAAAAAGTAAAACATATTTCAAAAGAAAGTTT
>NW_004955409.1:20649088-20694941 GCF_000276665.1 Chinchilla lanigera | reverse complement strand
GTTTACTATGTGGAATGTTTATATCAGGCTAATTAAGAAATCTATTATCTCTCACACTTATCATGTGTGTGGTAAAATGTTTATAATGTCTTCAAAATTTTAAAGTGTGCAGTGCTGTACTATTTATTATAGTTATCATTCTATACAGTAGTTCTTTAAAGCTTATTCATTCTATCAAACTGAAACTCTTTCTGTACCTTTCACCAGTATCCCATTTTTACATGAATCGAGCCCTATAAGGTATGTGTGGGGCCATTATGTAAGATTCCAGGTATGAGGCAGAATTTCAAATGGGATCTGGGGGACACTGTTAATGTGGAGGCCTAGGAAGAGAGGCAGAGAATAATGAACAGTGTGTGTAACACAGAGTATAGGAGACGGTGGCTCTGATAGATTGTCTGCAAAGACAATTATTTCCTTCCTTCTCTGAATCTTGGACATCCTTGCGACTTGATTCCAGCACTGGAATGCCTTCCTTCACTTATAACCGTGAATCATCATGAAAGCACATCTGAACCCCTCTACTACAAAAAGAAGGTACATGCACATGCCCTGAAAGATGTGAGATCACAAAGAGATAGATGATCAAACTCCAGATATTTCAGCTACTGTACCTATAAAGGCACATTGAAATAAAGTCAGATAGGGCCCTTTATCACTTTAAATTGCTTATACCACAAGCAGAGGTAAGCCAGATCTCAGGAGGCCTACTCTGTTCTTGATGCACAGAATCACAGGTAGTAAAATTATTGATATATGCTACAACTTTTGAGTAGTTATTATTTACATAAAAACAGTAAACTGATTCAATTGTTGACTCTGAATTATAATACAGTATTATTTAGGTCATCATGAGACTGGAAGTTATCTTTTATAAAAAAATGAGGTAAATACTCCAAGGTATCACTCTATACTATATATTTGTTTGTGATCAACTGACTTAAAAATTATACTGAATGTTTTATAGGGTGGAAAAAGGAGAAATCACAATAAAAGATAAACAAGGGAAGATGTTCATTTTAAATCTGTGCTATTGGTAAAAGGATAATAATATTAAAATCTGTGCATAAACACCCATGTTTATAGCAGTGCAATTTGTCATAGCTAAATCTTGGAAATAAACCAAATGTCCATGAACTGAGGAATGGAAAAAAAGACGTGGTATATTTATACAATAAAGTATTGCTCAGCTATAAAAAAGGATAAACTTGAGGCTTTTATACATAATAGATGCAACTAGAGATCATAATCATAATTGAAATAAATCAGTCTCACATGTGTAAACATTGTATTGTCTCCCTAGTGTAAGAACCTGAAAGAGTAAATAAAACCCAAAAGGTACAATAGGTATTGTGAAAACAAAAGAAATCACTCAAAGGGAAGGAACAACTGGGATGCAGGAAAGGAAAAAAGAAAGAAGGAAGAAAAAAATATATGTATATACAAGGATAGTTGGGATAATTGTACTGCTGATGTCTATTGGTTTATTGAGTGGAACAGTTAATGCTTAATTTTTTTTCTTGACGAATTTTGCATGCTTATTTCTGGTAATCTGAACAACTAATTTGAAGACAACAATGTGCAATAGGACAACCATTGTTGAATTCCTACTATCTTGTTTAGTGAAGCTCTGTATCATTTCTAAAGCTTTTTATTACTTTTTATTCTCTTTTAAGGTTTGATTAATCCTGAAATCTTACATCTGGTAATCTGAGCAACTTCATTGAATATGTGTAATATAACAACTATTGTTAATTCTTATAATCTTGTTTTGAAATTCTGTATCATTTTTATTGCTTTTTTGTTGTTTTTGATTTGTCTTTGTTGTTATTTTGCTATTGTTCTTTTTTTCTCTTTAAAAAAGTTAGTGCACAAAGTTTTTTGATCAATTGAAGACCACGAATAATCTCTTTGTAGATTGGGATAATCAACTGATGTTTTGGCTATTTGTAAGGTGCTGTAGTTTTCTCAAATCATGTGAACCCACTGTTACTATTAAATACACTATTTGTCTGTGCAAACAGAAAAGTTATTCAAAATGATCATCTACATAGGTTATATAAAAAGTGTCAATTTTATGAAAATTTCATTATGTAAAGACTAGTGAATTTTTGTAAGCTAAGAGACTTTTATAGAGCTAAGCTTTTTGAATGTCATTTTACAATATCTGTGAGAATTTATGTTTTCACTCTTCTTTATAAAAATGACTCTTCTCCAAAACGGAAAACAATGCTCTTTTGCTACAAAGAACATTGAAAGGATACTCACCCCTTGATTCTTGAATGCATACTACTTCCCACAATTATATAACTCCCAAACTAGCAATTTTTATATGTGATTACATTGTGCATCTTATGGAACAGCAGGATGAAACACAATCACAGCTTAGCCCTTTGTTATTTTTGTATAGAATCCCAACGTGCTGTCTCCCAAAAGCCTTTTTAATGTGGGAACTTACTCTGAAGTGATCAACTAACCAGAGGGAAGAAATCAATAAGAAATGATGAAAACATAATGTTTAATTTTTCTCCCAGACTCAATGTTCCCAGCATGTTCATACAATTGGATTTTTATTTTGAACAAACGTCTCAAAGTCTTCATATAGTCAACAACTCACCTGAGGAAGAATGCAAGTTAACATTAGTACAATTTAAGAAATTGATTTAATCCTTTTGGCAAAAAAGGAACATCTGACTCACTTCATTGAGGTGCACTAAATTAGGCCAGCGGTGAGTAGAATACCATTTTTGCTAAGGAAATGGAAACAAAATGAGTTAGGATCTCTTGAAATGTGCTATCTTCAAGATGAAAAATATTAGTAAGGTGACTTTTCATTGATCATCTGTAAATTGAACTGCACACTAAGAAAACATGGGCATTTGTGGTAACAGAAAAAAGCTGAGCTGATTTTTCCTCTGCATAACATCTTTCATGTTCCTGAACAAATATATTTCACATACAATACAGCATATAATTGATGAACATAATTTTCTTTCTGCTTGTTCCTATCAGCTTGTGAATGCTTATTTCCCACATCACTGACTCTTCTCGAATCAAAGCAAAAGGAAAACAACTTCTCAAAATCACAGATCTTTCTTTTAACTTTTTATAATTTTACTAGGACATGTTTGCAGTACCTGCCATGTACAATCACCTTGAGGAGTGGGTACATGTAGGTACTAGAGCTTGTTTTCTGTTTTAATCCACTTCTCCTTTCCTCCCCGATACCTCCTTCCTCCTCTAATTCCCCTATCCCAATTTTCATTCTTATTGATATTAATCTTAGCTCATGTTAGGGCATTTAATATTGATATTCACTGGGATCATTAGGTTCTGTACATGGAACATCTTCATTCTACTTATTTCTCCTTCCTTTCCTCCTCACTCCTTGCCCTTTTTCCTTGGACACCTTCCCTATGACAGGAGACCCATCTCTTTGTCTGCTTCTGCCCATCCTTTAGTTTTCTTTTTGTTTGTACTTTGGTTCACTCAAGTGAGAGATACCATATGGCATTTAAGCTTGGGTGTCTGGTTTATTGCACTCAATGCTGTATTTTCCAGATGCCTCCATTTTCCTACAAATATCTCCAGCATGTCACTCTTTATAGCTGAGTAGGATTCCATTATATATAGATACCACATTTTCCTTGCAGGCATCTGTCTTAGTTACTTTTTTGCTGTTGTTGTTTCTGAGACAAATTACCCGTTGCCCAAAATTAAGAAAGGAAAGGTTTATTTAGCTCACAGTTTGTGGAGGTTTTAGTCTATACTTGGCTGGCTCCAAGGCAGAGTGGCACATGGCAGAAGGCAAACATTTATGGCGGCAGAACACAGTGAAAATAACAAGAGCAAAAGGAAGGAATGTCGGCAAGCAGCCTCTTTTTTTCCTCTTACATTGTCTTAGTTACTTTTTTCTTGTTGCTGAGACAAAATACCCAAAGCTCAAAATTTAGGAAGGAAAGGTTTATTTAGCTTATAGTTTGTGGAGGATTTAGTCTATACTTGGCTGGCTCTGATGGATAGAATCCAGACAAAGATGGAGAGAGAGAAATGGTGAGAGGAAAAAAAAAAAGAATGAATTTTGTCATTATTCCTGTTTTTGTGGAAGTGAATACTAATGGCAATCATCTAATTCAAAAATACATCCTATTTCCAGTCCAGACTGACTGTTTTTTTTTTTTCTAAGTCCCACTAGTACTTTTCACATTAGTAAAAGTTCACAATAACCACAAAGCACAACCATACCTTGCACTATTTTGATAATTTTGGGCAGGCATCCCTGGCCCTGATTCTTATATAAAGATTTTACTAATGAGTTTCACAGAGGTGGCTATGTCCTAAAATACAGAATGGAATATTTAATTTCATCTCCTTTGATATATTATTGGTGGATTAATCTTCAGTTCCTTTTTTCTTAAACTAGGCTAACCACACTTTCTTTGCTATATTCAAGTCTACTCTTGTGACTGATTTTCCAAACTGGCATCACATAAAATTTCAACAGAGTCGTTGACACATAACACTTTCCTAAAAATTTCCACCTGATTATTTTCATACTGGTAGTCATTAACCTGAGTTACTCAAGTAACAATATTTTTTGAAAAGTATATTTCCTATTGCTGTTCATTATCTTTCTGTGGTTCTAGAATTCTAGAACTGTATTTTCTAGTCCCTTACTCTCTATTTATACTTGAGCTACATACTGAGTATTTCAAATATGGTTAATCAATATGAGATATTCCATAAGTGTATGGTACACAATGAAGCTCAAGGACTTAGTAAAGATAGAAATGTAAAATTTATAATATGTATTTTCATATTGATTATTGTTTATTACTGTGTTAAGTAAAATATACTGTTAAATTGATTTTACTTATGTTATTTTTAATACAATCAGTAGAAAATTTAACAATATAACCTGTAGTTTTTATTTCTGACCCATATTATATCTCTCTAGAGTTTCTGATTGAGATTTACATGAAATCACAAAAGAACATGATGTACAAAGTATATTAGAGACAAAAGCTGGAGGAAAAAATGAGAGGAAAATTATTTGGAGGTTTTTACTGTGAAAAAACTGCTGGAAAATACTAGAAAAGTTAGCAGTCAGTTTTCACACAGCACATTATAAACATGCAAACCTTTATGTCTACTTTCTCTAAACTCTAATTGTGAACACCCAGGAAAATTCTTACCAAGTTAGCACTGGATATATATTAGCTTCCCAGTAGATACGCAGTTAACTGAACTCAACTGAATCAGAGAAAAATGAAACATGTAAATCCATAAGAGGTGAGATTTTATCAGTGTTAAATTGAGTTGTTTGACCTAAAGCTGCCTCCTAACATATTTTAACTTTGGACTAAAAGTTTCTCTGTGCATGGTAAACTGCAACCTAACTTATGTGTGAACAGACTGTAACCCACTTTTATAACTAGTAGATCAATCTCAAACAAATGTAAGTGTCCAACTGTTCAAACCACATTCATACATGACAGACATGAGCTGTAAATCAACTGTGTAGCTGGTTGGGTACTCTTTGTACCTTATGTTTCAATTTTGTAGTCAATGCCTTTCTTCTGGTTATAAATGTAATTTGCCCATGTGGTGCATGGTTTTGCTCTGAAGCACACTTCTGATCCTTACTACTGCCTGATGCCAGAGTCGTGAATAAATCCACGTAAGGTACTGAAAATTTTATTTGTTTCAATTTTCTCTCTTAACACTGAGAAGAGGCCAAATGTATCAAAACTGAATTGTCAGTTTTTCCTCTCTCGGTAATGACAACACCGTCCTTGCAGATGTCAGAGCAAGGAATGTGGTGGTCTTTGATTCCTCCGTGGACCCCCCCTCCTCACTAGCTCCTTACAAATCTAGGGACTTCAACTATAAACATCGCCAGTCCATCCACTTTCCCCATCGCTTCTTCTAACGTGGTAGTCCAAGCAGCTGAACTCTCCGGTGGGAACCTCTGCCCCCAGGTTTCCTCTCATGTCTCCCTTGAATATGTTTCTCATGGAGCAGCCAGAGGGATCATAACTTCTCTCATCCTTTCTTCCTCTACTTCCTTGTTCTTTCCATTTTAAACTGACTTTCTTTTTCGTGTGTATTCACTATGCAGAATAGTGCTTCACTTCTGTACTTTCCCCATCACTTCCTCTCCCTACTGCCTGGATGCCCTTCTTCTCTAAGAACCTGCTTTCCAATTTCGCATCATCTCTTTTTATTTTTTTAATAGTTTGTTTCACATATGAAAGAAAGCATGCAATGTGTGACTGAGTCTTGTTTATTTCATTAAACGTAATGATCTTTAGTTTCTTGCTGGTAATATTTTAATTTTTTAAATGCCTGAATAATAAACCATTGTGTAAATATATCACATTTTATCCATTCTTCTACAATGGGCATCTAGGCTGATTTTATATTTTAGCTATTGTGAGTTGCTTTGCTATAAAAAAGAGGTATGCTGGTATCTCTATGGTATGCCGACTTTAATTCTTTGGGAATGAACCAAGGAATTGTATAGCTGGTTCAAATGGAAGCTCCACTTTTAGTTTTTTGGGGCACCTCTATAGTGATTTCCATAGCGGCTATACTGATTTACACTCTTGCCAGAAGTGTAAAAGGGTTTATTTTCCTCTGCATCCTCATTGGCATTTACTCTTTTGTATTGTGTTATAGCTCTTTATGTATTACCCCAAACTCTCTCACAGCTTGATGTTGAATGTGGATTAAAATGTAAACCATTTGTGCCTGCTCTTAAGGAATTTACACATCCCAAGGTCTATTTAATGCTCTACTGTCAGGTCTTATTCCCCTCCATGTAGCTCACCATGTTCCAGTAACACGGGTTCTGTGTTTCTCAAACATTCTATGTGTACCCCTGGTTGGGGCTTTACTTTTGGCATAATCTGATCTACAGAGCTTTTTATAGTAGATGTGATTCAATAGTATTTCTTCACAGTGGGTTTCCTGCATACCTATTTGCCTCTACCATAAGATACTACAACATTTTAAAATATATTTTTATGTTATTCCAACCTGAAATTATCTCCATAATCTGTGGAGCTATTCTTTTAGTATATGTCTCTCTTCCAGTAAATTGAAATCCCAATTAATGATTTTCTGTCTTTTGCATTCTCAGCAAACTTCATGGTTCTAAATACGTAGTGCTAATATAAGCTTATATAAGCTACATAGTGCTAATATGGTGCTAATGAATTATGTTGAATGTCAAAATAAAATGATCATTAAGACCTAGTAGAGGAGTTTTGAAATGAATTTGAAACACTGATAGAAAGATACCAAAACAAGTCTATACACATAATTTTTGATAAGTCACTGTGTGCTGCTGGATTCACTTTCTAAACTGTGTATGATATTGGAAGATATTGTATGCTTTTAGGTGTTAGAAGTGTAGGAACTGAGTTATAAGAATTTATTGTACATAAGTATAATTTAGACACATTTATGATAAAGTTCTATTTCCTTCAACTAGACCCAACCTTATTAAAATAATAAATAAACTTTAACCTACTAAATATATTGCCCCCAAAGTCTCATGGATTAATCTTATGAGTGACTGAAATGATACCTTACAATTATTCAGAATGGTTATTCACATATGCATTGTAATTTTAATGGAACCTGAGAAAGACTACCTTATCAAGATGTTTGGCCACTTACACGCTGAAAGAGGTCTAATATTAAATGTTAATCCATTATATCTTCATCAGTAATATTTGAGAATGGTTTAGATGTACTATTACTCTCATAAAAGTTGATAAAGAGCACAAGACCTGCTAGCTAAAACATAGAACACCAAGGTATGAGATTTTGTCTAAGGAAGCTGAAGATTTTGATCTGCTATTTAACTTGTTGCTTTGGCGGGCTCATGAAATACAGCAGTAGCATGAAGGTATCAAAGCTGAACATTTATCACTTCAGAGATGATCAAGGATAAGAAGGAGGGATACAAATACCCCAAAATGATGATTGCAGAATTTTCATTTATTATTTATTTTTTTATTTTAAAGAGAGTAGTAAATGAGAAACAAAGAAATAGAACAGTAGCAGCTACCAGTATTACAAACATAAACAAATCTTAGCAAGAACATTCAAAGTGATCCAGAGTCTCAAGACAGAATAATACAAATCAACAGTGGTTGTTACATTACATATTGCTATCCTCAACTATGTTGCTTAGATTACCAGATGTAAGAATGGAAGATTGCTCAAACCGTTATAGGGAATAAGAAGATAAGTCTTCAATAAAACATTAGAGATAATACAGAGTTTCACTAGACAAGATGGCAGGAGTTCACCATTGTAATTCCATTGCATATTGTTACCTTCCAATCAGTTGCTCAGACCACCAGACACAAGCATGCAAAGTCGATCAGAACATAAAAAATTGTGAACATTAACTGTTCATTTCATTACACCATCAGAGAACAGCAATACAGTCATCGCAGTTGTTCATATATATATTTATATTTTGCATTCTTTCTTTCTTTTTTCTTCTTTCCTTCATTCCAGTCATTTCTTCCTTTGAGTAATTTATTTCCCTTTCCTATCCTCTATTGTGAGTTTTGAGTTTTACCTAGTCTATCAGGTTCCTACACCAAGGAGACAATATGATGCTTACACATGTGGGTCTGATTTATTTCACTTATGAGTATGGTCTCTAGTTGCATTCATTTACCTACAAAAGCCTCGAGATTATCTTTTTTAATAGCTTATGTCCTGTATGTTCAGAGCTTTATTTGAAAACAAAAAGTCACATTCATGAAAATTATTGCAGTTAGAAGCACCCTTGATTCTCCACTTAGATGCTGAACACGTTTACAAGTAGTTTTCCTCTTTGAGTCTCTAAAAAATCTTTAAAAAGCAAAAGAAAACAAAAACAAAAAAGTCCTTCATCACACTACCTTTTACCTTGCTTTAATTTTCCTTCATATATGATGAAAAATAAGGCAGTGCATACAAAAATAATCTCCATGGTGTGGAAACCTTTATAAATATAGAATGTAGCATGTTTTTGACTTAAATAGTCAATCTGAGAGACCATGCAGTATGTGGGGCTTTGAATCTAGTACGGCCAGTCTCAGTGTTCCTGCCTGTGGGTGCTTTTCTCTGAGTTGTTCACATCTGCTGTTTTCTCCTGTCAAGGGTCGGGAGTCCCTGAAGCAGAGCTCTCTGGGTCCATGCCCCCCACCGCAGCAGCCAGCTCTGTCTCTTTCATGACCACCTTCGAAGGTCACCAGAACTGTGTAGGTCCAGTAAGCCCCACTTCCTCCCTACTTGGGTCTGTCATCATCAGCACCTGGTGGAGGGCCGAGTGATAGGAGGGAGACTTTGAGCTTCGCCCAGAATGCACTATGCTCCCCAGGTGAAGTTCTGGTTTTTATCACTGAGACTTGGACACTTCCAGTCTCCAGCCAGGTGCAGGATGTTTGGAACTCTGGGGCATTCTTTGAGAGGAAGCTTGCTTTGTTCCTTCTAAGATTCTCTATTTGATACTTGGGTCTTCTAGTGCCTCCTCTAGGATGTACAGATGGTGGTAGGCTCCCTCTGACTCCAAAGGGTGACAATCCAATCCATATGCAGTTCAGCAAAAGTAGCTTTAAGTCTGAACTTTTGAAAAATCTTCCCCACTAAACCCCTTTAAGGCAGCCTCGGTAATCAGTAGGTTGCCATAGGACTCTGTGATTCATCTTTGGGCTTTCCTGTGTACTTGTGCGTGAACATGTGAGCCTTGTATTGCCCAGTTCACCTATTAATTTCAACAATTCCACCCTAAAACAAATCTTCAAGATCATCTAAATTCATATTGTAATTTAATCCTTGAATATCTTACTGGTTAATTGTGGGGGACATGGCCAGGATCCCCAACTGCCTGTATGAGGGGTATGTCAAAAGGATCAAATAAGAAACAGACAAATTTAGTAATGCACAAAGGGGGCAGCGCTGAAAGGTCAGTGCCTCAGGATGGGCAGAGACAAAGAAACTCCAAGCCAGCCACTATTTATTGGGTGTATACAATGATAGGAGGGGCTAGCGGAAGAGTCAGGCTCTGTGGAGGAGTCAAGCTCTGTGGAGGAGTCAAGCTCTGCCGAGGACTCAAGCTCTGCAGAGGACTCAAGGTCTGTGGAAGACTTAGAGGTCCGTGACGCAGTGGGCAATAGATAATCTTGGGATAACTCAGGAAGGTGGAGATGATTTTATACTAAGAAGGATCTTGCCCTGGAATGATTTATAATCTTAGTGGTTTTAGTTTAGTTTTGGTGGGAGAGAATGACCCATTCCTAAAGAGTACATGGGAAATCTCAAAAGACCGATATGATTATCGCAAGCCTCCATTTATCTCTTCGGGAAGTATGCAAAATTAGTCATTGTGAACTTGTGGTCCCGACATAAGTTTGAGTGTCATCTTGAATGAATGGAAAGCCTCCTGGAGAGGTGATTGGACTGTGAGGGTGCTGACCTCATCAATGGGTGAATCTATGGAGGGAGTTTTGGGTACATGACCTTGGAGATTATATCCGGTCCTTGGTGCTTTCCTCTTGAGTTCCTCCCTTGCCCTCTGCTTCCCTGTGACCATGATTTGAGGAGCTTTCCTCTGCCACATGCTTCTGCCATGGTGCTTCTCCTTTGAAGTATGCTGACCATGGACTTAAACCTCTAAAACCAAGTAAGAGCCAGAATAAAGCATTTCCTCACTCAAGTGGTCAGGTATGCTGTCCTAGCAATCAAAAGCTAACTAATACACACAGAAATTTCACTGTTGCCAAAATTTTCATAAGATTCTAGGGAGGGCAGAGATCAAAATTTGGTCCTCCACCCTTGGGCCCACCAGGTTTTTTTTTTGCTCTCCAGAACTGCACATTCCCTCCCCTGTTCTCCTCCCTACTCACCTTCTGTGCATACCTCCACACCCACATCCTGCACATTTTCTGATGTGCTTATCGGGACCACCCATACTCCAGTTTGGTCCTGTTCACGAAAATCCTTCAGACTCCTGACCATAACTACCCACATTATTAGGGTCTCTCTGTGGTAATGAAGTCTGCTGCTTTTGTATCCTACTCCACTGGCTTGCTAAGGTGAAGCCCAACAGTATGGTCCCCTGGGGACAGGTTATTGAGGCTGGTGTCTATAATTGCTGTGTTAACCACAGTTACTTTACTGTCCATGCTATCTGATTGCCACAGGTGTTCTGCTAAGACTAACTGCTCTGATCAAATCTAGTCAGCTGTCTAAAGGAATAGCTGGTAGGAGTATACATGGAAGTGTCGTAACTAGCTGTGCAGAGTAGATCCAAAGAAGTCAGGGATAACTATTATTATTTTGACAGTAGCCTAGACTAGGCTAATTGCAACTCTTTCTGCTAAAGTGATATCGATTTATCTCAATGGGATTTTTAGTATTGTGTGCTCTTGCAGCTTAGCGGATGTCAGCTACTTCCCACAAACTAAGAAGCAAGATGAGTGCCATATGTATTCTGAGCTGCATAGGTGGTCTGAGTGGTGGTGACTGAGTGGTAGTGACTGCCAGCAGTGGTGGTGGTATTGTAAGAACCAGGACCATGCCCCTGAACGGGGGCTCTACCTTGTAGGCATATGATAACTAGTAGGAGGCTCATTATAAGAAGTTGCATATACCATTTGCCCATATGGGGCAATGATTTAAGCCTGTATGTTACTTACATCAATGACCAAGTCATAGAGAAATCTCATCCCTGTGCCTCTGTGGTCTGTAAGTACCCCGGAATGGGCTGAGGAGTAAAAGTATTTCAGCCTTGCTCAGCTGTGGCTTAGCTTTGGGTCACTGTGGCTTGGCTTGGAGGTAATTTTTTCATGTAATAATTTTAACAGGATCCAAATAGGACAACTTAGGCCAAAGAGAAATTATAAAGATCTCTTCATATTAGAAATGAACACATTACTGATGGGTATCATTTTTAAATATAATAATAAAAATACTAATAGAAATTGATAATTTGTAAAATATTCTAACATGAATTATAATTATCTGAGTAGAACAATATTCTGTCTAATGTACAAGAAAATATCATATCCTTTTTATAAAACAAGAAAAAAGGATTGCTAGGTATATGACTGAACTAATACACAAAATAGTAAACCCTCTGTTCTCTGTACAGATGATTCAATATCCTACAGAAGTAGAAATCACTAGAAGAACAGATGCTGAAATATTTACATTATCACCCATTGCACAAAAATTCACCTTATCGCTCTTGTATCCTGTGATGTTCATGGGTATTCAAAACCTCCCCAAAGAACACTGTTCATGTGAGATATCATAGTTAAGACATCAGCAGTCTTTGGAGCTTACAAAACATCGTTCTATAGTTGTGTGGGGTACTATGGACCTACCATACCTGGGTCACTTATTTCTTCCAGTGCAGTACCTACTGCTAGTGGAAAACAGTTGGGGCTAGATCCGTGCAATATTCTCTTTGGCTGCTTCACACTCCCCTCCATCCTCAGTCTCCAAACCTAGGGAAAAACCCTATTTTAATATTAATATTTTTGTCAAGTTTGTTGTAGGCGAGTCCATTAAGCTATGTAAAGTTATTTATAGATTGGAAATGAGTTGAACATTGACCCTGTTCTTACAATGCTCACACTTAAATAAAAGGATATGATTTATTAACTAACTATTGTGAAGCATAGATCATGAAAGCAGAGGTCCATCTATTTAATTCAATTTATTTAATTTCAGGACCCAATACCTTTCTGAGATAAATGACACTGCTGTTGATATTGTGATAAACTGAAGTAACAGAGATTCAATAATTTAGCAAACTTATACAATTGTAGCTATCAAAGCCACTATTCACAATCAAATAGGTCTATCTTAAAACATCTAATTTAACAAACTTTCTGCTGTCATTCCTATAGACATCTTTTCTTGTGAAATAAGTCAGGATACAACTGCTAGAACTATTTTGAAAAGAAGTCATGAGAGAAAAAATTTGAAACCTTTTTCCATTAAGAATGATATTTGTTATGGAATATATATATATATATATATATATATATATATATATATACAAAATCTGTGCTGAGACATTCCCTCTAAACCTAATCTTATGTGAGTTTTTATTATGAGTGTTAATAATAAATAATTTTATTTAAAATAAATTTAATAATTTTGTCAAGTGCTTTACTGTACCTAGTGAGATAATAATAATTTTTATCCTTCATTTTGTTAATATGGTATACCTCATTTTTTGACTTATAAATGTTGATCAATCTTTATATCCCAAGGGGGAAAAATCTCATTTAATCATGCTGAATAGTTATTTTTATGTATTTGAATTCAATTTGCTAACATTTTGTTGGGGATTGCTTTGCAACTACATTAATCAGAGATATTGATATATAATTTTTGTTACACTTTTCTGATTTTGTTAATCACAGTAATCATAGCCTCATAAAATAAGTTTACACATATTCCCTCTAATTTAATTTTTAAAAACATTTTGAGAGGAGTTGGTCTTAGGTCTTTAAGTGTTCAGTAGAATTCTGCAATGAAGCTATTGGCTCTGGAGTTTTATTTGGGAGAAGATTTTAATAATTGTCAAATCTCTCTACTATTGCATAGTTTAAATCTAGTAATTTCATGATTCAGAACTAGTAATGTGTATGTGTTCAAGAAATTTATCCATTTCTTTTGTGTTCTCCAATTTTTTTTACACATAATGATTGTTAGCAGTTTGTTATGATCCCTTGTATTTTGAGGAATCACTTGTTATGTTTCCTCTTTTCATTTTTTACCTTATAAGAGTAATCTTTTCTTGTTAGTCTGGGTAAGAGCTTGTTGATTTTACCTTTTCAAAAAAGTAATAGGAGTATTGTTTTTTCTATCGCTTTTATGGCCTCTGTTTTATTTATTTATTGTTTTTTCATTCCATCTGCTAACTTTAGGATTTGTTCTTCATTTTCTATTTCCTTGAGGTATTCGGCTGAATTACTTATTGGTGAGCTGTCCCCTTTTGGGAAATAGCTATTTATTGATGTGCACTTTCTCCTTAAAACTGCTTTTACTGCATCCCATAAGATTTATCAAGTCTCTCTTTTTGTTTTTTTTTTTGTTTGTTTGTTTGTTTTTGTTTTTTTTTGTTTTTTTTCCGGTACCGGGAACCGAACTCACGACCTTGCGCTTGCCAGGCAGGCGCTTTTGCCGCTAAGCTAAATCCCCAGCCCCGAGTCTCTCTTTTTGTTGGAAAAAGGTTGTTTTGCATTTTTCTTTTGATATCTATTATGACCCACAGTTTAAGAGCACATTGTTTAATTTCCATACATTTGGGCATTTGTAAAGATTTCTCTTGTTTTTCACTTCTAGTTTCATCCAACTCCTGTCCAAAAGGATATCTAACACAATTTCAGTCCTTTTAAATTTGTTCAAATTTGTTTTCCGCTTGGCATAGTGCATGGAAATATGCCCAACTATATCTTAGCTGGTCAGGAGGCTGAAATTGAGATTGGCAGATCACTTGAGCTCGGTAGCTCAAGACCAGACTGTGCAACACAGTGAATATGTATATATATTAACCATTAGTGATCAATTCAAAAGATACAATAATTACTGAGAATTGAGTCATTTGGAAAATACTGCTATGATTAGTTGTCTTCAAATTTTGTAAATTGATAGCAATCTTATTATGTTGGCTATCTATATATAAATATATATATAAATGCATTTTAATATATATAAATATATAAAGGGAAAATATCTATTTTGTAGTCTAACGTACATTTAGGCAAAGATGCAAAGAACACACAATATGGACATGGCAGTGTTTTCAATAGTGTTTGGAAAATTGTATATCCATACGCAAAACGAAATTAGATTCTTATACACAAAAATAATTTTCAGGTGGTTAAAGATTGACATATAAGAGCTGAAACTATAAAAACAAATACAGTGGGATGACATTACACTAAAAGGTGCCTGCAAGACAAAGAAGGGCAGTCAACAGAGTGAAGAGCCAACGTATAGGGCTGGAGAAAATATGTGCAAATCCTAAATCTGATAAGGATTTCATGTGCTACAGATACAGTCACCTCAACTGACTTAACAGCAAGAAAAACAGTAACTAGTGGGCAAAGGACCTGAGTGGATATGTCTTTAAAAGAGGTGTGTATCTACACAGTTGATATGGGAGAGGATGTACAGCTCCGATAATCATGGGGGAAGAACAAATTAAACCTGTAATGACAAGTCATCTCACACTTCCGAGGATTTTGCAAAATATGCATGGTAAGTTTTAGAGGATGCTGAGAAAAGGAAAAATTTTTACATGTTTGGTGGGAATTATTAGACATCCTAGAACACAGTTTCTAGGAAATATGCTAGAAATTGTTAAAGGCAGAAACAAAAGAACAAAAATAAGGAAATTAATTGAGTTTGTGTAATATATCTCTTCCTGTGTGTTTTGTTACACTCTGGGCATGTGATAATGAAGATGACTTAAGTCTTAATGTCACAGACACAGACAGATCTCATCTGACATGTTCTATTTTTACAAAACAGTAAAAGTGATTCCTTAAAAAGAGTAAAAGAGATTCCTTAAAAACTACAAATGAAACTAAACCAAGACTCATTAATTCTACTTCTAAGTATACATCCAAAGGAAAACAAATCTATGTCATCTGCACTCCCATGTTCATTCATTGCAGCATTATCCACAATACCCAAGATATAGACTAAATCTACGTGCCCATTCATGAATGAAGAAAAGGTCTGACCTACAAATACAATACCATCCCGCCTTAAAGGGAGAGAGTACTTTGCCATTTCTAACAATACTGATGAATCTGGAGAGCATTACGGCAAAAGAAATAATCCAGGAACAAAAAAACAAATCAGTATCACATGACTTGTCCAAATAGTTTTGGAGAACTCCTGCACAGCAAAATGACTAAGATCAATAATGATATATTGTGCATTTCAGAATCTCAGAGGGTAAATTTTAAATGATTATCATAAAAGATGATAAGGGAGGTTGTGAGCATGTTAGTTAATAATAAAATGTGAACTATTGGATCATACTGTAGGCTATCCTTCAAAACATTAGGTTGTACCCAGCAAATGCATACAATTTTGATCTGTCAATCAAAATAATACTAATGATAACTTTTAAATACAGAAACAAGTTAACTGTAATGGGATGACATAGGTTGTATGAAAATGAAAAATAATGAAATGGTCCTTTTTTTTAAAGAATGTCAAAGATATCTTCAAAAGCATGTCTGACAAATAATAACATAGTTTTAGAGAAGATTAGAAACAAACACCAAGGCAAAGTGAATGGGAGGAGCAGAATTAGTAGCCATTAATGATAAATTCAAAAGATGCAATAATCACTGAGGATTGAATCATTTGGATAATACTTCTATAAAGAGTTGCCTTCAACTTTTGTAAATTCATAACAATGTTATTACTTTGGCTAGGAAATATGCTAGAAATTATTAAAGGCAGAAGCAAAAGAATGGAAAAAATAAAATTAATTGATTTTGTATAATATGTCTCATCCTGTGTGCTTTGTTACACTCTGGGCGTGTAATATGGAGATGGCTTAAGTTTTAATGACATAGACAGACACAGGTGGATCTCATGTGACATGTTCTATTTTTATAAAAGAGTAAAAATGAAGACACAGTACGCTTTGTGGTTTTGTCATCTCACATATGTAATAGCAATCAAATGAATCATTATTGAAACATTATATGGGTTTAGCCATATATGTTCTAAATTAATTTATTATTAAAGTGTTACAAGTCATCTGTGTAAATGTATTATAACAGCTATAGTATTTGGCTATGGCATATGTTCATTTACTTAAGATATATTAATTGTATAGGAAGAAAAATGCCTTAGGGTTTGGTAGCAGCAGATAAATCAGCTTGAAAGCAATAAATAAGTATAATAATTTTTTCTTAGGGAATCTGTTGTACATATGGACTAGGACTATGTAAAATAGCCATTTTGTGTTACCAGAATAATGCAAAATCAGAAATAATACAGATATAAATAAAACAGAAAGAGTCCAGGAAGTTATTTATATTCATTCAACAGTATGTTACACAACAAACATAAATACAATAAAGATGCTGGCATGAACATGTATGAATCTCTCCAATGACATTAAATGAAAAGGAAAATTAGAGAATGTAAACAGTGCAAATTCATTTTTTGAAGCTAACAAACAAAATAAAAGACTTATGTTACACACATATTTGGCCAAAAATATGAAAAGGATGAATATTTACAAAAAAAAATTCAATGGTGGGATTTTGAGACACAAGGCTACTGCTACGGAAGAATACAGAAACAGTTTGAGAGTTACAAATAACATTTCATTTGCAAAGATGAGTGATAGGTGAGTGTATATGTTTGTTATGCTTGTATAATGCACATTTGTTTGTAAACTCAAATCATTTAATTTTAAAGTGATAAAATGTATTTTAACAAATATATAAAATGAATAATTAGTTACTATTTTCTTCTGTAATTTATTAGCAGAATTTAAAATGATTCAATTATTCCATACAGATATTTGAGACTAAGAAACATGCAATTATTCCTTTGTATTTTCCAATATGTATAAATATCTTTTAATAATTTAAGTAATGCCTTTTGTTTATTTGAATGCAAAGTAAAAGTTTAGCAAATTATTAGTTAGTATCACTTGACTAGAATTTCAAAATATCACTAAAAGATACTATCAAAAAGTGCTACTATCTCACACAGTAATTCTTCTGTTAATCTCTCAGTGAGAAAATGAAGTCATGACCACATTTAGTTTATATTTTCCTGGCCATTTATTACTTTAATAAACATTTCAAAACTTTTGCTATTTGTAGTTTCAGAGACATTTTGAAACTAAGTCATGCAACCATATTTTGTCTTAAGATGTAGGAAATGATGTGAGATATTTCACTTAAATATATTTAGTATATGTTATGCTCTTGGAGATTTCAATGGTTGGAACATTAATTAGCTTATGAAAACACTTGTATAATATCACAGGTTTCTTGGTTATGAGGGAAACCTCATTGCTGGGACAAAATACCCGACACCAGAAATTAAGGAAAGAAAGGTTTATTTAGCTCACAGTTTGTGGAGGTTTCAGTCCATAATAAGCTGGCTCCACGTCAAGGTAGAATGGTACAGGGACAACAATTCAAGGTGGCAAAAGACAGCAAAATTAGCAAGAGCACAAGAGGGGAATCAAGCCTCTTTTCCTCCATTATACTGTATGCTGGCTATCCGCCCATGCCCACACCATCTCCAGTTTCTCCTCTTACACAGGCTCGGGATGCACGCAAACTAAGAACCCTAGCTCCCTGCTGAATCACATAGCTAACCTAAACTTCTCAAGTTGACATAATGAACAGCATCCTAGAGCAGGAAATGCATGTCCTTTCACCCCAGACTGTGGAACTGCTGAGCTATTTAGTTAAAATTCTAGACTCCTCAAATTGACACAGGGTATCAACCATAACAACAGGTCACCAGAAAAAATGAATCATCATTTTAAATACTCAAGTAAGTGAAAAAGTTCAGGCATATAATGTTAGATATCATTAGACATCAGTTGTGCCAGATCTGTCACAATCAGTACATCCACAGGTAACCATTCTGGCAGAGATAGAGGATACATATGGAGCTAAGACCATAGTCTCCCTCTTAACTTAGATGATCTTAGTGCATTTCCTGAAAGTCCAACCTTCCTTAACCAACAGTTACTATCTTTTGTCTTTTTCATAATACTACATAAATATCATAACATTACCACCATTGTAAACTGTTGTAGGATACTACCACAGAGTGTAGAGTGACTGGACTTGATTGGGGTTCAAATGACTGGTTTTGTTATTCTAGCTTCAACACTTAACAGTTGTATGAACACTGTGATTGTACTTCACTATTTAAATCATTTCTAAAGTGGAAATTATTATATTGACTACCTCAAAGATTTTTTTCTGAGAGTAAATAAAAATATACCAGAGGCAGACTAAATTTTCTGACATGGTAAAAACTTTTATTTTATGCTCGCTATTTTTCTTAGATATTTCTAGATTCTTCTTTAGTTTGAATAAACCAACATAGAAATGGAAAAAATATTACTTATAAAAATACAAAAATTTTGATTTTGAGGAGATCATTCATTATAGTATTCAGTATTCATCTTTAGATGGAGATGGTGAAAATAAGGCAAACCTAGCTCATGAATATTTTCTTTCTTTCTCATAGGATGTTATAGCCCAAACATGTACCAGTGTTTTCTGAAACAAATGAACTATAAAGCACTGATCCCAACAGAAAAGATGTTGATATTATTAACTAGGATTCTACTTCTGTTAGCATTCTGAGATGTCTCCTCTCTTTTTCTTTATTTATTTTTAACTTGTTTCTAAAAGATGATGAGACACGTTGTATCATACTCTTCAAGTCATAGTGCCCTTTTTTTCCACTTTAATGACTCTTTTGTCTACATACAGTACTTTCCTATTAGATACTGCTAATTTATTTATAGTTTTTGGATCAGACAGTAACTTTTATGCAATGAGAGCACAACCAGGTAGTACCATCATGATGACTTATCAATAGTGTACGATTCTTGTATATTTTAATAGAATATATGAAATCAAAACTTACCAGCAAATAGTTTTAGACATGTTTCAAAGACTTGAATGACTGAGTTAGCATCTTAGCTGTGTCATATCTCAGATACAGGAATACTTTGGGTCATGAAGGTTTCTATTTGCAAACAATTCCGTGCATGAAGAGATGTTCTTAGCAAAAGTTTGCTTCTGTTCATGAACTCTGCATTGGGTGACAAACGTGACCACCGTGGACATCTTCCCTGCAAGAACATGAATATGGTCACCTTCCCCATTCTGACACATGGTTGTGACTTCCTCTAGTTGAGATCGCACTCAGTGACAGAAGTGCCAACACTCGCTGTAAGTTTTTGTATGTTTTTTGGCACATGCAGTACTGGATGGTATGATCCACTTCAGCATGGGACCAAAGAAAGCAGCGAACAACCATGGTGGTAAAGAGAAAGTGTAGAGTAGTAACAAAGGTGACAAAGATGTGCACAGAAATAGTAAAGGTAACGAGAAAGTGCAGGGCAAGTGTGGTGAAAAAGTTTTGAAGAAAATAACTATTAAATTGAAGAAGAACATTTTAGGAAAGTGTGAGGATGATATTCGTGCAACTAACCTGGCCTGCTTAAGTTTGCAATGGAGGACATTAAAATGATTCTTCCAGAATTCTGTCAAGGTCAGAGACATCTCCTTGGTGACATTAAAATACCTGGTGATGCGTGCCTTTGTCTACCATTTCTTGAAGTCACAGATCACTTGTTTCTCCAAGTACAAAGTGGCAAAGTCGACAATCTCAACTGTTTTGAAGGATAAAAATGACATCAAAGGAGCTGTTGTGGCAAAAGGAGTAATGATGAGGACATCATTACTGAGCAGAGGACATGAGTGCTGAAAGAGGTACAAAAACTTTTGTCAGTGTGGTTGAATGAGAACCAGCCAGCAGATGACAGATTCAGTAAAGCTGCATTCTGTGAAAAGGCCAGAAGATTGCACAGTGATTTTCTGCAAGAAAACCACCCCTCTCCACATGCAACAAGTGATGAACTTAAAGCTAGTAGCACGTGGTTTGATAGATTCCACAAGAGAAGTGGTGTTCTTAGTGTGATAAGACATGGCAAGGCTTCCAGTTCCAACAAGACCTCTGCAGAAGCCTCCATAAAAATTTGAAGACTTCAGGAAGACAGGACACACTGTTCAACAAGTGTTCAACTGCAGGGAAACAGGGCTGTTCCGGAAGAAGGCAGTATGCAGAACTGATATTACACAAGAGGAAAAGGACTGCTGGGGCACAAGGCCATGAAAGACAGACTGACCCTTTTGCTGTGTGCAAATGCAAGCACTGACCTGGAGATTAACTCACTACTTGTGTACCTTTCCAAGACCTTTCATACCTTCAAGGAACAGAACGTGAACAAGACCAGACTGGCTGTCATGTGAAGGGCTGATGTGAAAGCTTGTATCCCAAGGCAATTGCTCATGGAATTGCATGAAGTGTTCACACAGACTGTTTAGAAATATTTTTCTGACAACCAACTGCCTAAAAGGTGCCTTCTTCTAATGGACAATGCCCCACACACCCTCCAGCCTTTTGGATGATAGAGATGTTGAGTAAGACTTCATAAAAATCAAAGTCCTCCCCAACATGACACTTTTCCTCTAGCCCTTGGAGCAACAAGTGATCTGTGACTTCAAGAAATGGTAGACAAAGGCACTCATCACCAGGTATTTTAATGTCACCAAGGAGATATCTCTGACCTTGAAAGAATTCTGGAAGAATCATTTTAGTGTCCTCCATTGCAAACCTAAGAAGAAATCATCTTCTAGACCACAAACACAACCTGGAAAACACTGTGGCTAAGATGTGTCCCTAAAGGTGATCTTCAAGGGTCTGATGCACTGGTAGTGGAGAAGATTATGCCCATGAGCAAGAGGATAGAGCTGGATGTTGATGATGCAGACATAAGTGAGCTTGTTGAGGACCATAAGGAGGTGCTGAACCACAGAAGAAATTGCTGAACTCCAGATTGAGCAGCAGAAGGTGCTTGGTGAGGAACATTCCACTGAGAAAGAGGAAGGCAGGAAGGACATTAGCAGTGATGTGATAAAATCCATTCTGGGAAAATAGAATGAGTGCCAAGATTTCTTTGAGAAGAATCACCCCAACTTAACCGTAATGAACAGAGTGTTGAATCTGATGAATTATAGTGTGAACCCTCACTTCTGGAGGGTTGTTCAGTGCAGGAAAAAACAATTGATATTAGACATTTTTTGTCAAATTGACCCATAGAGAGGAAACTGCTGAGGGAGATCTCCCCGATGTCCTTATGGAGGGGGACTCTCAACCCAAACAATAACCTCCTCACCCACCTTCCTATCTTCCAGGCCAGAAGTCATCTCAAGCAAGGTTAGTGTTCTCTCTCTTCATACTGCACCATACTTTGTTTCATATTTTTGTGGTTGAAAAAAGACATATGGCTCAGAATGGATTAACCTTATTTACAATGAATGCTACGAAGAAATTCAATTATGTTCATGACGAATTTGGTTTGCAATTTGAATAGTGGAACAAATTAAGTTCATGAACCAAAGTACCACTGTACTTCAAGTGCTCTGAGCTTAATGATTGCCGTGCATGCTGATGTGTTTCCACCCAGACTAAAATTCTGCTATGTCATCATGGCAGTTTTGTTCAGTCTAGGCTCCGTGCAGCCACTGCAAGTGAGCTCATTGTTCTGGCTGAAACCCCCAACACTGGCTTCCACATAGACAGTTTCCATCATCCCAATGACCCCCTACACCCCATTTCAGCAGGAAGCAGCTTAAGAGAGTTGTCACCCCTATAACCAAAAGACAGGAATGATGGGTTTCTGCTCAAACTAAAATTCTGCCAAGTCATCATGATGATGAGCCAACATGGCATGGCCCAGAGACGGTCACATGCCAAGCACTGCCTTTCTTGTTCCCTGGCCTGCTGGCAACTTCCTGTTTCCATTTTACAATTTCCTACTTCCTTCTTTTTGCCTCTGCCCAATAACCAGCTGCCATGTCAACCAGACTGCCTCCTAAGCTCCACCCCAACCTAGCCCTACTTAGCTTTTGTTCCTCAGCTTCCTCCCTCAGAAGTCCTTGCATCTCTCTCTCAGCAGCCTTCCCATGCCCGGCAATAAAGACTCTTTTTACTTTGTTTTGTCTATTATTCGCGGCAAACTTAATACATGCAATTTCAATCACCCTGGGGAGTGTTCACATATATATAACAAAACTTACTTCCTTTTTAAAAGTTAGCCTCCCCATCTTTCCCCTCTCCCTCCCTTTTCTAATTCCCCTTTTCCCATCTTCATTTGTACTGATATTAATAATCTTAGCTCATGTTTGGATAAAGAAAATATGATATCTATATATACTGGAATGCTATTTGGCTGAAAAGAAAGACAAGTTTGAAGCATTTGTAGGAAAATGAATACATCTGGAAAATACAATATTGAGTCAAATAAACTGGACATACAAGCTTAAATATCATATGATATCTCTCATTTGAGTGAGCCAAAGTATAAACAAAGAGATCTATAGAGGTTGGACAGAAGTAGGTAAAGGGTTGAATTTCTTGTTAGTGGGAAGGGGTCCAAGAGATCAACAGCAAAGTTGAGGAGGAGAGAAGGTGAAATAAGCTGAATAATGATATGTCACTAACAGGAACCTAATAACTCAATGAGTGTAGATTTTCTCATCAAAAATGGCAGTAATGATAATACTTACAAAAGTAAACATATGTTTTCCTTTTTCTTTCCTCTTTTCTCCCAGTTCTCCTTCACATTTGAACATTTTCTTCCTATTTCACAGTATCTACTATACATTTTGGTACTTACTTACACTTTTGATTTCTCACTCTAGAAAAACAATGTGATATGAATGCATGTGTATCCAATTTATTTCACTTAAGGGTATGATCTCAAGGTACATCCATTTTCCTAGAAAGTTTATTTGTCTCTAAGGTTGAGTTGTACTCCACTGTATAAAAAATACCCCGTACCTTCTATATTCATTCATTGGTTTGTGGGCAGTTAGGCAATTTCCATGATTTTTCTATTACAAACTCTGCTTCTTTAAACATGGGTGTGAATGTATCGCTGTGGTATGATGATTTAATTGGAAACAAAGATTTCATAAATAAGGAGGAAAAGAGAGGTTGAGGGAGGGTGGGGGAATGGAAAGAAAAGAAAAATCAAGATACCGTATGTACAGATCTCATATGATGAATGTGATCATTTCATATACTAAAATGTACTAATAAACTTACTTAATTTAAAATAAATGAATGGATAAAGAGCTGTTACTAAAAAACCAAATGAATAAATGTACTTTAAAAAAATCATCTAAAAGTGTTAGATATCACTAATGCTTTCCAACAGATGGAAATACTAACTTCTGATGCTTGGCTGTCCTATGACATGCAAAAAGATTCAAGAGTAGAACTCCTGACCTTTCAAACTTTGCAACTCCCTCCTTCACGGAAGAAAAGTGACTCTCAGATTCAGAGGGGACCTAGTCTCAGTAACCTCGCTCCACCTTCTTTCCTCCACATGCTATCCTGATGTCTTCTGGCATTCAACACTGATAGCATCATACTGTGAATGGCTTTTCAAAGTAGACCACTCTAAGAGAAGTCTGAGGCTTTAGACCTGCCTAAGAGTTGCACAGATCAGTATTCATTAGATTAGGAGATCCTCATTTTTGTGATTCATCTCTAAAATCCCAGAGATTCCAATGTGTCACTTAAGTCACTAACTCCAATAGCAACTAATGTCTTTAGTTGTTTAGACTCCTCAAGCCCAATACGTTTTATGTAATTGTACACTTTTGGAGGACAGGATCAATTTTTAATTTTGTTTATTTTCCAGTTATCTTCAAGTGACTGCTAGACTTACCTATGTAGATTCAGATTCAAAGTATTTTTAGTTATGCTATTCTGTGTAAGGAGATCGTAGATTCAAGTCATACCCAATCCAAGCTTACCACTGTGTTTTTTCATAAGACTTAAGAGTATTTTGATTTGTCACTGCATTTTGCTCTCAAAATGCAGCACTACTGAAATATAATGAATTAAGTATCTGTGCTCATTAGAAACACTGTTCAGGTTTCAATTTCTCTGTAAAGTTTCCCTGGGTAGTCAAGCCAACAAATATTAACTGAGCATTACACATGTTTTAAATGCTGTAGTAAACACCAGGTTAAAAAAATATAGTCAATAAATATGAGAATGCAATTCCAAGGTAATGAGTTGGACAAGGCCAACATAGACACATCCATGATCTAAATAAATATGTATTTATAATATACAATTAATGAATGCAGAAGTAAAAACAAAACCCTTACTAGTTGAAATACAACTGGCCAAGGTTGAGAAACTATGAGAATAAATATATTGCCATTGTGTGGCTTTGAAGGATGTATTGGAAACAGAAGAAAAACGGAGAAAGGTTATAAAACTGTGACTTTCAGGTTGTATGAATAGAGTTTTGGTGGCAGTAAATAAACAAGATTAAATTTGAAGATATTGCCTGCAATAAAGCAACTCAGAAGTTCACTGGAAACAATATAATATAATTTTCAATAATAACAAGAGCATAGAGCAAGAGTACAATGCCCTGAGAGGTGGGACATACATAGGTGAACTTCTCAAGAATTTTAAATGAAAGAGCAAAGACAGATTGGTTAGAGGGAGATGTTGGGGCAAAGAACGCTTTTAGGAACTGTAAATATGAACACACCTAGTGAACAAGATAGAGATACTGAGTAAATAATGTAACTATCTAAAGCTTTTGGTAGATCTGTCTTAAAAGCCAAGTTCTTATTTGCATAAAGGCCTTGAGTCAGTCCGTGTAGAGTAACTATATAGTTTAGGGTATCATCTTTGACTCAGAATTTTTGGCTTAAAATCCAGATGATTTTTAATTTGGGGCAGACACATAGGCAGTCAATTACATGGCTTCAAGAAAAAATTTTGCTTGTGAAGGTTCATGTGAAATTTCCTAGGTAGTCCTAGTCCATATGCTTTGTCATACACAGGTGTCATGACCTTAATAGTCTTCTACAGGGAAAAGACAATGGAAGTCACAGATTTAGTACTTTCTTGAATCCAGTCCTATGTGCTTTTTGCCTTGGGAGATTTCAATTTGTGCCCTTTCCCTATTAAAACCAATTGAAGAAAATACAGCAGCTTTCAGTCAGTGGCGTGATTCCTTCTAGTGAATTAGCAAACCTGAGGTTATTTGGAACAAACCCTCATTTCTAAACTTGAGTTGGTATCAGGTTTGAAGACAGACTGTGTACTCTTCATCTTTGTGAACAAAAAAAAAAAAGTGGATATCTAGTAAGAATGAGAGCATGGAAGGCCAGTGTGGTGAAAGAAAATGTAATGCAGATAAGAACTGTAGAGATTATTTTTGACCGGATGAGGTAAAATTATTTGATTTGGATAGGGATGTGTGAAGATGGTAAAGTTGTAGAAAGCTCTGTTAATTTATTTTGAGAGATCTGTTATTCTTCACAAATAGAAAATGTTTGTCTAATAAGTTATTTTTGAGTGGTTTTAAATAAAATTTTAAATAAGGCTACTACATGGTAGTGAAAACTTTAAAATGCTGCTAAAGGAATTAAGTGTTGTAATCTTGTATGAGTTCAAAATCAATAAATGTTGTAGTCACCCAGCCATACAATGTGTCTTCCCCGCAGTATTTCATTCTTTTTCACTTCAATCAAAGTCAACTGTAGGCTCTAACGAGGTCTCTAGGGTAGATGGGAATGGTGGCAGCAGAGTGTAGTGAGATTGTAGTCTGGGCGAGCAGAGAGAGCTTGCAGAGGGCTGCTGATTCAAAGAAAGCAAATATCCAGGTAAGAAACAATGGGATCTGGTCTGTCAGGTTGTTTCCTGTAATCTGTAATGCCACTAAAGAGGAAATCTTAGACAATGGATTCTGACAATCAAAAAGTGATAATATGCACAATAAAGCACAAAGCAGGGAGAAGAATGCATCGACCCAGTAGATTTTCTTGTTTCAGTGGCTGCTTATTCAGAGATAGAAGTAGAGTAAAACTATAACAATCCAAAACAAGAAAGCTCATTAATGGCAAGACCTCTATAGGAGTCTGTATTTAGGTCTTTCTGTCAAATAAAGAGTTGTTGGACTCTATGTCACAGAGCCATGATCAGGTTCTGGATGAGGGTAAAAGAAATATTGAATTAGCACCAGCGAAACAAAGTTATGAATCCCAACCCCAGCCACATAAACACATGAAATATGAAGACTGCAATGACTATGTATATTTCTCCTTACTTTGATATATATCATTAATTATTTTTTATTTTTTATTTTCCTCTATTAGATGTAAACACTGTTAACTTGCAACTCTACAGTTCAACATTTAAGTTACAGTACATGAGCGGGAAATGTGACTGAAAGAAGGAGGAAGGAAGTGTGCCTCTGGTTGTACAAAGAACCATTCTAGGCAGAGGGGTGACGCTGCTATTCTCTTCATTTATGAAACTGTGTTAAAAGTGCTACTTACAGATACAAAGCTGGAAATAGCATAGGTTGTTCTGGGTTGTCTTCTGTCAATAAATCTTCCACAGTCTCTTCTATATCACAGAAAATACCGCAGGGATTGATTTTGCAAAAGGCTGTCACATATGGTTTTGGATTCCAATTTTTCACAGCAAAATGTCCACAAATAATTAAGAAGGCAACAGATACTTGTGTTCTTTACAAGTAGGTGAATCTCAGTGACTTCCTAGCAAGCTTCTGTAAATATTCTTAGCTGAGACTAAGAATATTCAGACTGAGTGGGTGGTGGGAGGTTCACAGAGCTTCTCAAGAACTGTTCCAACTTTCTCTGGAGCTTTTGAAAACGATAGTCTTTAGGATACAAGGCAGAGATATTTGCTGGAGGCCTCTGTTTGCCATTTCTCAGCTGTTCCAAAGTTTGTGTGAAATCCTCATTCTTTCATTAAACACTTCATATCTAGAATAGTTATACTGACTTTTATTTTCCTCATGAAATGCTGACTGAACAGCACATAATCAAATTATGCATATATGGAAATGTTCTAAAATATTATTTAGTAAGATTTAGTGTGAATTGAATCATATGAAATTTGCACCAGAGTTAAAGAAAATTAAGTTTACCTGAGAATTACTTAAAAGCATGCATGTTAATCATTTGCTATTCATTTAGCTTAATATTGAATTCTCTAGTAGTTACACAGAACAACTGGCAAGCTGATTGTATTTATGTTTCTTTTAAAAAGGCAAATTGAAAGAAAAATTAAGAAAAAGTAGCAAGATATAGGTATATACACACATATAAGACATATAAATTTAGTATATGTAATTCTTGCAACTTATAAACTTAATTAATGGAAGAGTAGCTTCTTTAAGATGTTTTTTCCACTGATGAATCTATTATCCCAACTTCTTTAAAAAATGTTTTCAAATTAGGGAAAAGTTGTCAGACCAATGAGATTAAAAAATAAAAAGAATCTGCAATTTCTTGTAATTAACGTGAAAGAAATAACAATCTTTTAAAATTAGCATCTGTTATATGTCCTGCCTGAAGTGTAGGCAAAGCCATTCATTTTCAGATTGTGTTCAACCAAACGGTACTACTTCCCCTTCCAAATCCTCTGCAGCTTCCACAGTTTGAAGAAACCAATTGTGTACCTCTCTTGCAGACCTACACTTAATGTGTCTCATCTTCTTCCATGAGTGCTGTGGGATTCTGGTGTCAGGTTCTGGTAAAATACGGGCTGAATGGTATAAGAACACAAGCTGTTACCATCAGTGGTGAGATTCTTCACACTATTTATTTGAAACTTCCCAAATGAGTTACAACTATTGCTAGACTAGCTATTAATACAGGGGGCCACTTTGATAGTTGAAAAGGTCTTTAATAATTAAGTGTAAAAATAGAATCATAACATGAATGAACTTTTTGATTATGTCTGTAAAGTTAGAAAAAATATTGAAAACAGTTTCAACATTCATTAATAGAGAAGATATATTGTATAAAATGCTACTCCAAAGCCAAACAAAGGGAAAGGATTTGTTTAAATTGATATTGAAATGACCTAAAGGACTATTGTTATGTTAAATAAGAATATTGTGATACAGTGGTAAATATCATATAACTTATAGAAAAATCACACAGCACAATGGTTTATAAGTGTGTATATGTAACATAACCATACATGTATATGAGTATAGAAAGCGAGTGGGCACAAACAGGCTGTGATGTCCATCATTATATTCTCTGAAATGCTGGAATGTGCCATGTATTTGGGGAGGAGATACTGCATTACTATAAGATATTTGTGTGATACAAAAATATGTACATGCGTTATTTGTACAAATAAGCATGATTTTTGAAGTAAAAGAGAGCATATCATGAAAATATATAAATTTAATTCTTAGTCCTTACCTCTGGAGGATGAGAGAGTGGATAATTTAATCATTTGTAATTGTCCACCTCGACTTTACCTGGAAATTTTCTTTGTATGATCATGTTATAAAAGAAAAGTAGTTATTTTAATTTAAAATTTGTATGTGTGGTCATACACACAAATGTTCTCTGAAAAGAATTTAAGAGTTTTGGGTTAGCTCTGACATGTGACGATCTCAAAAGTGGTCATTTCTGCCCTCAAAACATGAAAAATAACTTGCCTTCAATAAAAAGGAGTGGTTTTCTGTCTACCATCAAAATTTTGAGTTCATAGGCCAAATTCTCATCTTTTCTTACTGTATTACATTTTATGTATTTATTTATTTATTTTAAAGAGAAAAAAACAATAAAAATGATACACAATTTGAAAGCAAGAGGTTAGGAAATTAACAATGGTTATTATATTACATATAGTTATCTTCAAATTAGTTGCTCAGATTACCAGAAATAGGCATGCAAAACTGATCAAATAGTATAAGACATAACTGTGCCTTTCAATGAACTAATAGAAATTAGTAGTACAATTATCTTAGCTATCTTAAAGAAACCAATCATGTACCTTTTTTGCAGACCTAGATGCCTTTTCCTCCTTTCCTTCTTTTCTCCTTTCCCCCATTTACTTCTGAGCAGTTTGCTTCCCTTTCACAATACCTACCAAATCTATTGGATATTATTTACTCTTTCAGTTTCTTACACTAGCGAGACAGTATGATATTTAAGCATGTGAGTCTGATTTATTTCACTTATGCGTATGGTCTCTACTTGCATCCATTTACCTATAAAAGTCCTGAGTTTATCTTTCTTTATAGCTGAGTACTACTCCATTGTAGAAAAAATATCACACCTTTTTTATGCATTCCTTGAATGATGGGCATTTGGGTATTTTTCCAAATTCTCATCTTGAAATCTGGAGAAATGAATGAATCCAGATAGTTACAAGTAACATCTGCCTATGTGGAGCATATTATAAAGTTATGGTGGATACACTTAAAAGATAACTTTCACTAATTGCTAAAGACCAAGTGGGTACGGTCTTGAGAGTGAAAGATTCCTAAGCAAATATAGTCATGAAAGGACTCTCGTCCCTTCATGGGGGTTGCTCACTAGAATCCTAACAGGTTCCCATTGTGAAGAGACACAAATGACAGTTAAGGAAAACAATCATTTGCAATATGTCCAGAGTTATTTCATAATAAAGACCTACTCAGAATAGAAACTGTTTTCCAACGAAAAGGAAGCAAGTTTTCTCAAGTTCAGCTGTGTATAGCTTTTCCATTTTAGCTCATAAATATATGAGCTGGCCATTGTTGTATATGCCTGCAAGCCCAGCATTCAGGAGGCTGTGGCAGTGGGATCACCACGAGTTTGACACCAGCCTGGGCTACATATGAATTTAAGACCAACCCAAATTACATAGTGAAAACCTATTTCAAAAAACAAAACGAATTTATTGATTAATTAACATAAAGCTTTGAATGCTAAGAAATGTATGTGAAGGACACTGGTAGGAACATGGGCACCCTAAAACATTAAGCGTTATCAAAGGATTGCACAATAGTTTTCTATTCCTTACATTACCATTCTATCAGGAGGCTCAACTATAATACTGAATTATTATTAAAAGAACTAGCAGGCAGGCCAGGAATATAGCTTAGTGGCACAGTGCCTGCCTGGCAAGTGTGAGGCGCTGAGCTCAGTTCCTGGTACACAAAGAACCTGTCTTTCTCCTTGTTAAAGAGTATATTCGCCACATTTTCCACCATGGAGACACAATGCCCAACTTCCACAACTGAAGGATATGCTTATTTTGGCTCTTGGTTTCAGAGGATTTCATCCATAATCAGCTGGCTCCAAGGCAGAAGCATATGGAGAAAAGGCACAGTGGAGCAAATTATCTTAGTGTGTAGTCACAGGGAAAGAGTAGAAGAATAGTGTTAGAAAGGAAGAGATGAGGAACCAAATATACAGTGCAAGTTCATGTCTCTGTGATCCACTCAGACATATGCACAAGTGTACAGCACCAGTCCCCTGGGTGGTGATCAGCTAAAACAAATTGGTACAATTAGGCACGACCACCCTACTCCAACCCTTGTCACCTTGAAACCCAAATATACCTCCTTAAACAATTCCTAATATTCAAATAAATACAGTAACAAGTTCATAATTCTGCCTAACATAGTATAACTACCCTGCATTAATAAAAAATGCAGTCATCCCTTCTCCCAAGTCTTAAGAATTCCAGCATTTTTTATAAGTCTGAGTCATTTTCCAACTGGTAGTTCCTGAGCCTGGGGTTTACTATTCTATTAGCATTCTCATCCTCTCAACTCTGACTAGAATCATCCACCAAGCTTTAAATGCTTTTGTAATTCCCACCTGCAAACCTTTTCAGTCTGCCCCTGCTTCTAAGCCACATAATCATTGCATCCACAGCAATAACTTCTCATCTCCAGCACCAGTTTTCTGTACTAGTCAGTTTCATGTTACTGGGATACAATACCCAATAACCAGGACTCACAACAATTTTAATTCAGCTCATGGTTTCAGGGGATTCAATGTACGGTCAGCAGTCTCCAAGCAGGAACCTCATGGGGAAACTGCATGGGGGAACAAACCTGCCTTGCTCATGGCTCTGAGGAAGCACAGCAGGGTAGCAGCACCTGAGAAGAAAGGAGAGATATAGTGCCCAAGGTCTGCAACCTACCAAGATACTCCCGGATGTGCACTTTGCTAATACCCCGGGTGGCTCCCAAGCAAATTAAATTGACATGATTTAGTATAATCCCTACAGAAAGCTCAGGGGGAATATATCTGTATATGAAGGGAGAAAAATCAAGTCTCCAGAGAAAATTGGAATCTAAGGATAAAACAGAAATTTAACCCAAACTAATTTCTAGACAGATTAATTAAAAGCACCAACTAAGGGGTTATTTTTCTCAGTTGCTATAATACAATGCATCACAAAATACTTTCAAGGAAAAAAACTATAAAACATGCTAAAGACAGTAAGAAAATATACTCCAAAGAGACTAAGTATCAAAACTCATTCAATTATGGCACATATTTGGAATTATCAGGCAGGAAATATACAATTACTAAGATTAATATATTAAGGAGTCCTGCACAACAAAGTAAAAACATGCAAGAAGAGATTGGTAAGGCATGCAGTATAATGCAAATCACAAGATGTGACTCAGTGAAAAGTGATTGCATAACATGTACAAGGCTTTGAGTTCTCTACCCAGCATTGCCAAAAATAAAAACCAAGAAAGAAAAAATTTAAAAACTGCAAATGTTAAGAAAGAATCAAAAGAAAATACTGGATATAAAAACACAGTAACAAAAATAAAATAAAATGCCTTTGATGCATTTAACAGTGGGCTAAGACACAACTCAGTAAACTGCAGGATATGTTAGGTGGAAACATCCCTAACTAAAATGTAGAGTAGAAAGAATGAAAAATGACAAAATTTTCAAAGCAGTGAGATAATCTTCAAATATATAACATATGCAGCATCAGAAAGTCAGATTAAGTATTTCAAGCTATGATGCCCAAGAATTTTCTAAAATCTATCAGACTCAAAAGTACAGATTCAGGAAACATAGAGAATAAATAACAAACAGTATAAATCCTAAACAAAATGAAAAGCAACAAGGAGCAGTGCCAGTCCCCAGGGCGCCCAAACACACTTCAGAACCCAGGATCTACACAGCCACAGCCACACAGCCTCCATCAGGCGTTGCGGCCCCTGCTGACTGGGTGTGAAGCAGACCTCTGTGAGGCGGTGTTGTGGTGTGGTTGGGCCCTCATGCTTACCATTCAAACAACCAAGCCATCATCATGACCAGATCCCACTGTTGGTTAGTGGCCGCGGCAGACAGCCCCACCCCAACTTTAAAACAAAAGGAACATTGAGGTCAAGACCAAAGGGCAAGGGCACATTAACACTCATGACAGCAGACACTTTATTCCCTGTCCAATGTTTGTCATCATATAGATATGGGTAAAGAACTGAGGCAGGATTCGAACACAGTACATCCAAGGCTATCCTCATACACGTTTTAACACCTTACTAACAGAAAACCATGACCACTACTACCTACTGTGACTATTTTACTTATTGTGTCTTTGCTAATTCTTTAGTCCTTGGGATAGAAGGCAAAGGGGACAGAAAGAGACAGGGACAGAAAGAGGGAGGAGGAGGAGAGAGAGAAAGAAAGCCCAAAAGAAAAACACGTAAAACCAAAGAATTTGGATGAAGAGAAGGAACTGATTTCAAGGAACTCATTAGATTCTGAAAAAATAAGCATTTTTGTACTTCTACTGCATCATGTCAGGGAGATCCAACCTTAATGCATTTCTGGCATTCTAGTAAGAACAGACCCAGCACAAAGTGGATATTAGAGTTAATAGTGTGAGGAGACAAAATGATGAGAATAATTTTACCAAAGATAATGCACTGTCGGATACTGTCCAAATTTTACCACTGATTGGAGTGCATCCTTAGAAAACTGAATGTAAAAGAAACCCAGGACATTTTTGCAAATTGTATGCTGTCAAAAAACTTTGTGTGAATTTTTATACAAACACTATTTTATAAGTTATATAAAATGTTATAAAAATAGAAAAGAAAAAGCAACAACAAAATCGCAAACACCATCTAGGCTTCATATATCTAAATTGCAGAAAATCAAAATAAAGAAAAAATGTTGAAATAAATTAAAGGACATAATACCTTGCCAACAGAGAAATGAAGAGAACTGCATCAGACTTCTTGCTTGAAATCACACAAATTAAAAGAGTGGCATACAATATGGAAAGTGAAAGAAAGAAAGAAAGATAGAATTTGATATTCTCAATTATTTTTCTAAAATGAAGAGAAATAAAATCTACCTCAGACAAATAAAGTCAATGGGTTTCATTTTCAGTAGTTCTTCCCTGAGTAAACATGTTTATAATAATTCTTTAGGGAAAAGAAACTTCCTTTCTTTTCTTGATTACTCTGTTTTAATGAGAATTACATGATTCTGGTTTCTTTTTCTCTTGTCATGTTCTTTTCCTTACTTGTTAAGCTAGACATTGCAAAATTTAAAAATGGAAATAAATATAAGAACATATATAGCAAAGGAAATAGTTACAGCGTGGTAGATATTAATGCAACTATATCAACAATCATATTAAAAGTTAACAGCCTACACTTATCAGTTAAAGACAGACAGTATCAGTATGGCTTTTAAAAAACTATGTCTTGCCTAGAAGAATCCCACTTTTAATATAAATACACAGACACTTTAAATTCAAATGGAGGCAAAAAGATACATGATCTAACTTTTGAAAAAGTACTTAATGGTACAAAAGCAATTGTTTTAAGGATAAATGTTTAAAAATAAAGGAGTATAAAATTACTACATCCCATTCCTTTTCCAATTGAGACTTTGTTATAAGATCTTTATAAATCATTCTTATTTAAACCTGCAAGTTCTAAGATGATATACTTTAATTAGTATGACATCACATTTTATGTCATACCTGACTTTAATGGATTAGCAATTTCTTGTAAATTGTGAAAATATGCAAAGATTTGAAGACTGTAATACAAAGAGTGTAACACAAAGTTGTTTGACAGCATACAATTTGCAAAAATGTCCTGGGTTTCTTTTACATTCAGTTTTCTAAGGATGCACTCCAATCAGTGGTAAAATTTGGACAGTATCCGACAGTGCATTATCTTTGGTAAAATTATTCTCATCATTTTGTCTCCTCACACTTCATATATGTCATTCTCAAATGGATTAATACTTTCTTAATAATTACATTTCTGAAATGCATCCAAATAAGCAATATTATAGCAACTTCATTATGCCATAACAGAGCATGGCTTATCAAATGATTAATTTTATCCATGTGCATGGCAACTGGTATGACATCCAATTTACTTCTATTTTCAGGTACATAGGATTTTAATTATGACCTCAAAGTCACACACACAAACTTTCTATTCCATCACTTGTAATTTACTTGTAAAATGTTATTACAGTCCATTGGGTTTTGCCACTGTTGCTCAGTTAATTCAAAAGAGTTATCAAATTATAATTAAATGAGCAAGAATCTGCTGGGCCTGTGTAAATATTGTAATTGGTTCATAAATATGTAATGTCATTAATTTATTTGTAATCCCTAGTGATTTTGAAATAAGTATTGCTGTCTCTGATGACCATTTTATACATAAAATATTTTATCTCTCAAGAATAAATTTTAAACCCAAACTCCAAGTTTGTTTGAAGAGAGCTTTCCTGAATTTGATGTTCATAATTATCTTTCAGAAGTGAAGAATAAAGTCCATCTCAGACAAATAAAAATTGATGCATGTCATTGTCAGTAGTTCTATCCTGAAAAACAACTAGAAAAAATCCTAGAAATTATGGGGTATAATGTGATGAAAATGCATTTCTCTAGACAGCATCACCTTGTAGCTCATGTTTGGGTAGAAGGTGCTACCACAGTGCCCCGTCCACTGAATTAGCTCCCCTCCTGTCTATCAGAATGCCTGAGGTAATGTGACAAGTTCTGCTCAATTCTTTATCAACTCTTAAATTTTACACAAATTTATAAAACTTCTTCCCCAAAGGAAAGTCCATTTGCTCTCATTTACGAACACAGAATACCCATTTTCCAACTTACAGACAAAAATATGTATATACAAGGCCTCAGATTCATTTTCTCTCTCATTTTGATTTTTGTTAAGTTTATACCAAATGCTACACTTTCCTGTTTCATTTCTGTTTTCCAAAAGTTCCTGGAAAACCAAATTAATTTTAAGTAGGAGAAAATTTAAGACTAATATGTTTTATTTTTGTACGTATATTTTCCCTTTGTACAGATTTTAAGAAAGCATAACAGAAGCATGAAATCCAATTGCATATTTTCTTCTACAGAGATCACTAGCTATTTCATCATAAAGTTTAACTCCTTTAAAAGTGTTTTCTTTGCTGTTGTTCTGTTTATTTTTGTTGTTGTTGTTTCACTTTTACCAAACCAGCTGTATTAATTAGTCAGTTTTCATCTTGGTGAGACATAATACCTGACTCTTACAATTTAAAGGATTTGAGGTAGAACTTGGCTCACCTTGTGGGGGGATTCATTTTCTGGCTGGCTGACTTCAAGGTGAGAATTGTCACAGAAGAGCATGGAGGAGCAAAGTTGTTCAGTTCATAGCTGCAAGGAAGCAGAGAAAGGGAACAGTGGTGGAGATGACAGGTCTAGGGACCGTATACTGTACCTGAGTTCACACTGCTCTGACCCATTCCCACACATGTAGGAGCTCTACTAATCTAGGCATCTCTTAATCCAAGGAAGTTGACACATCAACTCTAATGCCACTCCAGCTCATTCATGTTCTTCCTCAAATTTTATCCAATCTTCCAAGTAACAATAGTAGTTCAGTGGTTTAAAAAATGAATTGTATCTTTTTTAAATGTAGGCAACAGTTACAAAGGAAGGAAGGGGTGAAAAAATAAACATGTTAAATTAATATATTAAAAGGTTGGAGTAATGCATATTTTGTTGGGTTTAAAGATTAATTTTCATGTAGGAAACAGTATTTTAGAATAAGCAAATCTTTTCAGGAATTTTCTGGCATGCAATACTATACCAATAAATTATTCATTCATTTGCAGATTTCATTTATGTCAAATCTTGTTAGAACAGTTAATTTTACATGAAAGTTATTCTCAGAGGAAGCTCTTAACAATTGGACATTAGCATTTTTTAGTAAGTCAGCACTTTTAGTGTAACAAGATTCCTGTCTTATTCTGAATAATAGCATCTGCAGAATTTAATCATTGCAAAGTTTAGCATGTCTAAGTATGTCATTTTTGCATCATATATAAAAATTTTTTGCATAGTAACACAGTTTTGTACAATGAAGAATAGCATACTTTAAACACATATAATCAATCTATTGCATTAGGGAGTTAACAAATGAAATATATCCTTTATTAAGTTATTGATTCATAATAAAATGTATTTAAGACATAGAAACAGAACGTTGTATCTTATAGAGATGGACAGCATAATTTCTTAAAGAATTTGTTAAGCTATACAAGGACTACACAAAGACTATAACAAGCTTTGTGTGGACAATTATATCTGAATTAGTATGCCCATTTCCCATGTAACATTACCTGGCATTAAGTATAGAACTGTAGCCACCGGAAAATGCTCTTTCTCTTTGAAGAATATTTTACATTTAACATCTAAACAAAATATCTAAGGGATTCCTTTAACAGAGAAAGATATAATTAGAAAGTAAGACAAAAGGGTGAGCTACTTAACTTGATGCTATAGCAAAGATCAGGCTACCCCTCACCAAAACAGTAAAAAGATCCTCTGAAGGGTTCATACTATGTTGAAGAGGACCAGACTGACCACTGACTTCTAAAAAATAAAAAATAAAATATTTAAAATATATAAGAAAGTTGGTGGTTGAATGAGTACTTAGGACTTTTAACAAATGGTATTTTAACTTTACCATTTCATTACTAATTCTAAATATTTCCTTCTGTTTAGATGCTATTTTAATATTAGATGAGAATTTAATCTTAACAGGATGGCTTCAATGTTTGCCTCAGCTTGACTTAATTTTAGACAAGCTGCTTCTGTGCTCCAGACCACTGACTTCCCTTTAATCCAAACCCTATAGAACTCAGATTTGATGGCCTATGAATGAGAAAAGATATTTATAAGTTTGCTAGACTGGTGTCTATGTATGTTCCAATTGATATTTTCATAATAAAAACTGATAGTAAGAGAAATGCATGCAGACTTTACATAAGAAAATATGTAAACTGTGGTTTATATTCCCAGAGGTATACACTATCAACATGTTCAAAAGACAGCAGCAGTTCCCTGTGACAAACAGCAGTATGTTGTCAGTGCCTTGATTTTTGGCAAGTTAAACATGGGTTTTTGCAGAACTGCACTCTCAATGTTGTCCTTACTCTAAGAATTTGCATACTACTCTTAATCCCTGTCCCTGTAATTCTCATGATGCTATGTATTTTGCATCTCCATGTTTGATATTGACCTTCTCTTGCTTATTAATCTTGTCCTGGTTAATTCTCAATAAATACCCCACAAATATTTATTGGATTCTACATGTTCAATTATCTCAAACACATTATCTTAGTCACTTTTCTTGTTGCTGGTAAAAAATTCCTGACACCCGCCATTTATTGGAAGAGAGATGTTTTTAGTCCATTTAAGGCCAATTCCAAGGCAGAAAGGCATGGTGTAAAGGTCAGGGCCCAGGAAAGCTGCTCAAGCCATGGGAGGAAGGAAGTTGAGGGTGTGGGGAGGAACTGGGAAGGGAGATCACCCTTCCAAGTCAGGATTGCGGTGACCATCCTCTTCTGACCGAGGCCCATCTTCTAAAATCACATAGCGCTATAGCACTTCCATCATCCCATCATCATTCCGAAGCCACCTATGGATGCACAAGGCCTTTGTGGAACATCTAGATATAAATCAAATCAAGCATTTTGCTTTTTCTAAGTACATTTCATCTTAATCACTACACTTTGTATCCATATTTATTCAAGCGAGTATTTGAATGTATTATCTTTCTTATATCCATGTGTCAAACTAATAATTTTCTAGTTATGAGTCAGAATATAAATCTGAATTCTAATAAAGGGAACAAAGCAACAAAGAATATTTCAAAGTCACTTATTAGTTTCAGGGAGGTGGTTTCTACGACCCCTCAAGAACCCCACCATGCACCCCACACAAACTCATTGTTCAACACTATTTATGCAAATGAACAATCATCTCTGTCAAACACTCTTTATTATAACCATTGTTTCTAGAGACTGACAAGTTCTTAATGTAGAATTAAGGTTTAGTAAACAAAAATTTTGGCCATGAAAATGAGAGGATTTTTTTTTTTTCTAAATTCTACTGGCAAATGTATTATAAAAACTCTCCAATGATTTCAGATGTAAATTGTTCATTTCCTCTCATAATACTCTTTTGACTTGTCACACTTTCTTTTCTGCTACCACCCTTTCCAGACTGTTGTTCTCACTTGTGAACATTTGTGTGTATAATGTATATTTTATATAATGTTTTATTATATTAATTATGTACATATATGAGTATAATATTAATAAAGATATGAATATAAATAATATATTTTATTGATTAGAGAGTTTATTAATAACGGCAAAAAGTACATTAAATAGGACAATAACTAAATTTCATGTACTCTTTATAATTTTCTCCCAGCATGACATTCAGTCAATTTATTTTGTAACAGATTCTTAGCAGACGCACTAGCTACTAGAGAGCAGAACTAACAGTGCACGATTGAACAGACACTGTTGGAATATTGTTCATTTGGATTTGTTGAAATTTGGAATAATCTGTTTTAGAACATGGGATACATATTGTTTTCACTCTCTGAGAAGAAATTTAAGAGTGATTTTGTAGGCAAGATATTTCTCCGCAAAACAATAATTTAAATGATCATGATTTTCAAAGTTGGCAAAGAGAAAATTATATCAATTTTCTGAATCTTTTCCCCATAGTGTCATCGGGACTGGACAGTCACATAAATTTACTATCTCATACTAGCAAAAGGTATAACATCATTATCTGCATATGTTTGGATAAGAATATCTTGAGCCACGTTCCTTTTGAAAAATTTTAAACAAAATTTAAAAAACAATAAAAGGGGCTGGGGATTTAACTCAGAGGCAGAACACCTCCCTGGCAAGCGCAAGGTTGTGAGTTTGATTCCTGGTACCGGAAAAAACCAAAGACAACAACATCAACAACAAAACAATAAAAATGATACAGAATTTTGAAACGAGATGGTAGGATATTAACAATGGTTGTTATGTTGCATATTGTTATCTTCAAAATAATTGTTCAGATTATCAGATATAGGCATATAAAATTGATCAAAAAATATAAGCACTAATTGTTCCTTTCAATAGATTGATAGAACTTAGTAGTACAGTACAGCTATCTTAGCTATTTTATATGTGTGCATATATATATATTATATATAATATATATAATGCTGCGCTACCTCTGGTGGCAGCAAAGAGGTCACTGAGGTGGGTCCCTAAAAGGATTAAACTTATCTTATATAGGGGCTGAGGGTTGAGCCAGATATGCCTGAGAGGCCAAAAAATATGCTTAAGAGACCAAAGGAGCAGGCAGAGGAAAACCGAATTTCCCTTTCTTATAGTTAGTATCGGATCTAAAAGATCCATAACTTCCTTCCTCCTCTGCAATTGGTCCTTGTTCCTGAGACGATAGAATTTCACATCCTATCTCCTGTAAAGTCTCTTGTTATGTTTCATATTTTTTCCAAAACAGAAAATTTCTCATAACCCGGATGAACAATCCCAGAGACCGGGCTTACCTGCTGCCCATTCTCCTCCAGTCTGTCGAGCACTGATTTAATTTCCTTAATTCTCTTTCCTAGTCTCGAAGACTCATTTTCATAACCTAGTCTCAAAGACTTATTTTCACGCTCTAGTCTGGTAGACTTTCTTTTGTACTCACGTCCCTGTTCCTGGCGCCATATGTTGGTATTATCTGTAGTGACACGTCCCTAGAACGAGGTGCCCGTGGATGAATAAGAACAGGTCAGATAAACAGAACAGGCGAATGTCTGGGATCAGGAGGTCCACAGCCTCTGGGACTGCAGTAGCCCCGATCACCCATCTCAATCGCCTTTTTCTAGAACCCAGAACGTAACTCAGACCAGCAGGAATAATTCGTTATCTCTTTCCATTTCTGTCTCTCAGCTGATGATCACCATCCTAGGGCGAGCCTTCCACACCCCGTACCACGTGCACTCAGCACTGCTGGGGGTCATAAGCCGACCATCAGTAATTAGTTCATTAGTAATCATAGTCCTTCCCCTACATGTCCCCCTTTTTGTTTTAATGCAATCCTTTGAAGCATCAGCAAGAAGGTTACCAACCATCTTCTGTTTCTCAGCGTTTTCTCAATAAACTTTGCCAGACTAAGGGGAGGAGGCAAAGTACTGTGCTAATATCGCAAGAAATGACAAGGGATGCTTGCAAGAATGGGAACGTGCTAATATCACAAGAAATGACAAGGGATGCTTGCAAGAATGGGGACATAATTCAGAGTCCATAACAGTGATTAGCCTTCAATCTATATCGTGAGATCACACTTTTCTGCCTGATATCTAACACCCAGTTAGAGTGAGACTTGTACGAATAAAAGTTTTAACCTTTTACTGTCTATCAGGGTCAGTGAGGTCTCCTCGGGAATATTCTTGGAACCAAATGCTGCACTCTTGATCTTCTGTAAGTGTCAGCCATCTGGATGAGTCACGGCCATTTCCTGACCAGGGTGCTTTCTGTGAAAGCCTGAGAGATTTTTTTCTCTCTTGGTGATTCTCCTTAGGCACACTACCCATCATAGAATCACTTTCTTCTGTGGTCCCATAATCTCCTTCATCAGAAAATTAGGGACTCTACCGAGTTATAGGATGCCATAGTAGAAGTTTTCTTAAGTCCGGAGTCTGTACTGACTTCAGAGGATATAGCCAAAATATTGGCTGTGGTTTTAGCCCAAACTATCCTTCTGATATTGAGTCTCCAGCTCTTAGTGGTTAAACACAGCAGAGAAGATCAATGATATAACATCGCAACGAAGGCAACAAGCTTAACATAATAATCTAATCTAAATAGCAAACATCTTGGAACATACAAATGGAACCATAATTTTTTAACAACTCTAGATATTCCAATATTTAAATCTCAATAGAATATTAGCAAGCAACAATTACATATATCCATGCAGAAATTCAAAATTCAGAACCTTATATGACTTTAACCTTACTACTGATTTGAGATAACAGAGACAGTAAAGCTTAACATTACTATCTATCTGAATAACAGACACCTGAAAACATAAAATGAAACTGTTGTTTTCTTAACAGTCGTTAACATCCTATCATTTAAATCCCTCTAGAATGTTAACAGATAATAATTACATATTTGTACATTGGATTTGGAAACCAAATCCATATATAACATTGTTGCATGACAATCATGACATTTTGTAACATATTTAAATTTTCATATTGATGTAACCTAACCCTCTCAACCAATCATCTCTATCTAATACTTAAGTTTTTCTCCAATCTGTTATCATTTAATGGAATACACATTTTTTAAAGGCAAAGGTCTGAATTTGAATAAAATCTCATCATAAGCAATCCTTGCTTTACATTTTGCAGAACTATACATCCAGGATCATGAATACATTTCAATACACTATGAAATTAATAATATGAAAACCTTGGCTTCTTACTTTAGTAAGAATATATATATATATATGTATGTCTTTACATATATATGTATATGTATATATGTCTTTCCCATTTCTTCTTTTCTCCTTTCACCTATCCAAGATGTTTTTTCCCTCTGAGCAGTGAAATAAATCAGGCTTGTATGTGTAAACATCATATTGTCTCTGTAGTGTAAGAAACTGAAAGAGTAAATAAGATCAAAAAGGTACAATGGATATTGTGAAAGAGAAAACCACTTTCTTTATAAGAACAGGATAATTTTGTCATTAAAGCTTCAAAGAGTAACTTGTGTAATACATCTTGCTTAGAAGTGTTGCTTCTTCTAATGTGCAATACAATTTTGCAGACACAAGTTAGAGGCTCAGAGGCAAGACAATAGCCTGGCAGTTTCCATGAATATTCAAAGGTTTACTCATTTTATTTCCTGTTAAAAGAAAAAAAAACGGATTATAAAAGTTAATTACTCCCTTGCTTTGAAATCTTGTATCATTTTTATTGTTTTTGTGTAGCTTTGTTTTTGTCTTTGTTGGTTTTTTTTTTTGTTGCTATTTTTTAATTCTCTTTACAATAAAAAAGTTAATTACTCTTTCTTGTATAGCTTTGTAAGATTTTTAACATAATGACACTCATAAAGAACATTACCCACAACAAAAACAAAGACTGTAGAAGGTATTTAGTTACTACAACAAAGTAGACTTTGGAGGGCAGTTGGATTTGGAACACGGGATTGTCATGGGGTGAGCTGGAGTTGTAGTTTAGTCTGAGGAGATAATACAGATGTGACTCATGGTGGGTACAAGTCCAGAAAGTGTCATCACCTTTCCAGCATGAGGTATGTGGGACCAAAGCTCAAGACCTCTATAGCTCATGAAGGATGAAGGATTGCTTAGGGCAAAATACCTGAGGTGTGGCAGCCCCAATTCTATTAACCAACTTTATAAAAGCCTTGACAAACCTTGAATCAAACATGTGCAAGAAAGACTCAAAATAGCTTGAAGAAAAGAGTTAAATTGCCACTTGAACAAAACCCACTAGGTGAAATAGGTCATGTAGTTTAAATACTGCTTGTTTAGTGACTTAATTAAAAAACCATCACTCTTAAAATGACTACATATAATATTTACATGATAGAACATGTACAAAGTGTGCTACAGTCCACATCAATGGTCCTAAAAGGAAAGAAAAATCTGAATGATTCGAAAGAAAGAATAAATTCAATGGGTAATTCTAAAAGATCTCACTGTTAAAGTCATAAGACAAATATGGTAAAGTAGCTACAACAAAAACACTAAAGGAGGTTATAAAATGTACATAAAAGATAAAATATAATAAATAACAGTGAAGGGTTGCAAAATAAATGATTCAAATAAAAACTTATAAGTGAAAATTATAATATTAAAATAATTGGCCTTATTAAATAAAAAGAATAGAAGAAAATTGTTCCAACTTTATGATAAGCTTGTAGAAAACATTAGGTGATGATTTTTCATGATGGCTGAAGCATATTGTGTGCAATTATTACTCTTGTAAAATAGTGCCTTATCCCCTGAGAGAACACAGTAAAAAGGCCATCCATGAACTAAATGGAAACTCACTAAACACCTAATCGGACAGTGCCCTGATATTGGCCATCTAGGTCTCCATAATGGTAAGAAGTTAAATTTTGTTTTCATAAACTACCTTTTTCAAGGTGACCAATGAATACTAAGACATAGAATCTTGTTAAACAGCACTATTCATAATAGTCAAATTCTTTTCCTAGGCTTGGAAAATTTTCTGCTGTTACTTCTGCAAATAGTTTTTTTTTATGACATTTGTTAACTCCTGCTTTTTCATTGACACCAATCAATTTTATATTATTTTTCTTTGCATCATTTTACAGCTATTGAATTGTTATTTCCTGATCCTTTGTTATTTTTAAGAGAGCTTTCCTTTCATGATCACCAGCTGTGGTCCTGTATTGAGGTTTGAAAGTCTATCTTCAGTTTCGTTCAAGCAATTTAAATGGAAATTGCTTTCAATTTCCTTTTAATAAATTTGCTTTCAATGGAATTTTTAATTTCCTGGATATCTGTTTGAATGTATTTCATGAATTTTATTTCTTTTGTATATTGATCAGTCACAGTTTCCATCCTGTTCCTATCATCCTTTTCCTATCTATCTCTACTCTAAATTTGCTGAGAAGTTTCTTTATGAATGTTGACATTTCTTTTTTTACCTGAGAGATTAATTCTGATCTGATTTCCTCTCTAGCCTCAAGGAGTTGTTATTTTACTTTTGTTGCTATCATTTCAGAAATTTTAGATGTGTTTCTTCCATTTTCCTCTATCTTGTTGTGTCCTGGACTTGTTCTGAGTGGTTTGGAGGTCTCAGGTTGCATTTTGCTTCTACATCTTGTCATTTTCTATCTCAAAAGTTTTTATTTTGTTTTCTGTGTTGATCCTTGTAAGTTTTTATAGTAGATAGCTTTCTCACTATTATCAAGGCCTCTTAGGTAAGGTTTATTCTTCAGGGCAAACATCTCTGGTGTCTACCACCAGGGGAATATGTAAACAAAATGTGGCATATATATACATACAATGGAATTTTATTCATCTTATGGGGAAGAAAATTGTGACATATGGAAACATAGCTGAACTTTGATGGTGTGTTAAGTTTAATAAACCAAAAGCTGTAAGATGAATATCGCATAATTTCATCTATATAAGGTAACTGTAGTAGTCAAATACATAAAACATAGAAAGTAGAATGCTATGTTCCAGTGGGTAATGAGGGTGGGTGTAAACTTGGAGAACTGTGTAATATATAGACAGGATCATTTTTGTGAGATAAAATGCATTTGATGTTGGTTGTGTCACAATGCAAATATTCTTGACATTAACAAATGATATGCTTAGAAATGGCTCACTTGTTAAATTTTATGAATTTTTTCCCATTTTTCAAATAAAGGAAGCTAACACGTTTTATCCTGGGAGGTCTGAGTTAGCATCAATGCGAAGTTCTTGAGGATGATGTGGGATAGTTTTTGAGGGAAGTAGACACTCAAGGGATGAAGAAGTCCAGAAATACTGATGATAAAATATTTGTATCTCAATTAAATACAATGTGACTATTTAAAATAAACATTATAATATTGGTTCATAGAATTTAAGACATGTTTATATATAACATATAGGAAGATGCAAGGGTAAAGGATGAAAGTGGGGTAAAAAGAGATATAAGGTTTTAAAATAATCACACTTTACATACAGCATTAAACTTGATCAATATTATCTACAAATTGCAAAGGGATCTTTAAATGAAACACATCCAAAAATCCAGGGGCTGGGGATTTAGCTCTGTGGCAAA
>NW_004955409.1:20611176-20648988 GCF_000276665.1 Chinchilla lanigera | reverse complement strand
CAGAAATTGAAAACAAGGCTTTTGTCATCACACCACATACATTCCACAGAATTATATAGATATATAGTATATATTTAATAATATATCATGCATTCCAAAGATTTTATATATATATATATATATATATAAATAGATTTTATATATATGTATATATGTAATCATTCTTATTCTCTACTGGAATGTAAGAGACTTGAAAGCAGGAATAATATTCTGTTTTAATTTATGTATATATGTATTTTAAAATCATTTGACATTTATATCCCAGAGTAGCTGACACATACAATGTGGTTGACAACATTTAGTGAGAGGATAAGTATTCTTCATTTTTACTACACAGTAGTTTGGGTCTGTTAATGTGGAAATATAACTCAATGTGAACCAAACTTACCGTTTCAGAGAATAACTAAAAATCATTTATATTCTTCACCTGAGTGCTACGTCCAATTTCTTGTTTTCTAAAACTCCTGTTTCTGTAATCACATATCCTTAGTTTTTCATTTTAGTTGGTTGGCAACTCAAGTTACCATTTTAAATCGAGAAGTGTGAACAAGACTAACGATCCTCAGTGAGGTCTCACTGGACTCCAAACAGTAATAGTGCCAGATGCTTTGCTGATAAAATGCTGTATGGATTTCTCCAGCGACAGAATTTAACTGAGCCACATCATTCTTGAGAGGCCCATGCTATGACATAATGTTGCTACTTTTACATCTCATCCCAGAAACAAACTTTCAATTGTGGGGACACTTGAGACATTGTGCAGGAGCTTTACCTGAATTTAATGACATTTTGCATATTTATACCTAAAGCTATTTATATTTCTGACATTCCAGACTGGTGTACGTTGTTCACACTACATGGGATAAGGAGATGCATTACTTTGCAAGGTCTCTGGCACATTATTTCCCTTTGAAATTTTAGTAAATAGAAGATGAAGTTAAAGCATCACATTATCTTCCTTCAGACTATCCTTGTCTCTATCTGGAAAATCCTGTTTCATCTGTGTTTTAAAAGGTCTTTAATTTTTAAAAATTGGGGGCTAAAATTAAATATATATATAGTATATATATTATATATATACTATATATATATATCAATGTGTACTATGTGATATTTCAGTGTATGTATACTGTGTAACATTCATATGAAAATGAATATATATATTCCTCAATGGTTATTTTTGTGGTGAAAATACTAAAAAATTTTGCAGTCATTTTTAATGATATGTAATAAATTATCTATAATGACTCTAATATGCATCCACACACCAATACTTGTTTAACTAAACTTTAGTACTGATTGACCAAATTATTCCTGGGTTTCAATTCCCTCTACTCTCCCTAGGATTTTATCCATTTTAAGGTTAAGTGTATCCAATTATACATGTACCCCTCTTTCTTCATTCATCAGTTGATAGGCACCTGTAATTTTCTTTTTTTGGTTATTGTCCCTAGAGGCAAAATAAACACAAGAGTGCAGAAATCTGCTGATACAGTGATTTCATTCCCTTTGGATAAATACTCAGTCGCTGGACTGCATTATAGATCTATTATTTATCATTTGAGGAATCTACATTTTCCATAATGGTTGTATTAAGCTACAATCCCACCAACAGTATGGAAGTGTTCTCATTTCACCACACCATCATGAAAACTTGTTATTTTTTGTCTTTTTAATAATAACTGGCATAAATTTCCTGTAACTTTTCTAACTGGCATGAGGAGTAAGGTGATAGTGCCTTTGGTTTTAATTTCTTCATAAACTTCTTAGTCATCTATATGTCTTCTTTTGAGAAATGTTTATTCAAGCCTAATCCCCTTTTTGGTCGTTACATCTTACTTTTGTTTGGTGTTTAATTTCTTCTGATTGTTCCCAACTGTGTAGAAGCTTTTTAATTTTGACTTAATCCCTTAAATCTGCTATTTGCTTTTGTTTCCTGTGCAAAATTTCTTGCTCATCCCAACATCCTAAGGTATTTCTCCTATGTTTGCTTGCAGTATTTTCATACTTTCATAATTTTCGATTCACTGTGACTTTAGTTTTGTAAAAAGGGAGGGATAGCAATCCAGTTTTATTCTTTAGTCTATGGATATAAATTTTACATCATTTATTGAAAAGGTTATCCTTTCTCCAGCCCATTTCTCCAGCACTTCTGTTGAAAATCTGTTATTGGTAGAACCACGGTTTGTTTTAGCTATCTCTTTTATTCCATGGGTCTATGTGTTTATTTTTTTGTGATACCTTTTGGTTTTGATTATTGCAACTTTGAAATCAAGGGATAAAGTGGAGCCTGCATTGTTCTTTTTGCTCAATATGGCCTTGCTACTCAGGTTATATGTTGTTGTTTTTCTGTACAATTATTAGAATCATTTTCAATTCTGTAATTTCCTTGTTTTTTGGAAGTGGATTGTATTGCATCTGCATATTGCTCTGGGAAGTATGGGAATTATAATTGTACTGCTTCTTCCAATCCATGAACACAGAATGGCTTCATCAATCTTTTTTTTGTCTTCTTTAGTTTCAGTGGTCAATAGTTTTCAGTGTAGAGATCCTTTTACTTTTAATTAGTTCCTTGAATTTTTGTTATTGTTTTTGGTTTTTGTGTTTTGTTTGTCCATTTCTGCTTTTATAATGGTACTACTAGTACTACTAGAGTGGATATAGAACCATGTATAATAGCAGAAATGAACAAACAAACAAAACCAACAAAAAATGCCATGTGTAAGCACCATATTGTCTCACTAGTGTAAGACCTGAAAGAGTGAATAAAAACTAGGAGGGATGATAGACTTTGTGAAATGAAAGGAAAATGCTCAAAAGTAAAGGGCAATTGGGGTGTGGGAAAAGAGAAGGGAAGGAAGGGGAAATTACGTAGGTATGTATTTACAGGATCGCTAACATAGTTGAACTCTGGCTCCTATTGCTTTGCTGAAAGAAACAGTCAATGATTACTTAATTGATCAATATTGCACGTCTCTATTTGTTTTCCTGAGAAACTACTTTGGAGATATCAATACGTAACACAACAAGAATTTCTAATTTCCTATCACTTTGTCTGTAACTCTGTATTGTTTATATTGTTCTTTTGTTACTTTGTAAATGATTGCCTATTTGTTAATGTGTTTTCCTTCTTTTATTTTTAAAATAAATTAAAAAAACAACAAAAATATAAGGAACTAATTTTTTATTTTTTGACCAATTTTGCATGCTTATCTCTGGTAATCTGAACAACTAATTTGAAGACAACAATATGCAACATATCAAGGATTGTTGAATTCCTATCATATTGTTTGGTGAAACTTTGTTTCCTTTATAATTTCTTTGTTTTTATTTTTTATTCTCTTTAATGGTTTGATTAATCTTGCATTCTTGCATCTCGTAATCTGACCAACTTCGATGAAGATAAAAGTACGTACTATAACAACCACTGTTAATCCCTATCATTTTGTTCTGAAACCCTGTATCATTCTTATTGTTTTTGTGTTGTCACATCATAGCATACATTTGAAAGAATTCTTTGCTCTTAAATTGTTTGGAGTAATTCAAACCATATTAGCTTCTCCCTGACTGTTTATTTTTTTTTTTTTATTTTTTATTTTTTTGGCTTTTCTCCAGTACTGGGAACCGAACCCACGACCTTGCGCTTGCCAGGCAGGTGCTTTTGCCGCTGAGCTAAATCCCCAGCCCTCCCTGACTGTTTAAATGGAATCATTTTGAGCCTTCACATTTTTATGAGAACTTTTCCACTATTTTAATCTCATTCCTCATTATTTGTTTGTTCAACTTCTTTGAGTCTTCATGATTCAATTTTCAGACGCTATCAATTTTGGTTTAGTCCAACCCTTCTAGATAGGAGAGCTTTTAGGTGTGTAAATGTCCACAATAATCTCTACTGCTCCTTTTTATTTCTGTGATTTCAGTTGTCTCTTTGTCATCTCTGATTTCATTTTTTTTTTTTTTGAGTTTTCAACCTTTTTAGCTAGTGTTTGCCAACTTAATTTACTTTTTAAAGTAGACCTTTGTTTCATTGATCTTTTATATTTTTATTTTAGTGTCTATTTCATTTATATCTACCTGCATCATTATTATTTCTGCCACTAACTTTGAGTTTTGTTTGTTCTTGTTTTCCTGTTCTTTGAGGTGTCACTTTTGGTTGCTTATTTGAAGTGTTTTTGCTCTGCCAGTGTAAGTTTTGATCGATGGGAGTTTCTTCTTAGTACTGTTTCTGCTGCATGCCCTAAGGTTAGTATGTTGCCTTTCCACAATCAATCCTTTTAAGATTTTAATTGCCTACTTAACTTTGCCATTGATCCATTGTTTGTTCAAAGGTAGTTTTTAAAAAAATTTCCTCCTATTTGTGGTTTCAAAACATTTTTATTGATTTCTAGTTTGATGTCATTGCAGTGGGAAATATAGTCAATAGGATATCAATTTCTTTTTTTTAAATGTGTAGACTTGTTTGTGTTCTACTCTATTTTTAGTCTGGATTTTAGTAATTTCTGTCTTTTCCTAAATAATGTATACAATAAAAACCCATGTAACAACAGCCCAAATTATTTTTAAAAATCACATTTCCACAATTTTCACATAATACAGTATATATTGAGTTATTCTTTCCTAATAAAATATCTGAATATGTTTTACTTCTTAAATATGTGTGTTATAATCTTATTATCCAGTTGAATAACAGATTGTATAATCACACATACTATTTCATTTAAGTAAAACAAAAAAAGGGTGAAATACAAGGGTGTCTCTATAGGTTTATGCAGGAGCTGAAAATTTCCTATTGCTTAATACTTTTACTCTTCATTTTCTATAGCACAGTAAGTTTAGATACCATCATTTTATAATTTTCTATCACATCCCGTATGTTAGTATGTTGTACAGACAAGTTGCCTAGTAGCAATTAGCAGTCCCATATATCTTAGGTGGGTTGTACTACTTAGGTTCGTGTAAGCACATCCGATAAATTTTATGCAGTGATAAATTGCCTAACAATCAATTTCTTATAATGTCTTCCTGTGCTTAAATTGAATCTCTAAACAATACAGTACTTTACGTAACAGTTGTGTCCTAAAAATAACTTCAGGTTATTAATATCAGTTATATTAGATTAATATGTATAACCAAAAGAGATTCTGCTGCCAGACAAAATAATTTGATAACTTTTTGTATAATTTATGTTCTGGAACCCGACTACCCTGGTTGAAATCTCGCAGTACCATTGCATACCACCTTAGAAATATTTTGCCAGTGCCCTGCAATAACCATCTGTGAAGTGGTTATAGTAATAATGGTCCATCATTTATGATATTTCTCTAATATTAAATATTTAATCTTAGTACTTTGCCTTTCATCTATCTTTTTAAAAATATACACCATTTTATATGTGGTTTTCATGTTCAGTACAATTTTATGTTCAGGTAATGTAAAGAGTTTTAGAGTTGCCTTCCTCAAAAATAATTGCTAGGAAGGTAAATACTAATTTTCTGCAGCTAAGTCAGTATTCTCAAAGGCAAATAAAATGACATTTGGATTTTCCTTTTCTTAGTGTTTGTTTTATAGCTTTCCTGTATTGACTTGAAAGGGAAAAAAAACTTTTATCTCATTGCTTCTGCCCCATGAACAATTGACTTTTATAATACAGGGGAATAATTTGGTAATGGTTGAAAAATTTCTAGTAATTTATTTTACTGATGTAGCATGTTTATTTTAAAATAAGTGTTACATATTTATAAATATTATATATTTATTCTCTGCAAATTTACATGCACTTCTGCAAGAAGTCTACACTAGACATCTAACATTACAAATGGCATATCAGCAAGAAGACTAAAACACATTTGACTTTTTCCCTTACATTTATTCATTTACTTAACCACTAGAGAAAATAAAAATGCAAAATCTCTATCCATAGTGAATGTCAAAGATTGAGTTACTAGACCTTATCAGGTCTCTGACTGTCAAAATTTTTATAGTTGCTGCTTTTTCTCTCATACTCTGAGGAAAGGCAAGAGATAATATTCTTTCAACTACATGTTTTCAGTATGCTGATAACCTTTAATCTGAGCTGGATTGTTGAGAACTAAACAAGAACCAGAAAAAATTAATTCAGGACATAGATTCACTTTCCATATGTTGCTTTGCTAGCAAATAAGAAAGACATGTCACATAACTTGTCTTTAAAATAGTCTCAAATGTTTTAAACCAAATCATTTTATTCCTATGAATGTGTGCTAGTCTAAAATAAAATTATGATAAAAATATTAACAACTTCCAATCTTTTTTGATGTAATTAAATTTTTTTTAGTATTATGTTCAAAGTACTGCACTATTAGAGATGAAGTTTGATGATAACATTTTATTTAAAAATAATTATAGAGTTTAGATAATTAAAGTGTCAAACTAGGAAAGATTATTTCCCCCTTTACCATGCAGTCTTCTAAAAGAAATCATTGAAAGTTGTTTGCATGATTCAAACCATGCCTAAAAAGGAAGACTGGTTTTAAACAGCTGTGCATTTTTTCAGTGAAACAAGATTGATACATTTTATTAAAACAGAATGATTCAATTTGTCCTTTATTTTGAATGCATAAATTTAGACTAGAATAAATTTAAGCAAATGAAACTGTTTGGAAAATAAATACACATCACTGGAGTGTGTTTCCACAATTTTTCCTTTTCACAATTGTTATAGCTCATGCCTAGATGTCCTCTCAAACCCATGTGCCCATAGGGGAGACTTTTAGGTGCTGGATCAGGGCTGTGGATAACTGGATCAGTACATTGATTAGGTTAGGATGGTTCTGGGTGTGGCTGAATGGGTTTACTAAAAGCAGAAGTCCCACCCTGGGTGTGGGTGTCACCAACCAATAGGTTTGTCTCCTGAATGGAATATAAAGGGAGGCTGGCTGCTGCTGCTTGCTGCCTCCTGACTGCCACTCCATGGACTGTTTCTTCTCTGTCATGGTCCCCTTCCATGCTGCCCTGTCTTGAAGCCAGCCACTACAAACTGGAACTTCTACAAACTGATTTCCTCCTTTAACGTGTGGATGTTGGGTATTTTGTCCCAGCAATGATAAACCAAGACAATATTGCATATTTATTGTTAAAATTCTGAATGATAATGTCACTTTTCAAAAATTCTTAACTAATCCATTTGATATACTCAAGAATTTTAAAAGACTAATGTAATGAGATATTATATATATATTCTACTATTAAATATATACAGAGTTTAATTAGAAATATAATTTAGTGTGTTACATTCCTTATTTAGTACAAGAACCCACTAACTGGAGCTGAAAAGATGTGTCTCAAATACTACATAATTTGTATTTTGAGCTATACTGTCACATTGTGATGTTATATATTTTATGTAAAATTTATCAACATATTACAAGTATAAATTAAGGCAATAAAAGTTATGAAAGTCCATTCTGATAAAGAATTAGAAATTATGAAAAGTAATCAATCAAGAATCCAAGATACAGTAATCCAGGGAAAATACGGATACGAAGATTTAACCAGTGTGGGTGCAGAGTGTCAGATTTATTTGGTGAAAATGAAGCTTACCATTTGAAAAAAAAAAATTAGTGAATAAAAGTAGGATAACTTTAAAGAACTCTATGAGTAGAAACTTTATAGTAAAATTGAAATAAAGTAAGGAAAAAGAAAAAAATTTAAAAGCAGTCAGGGACAAAAAAACAACAACAATAAAACATGGCCAATAGAGTGACTACACATTTCTCACCAGGAATCATGTCTGCCAGAAAGTAGAAACACAGATTCTACATTCAATACAAATATCTCCTAGAGATAAAGGTGAAATAAGAACATTTTAGATTTTAAAAAAACTTAACTCATTCTAACAAAACTGCCCAAAAAAATTAAAAATGAAATTCTTGTAAGAGAAGATGTCATAGGTTGAATTTTGTTTTTCTTTCACCTCCTCTCACCAAAAACAAGGAAAGGTATATGAAGTTGCTTAGAATCTGTAAAAAGAATAAAATTAAATCGAGTTCACTAAGATAGATTTAACTCCAACATACCTGGTATCAAGCATGTGGGGAAGAAGATGGAAAGACAGGAAGCTAAGAGCAACGCATGGCATGAGAAGGAATCAACACTGCCAGCACGTTGATTTTGGACTTCTAGCCTCCGGAATTACAAGACAACGCATTTCTGATTTTCTAAGCCACCTGAAATTGCTTTGTTAAGACAGCGTTGGGAAACTAATATAGAACAGGATGGTGAACTAATCTTGCAATGCAATAACCAAGATCACATATTGCAGATTTATATAATCATTGGAAATATAGTAAAGTGGAATTTAACAATGAAAGGAACAGTGAGAAAAAAGATAATGTACTAAAAGTTAATGTACAAGACTCAAAATGACAAGGGAAAGGAGCAAAGAATAGGAAAAATATAAAGTAAATTTAAGATGATGTATTTAAACACAAAAACATAAGAAATTACCTTAAACATAAATTTAATAATGGTGACAATATATGGTCAGGTCAGATATAAGGAGAGAAAACCCCGTAAAGATGACATGCCAATATTAAAGAAAAAAAAGGTGGGAGAGCTAAGTTAACATACATGGTAGTCTTCAAGGCTCATGCAATTACTGTTATTATTTGAATTTCCTAAGAAGCTTGAAATATTCAATTATTCTAGACCATGGAAAAAATTTAGATTTGAATATACATGGTGAGAAAGTGAAATATATTTTTAAAAGCTGTAGGAGAGACAGACAAATTAAAAAATGTGGATGTTTTATGAATCTTGAGGAAAATGAGAATATTCTGCAAAGGATATGTGAAATCCAAAAATCAAAAGAAAACTAAAGTTTTTCACCTAATAGACATTTGAACTCCAAATAGCAGAATGCATTGTGGGCTATAAAGGAAATCTGCAAACTTTCAAAAGACTGAAATCACAGAAATTATGTTATCAAAGTGAAATTAATATGTAAATAAAAGACAAAGATAATTAGCAACTGTAATAAATTTAAAGTAATTAATGTCCTACATGAGTTAGAGTTCAAACAAAATCACACCGAATATTAAGATTTTTACCATAAAGTTAGAAAGTAATATGCAGCAAAACCTAGCAGTTGTGACTAGGAGTATGGAAAAGGAAGTGTATTCCCATAAATACAAATATTTCATAATGGAACACGTGATAAAGTTCAATTAACTAAACATTCATCTACGGAAAATAGAAAAAAAGTAAATACAATGATATAGAAAAAAAAGAAATGGAAAACAAAGTGCAATGAATGCATCATCAGAATGAACTTTTTTTGTTTTAAAAATATCTATTCAACAAATAAAAAGGCCCAAGAGACTGGCCAGTACAAACCAAAGAGGCACAAATACCATGAAGAGTTTTAATACATAGTATTAAGCATTAAAATAGTATCATCAGTGGTGTTCAGGTTTAAATACGTAGTATTAGGGACAACTTTACAATAGCAAATTTAAAATTCTACACAAAGTGGATAAATTCAGAAGAAATATAAATAGATATGTGCAACTTTGGCTGATACCCTTTGACACTGTGTTTTTAATCTTGATTCTAATTCCCTTGCCCACACCACTGCCTAAGTCTGCTGTAATAATATCAGAGCACAAGCTCAAGGCTTCTTCACGACCTAGTTGCATCTGATGCATCTGTTGCTCTCACTCATCCTCTTAATTCCACTTTTGATTGCAGCTCTAACTACAGCAGGAAATTCCATGTGGGATTTGACTCAGTTTGAATTGACAACTTCTCATTTCGAATGTGCTTTGCTTTTCCCCTGGGACTCCTCTGCCAGCATATATTTCTCTCAGACTTGCTGAATCGGTGAAGATAAAATTCAGAAGTGTGAGTACTTAAATCCCCAGGGAAAATCTTGCAGAGTTTTGCAGGTTAAGGGACTGAAAAGATATACTAAACGCTTCTGCACTTGGGCTTCCCCATCCTTTAGGCGGAGAATAATGGCAGGAATTTGGATGCTCCTTAGGAGTCCTTGGTAGAGTCCACCACTATTGCCCATAGCATTGATGCTAGCAGTGGTGCACTCTTAGTCTTTTCTCCTTTGTTGGATATTTATGTACCAACACTCCATGAGTAGTTTAACATTGTGTACCGCAAATGTTTACTGATTAAAAAGTAAAAAAATGAATAAGCTACACTTGTAAGAGTTTTTGGAATAGAGTTTATATTTCTAAAGACCAAAACCAAATGCCAGATTCTCAAGATCTTTCTTTCCTTCTTAAAGAAATGCTTCAAAATACAGACTCTCAAGTATAAGACATTTTGTTATACATACAATCTCTGTGCACAGAAGTGGAAAATAGTTAATACTGCTGAATTTCATGTAACATCCTTTGGAAATGAACTGCATATAAAATTACTTCATTTTTGTAGAGCAAATTATTCTGACAAGATAGCAAATGTGATTGTGGCATGTGTACCGACAGGAATATTGTGACCATGTGTATAAGGGTAATACAATTGGGTTTTAAAATCCATAAAACTATAATAGTAAAATAGTATTATAATACTATAATACAACATTGTGCCTTTGCAATTTTGATGGTAATCCCAACTACAGTGTCAATGGTCATGTTGAAGTAAAATTGTGAAAAATTCATTTTGAGTAACAGCCACTCTTTACTTACATATTCCATTTATGATCAATGAAGTAGTGCAATATAATTATGAGAATAGCCTTATGAAGATCACCTGATTTCCTTTCAATGTGAAATAGTATTTATTAAGGATATTAGATTTCATATGACATGCCATACTAGATTCTGATCTTAATTCCAATTTAGCTTGATTAATACATACATTTCGATTATCTTAACTTTTAAGAAGTCTAGTTTTAGTGCCATTTGCTTACTGGAGACATAATGTAGCAAGCATTGCATGTGATGTATGATGCCTATGTCCCTAATTCCACTGATCAATTTGACAAAAGTTCTCTGCCATTATTTTACTGCCTGTATGCATATTGGAAGCTAAGTATTTTTATAACAAATTCTGAAGAAAATAACATTCTTTAACATATTGTAAACTTGAAGCTGCAGCAGTATGCAAAATTACAATTCAGGTTGCAATTTCCTCAATTTGCATTTCACTTGAATTATCAAAGTGATATAAAAGTCACTGACATATATGTGTGCATATATATATATATAATCTCAGTGTGTATGAATGTATTATGTTGAATGGTAAATATATATTGAGTAGTAAATTGTATGATGTGTTTCAATAATTGGAATATATAGTTTTCTTATGTAATTGGCTTCAACAAACTCTCAGGGTCCAGAATGATAATATTACCTTCATAAACTTCTTGGAACTATTTTTTAGTGTAGTATTAAAACAGGTTCATTTCATGAAAAAAATTACCAGTTACACATAATGTACTCTGAAGTTTAATATTCAAAATAACTATATAATTTAGTCATTTTACACTTAAAATTTAGATTTGTAATGATCATATTTTGATTGTCATTTACTGATAATATAAACAATAGCTATTGTGATTATTGTTGTTAGTTGCAGTGAACTTGTGAGATCATTTACAAAAATTAACATTCTAAGTAGGTCCTTTGAGGATGGAAAATTGAACTCAGTGATACAGCTTGCCTAGCAGGGATAGGGCTAAGGAATCCATCCCAAGTTGAAAGGTAGAGAGAGGGAAAAAAAAGGAAATTTGGATCTTATCCAGCTGTGGAAAATTGCAAGATGTAATCACACTGACAAATCTTTGATGAACCTTTATATAAAGTTCATGGTGATTTACCAATTATTAATATAATATGAATTTTTATTTAACCATGTGAAAGGGTTCTAGTGTTTTCCACTTTTGGAGATGAGATAATAAAAGGCACATAAACCTAATCTGAGCTCAGGCTATTTAACTTTGAACCATCATGTGTGTTGCTACCTAAACATTGAGAACTATTGTGTCTTCATAACTCAAGTGCATACATGCATACACGGGTAACAGTACCATCATTGTCTGATTATCTCATTGTCCACTACTTGGCAAAATTTGATTAACAAATTTATATGTGTCTTACTAATTGGAACATGAGAAAGTTCTAAAAGAGAGAAGGCTAGAAATGCTCATTGTACTCAATATCATGTTAATAGAGCCAGAGAGGAAAGACTATAAAATGATACTTAGGACTTCACGATATCCAAAGAGCTACTATCTGCTAGTGAATGCTCACTATGTAGAAAGTATATTGCATGTGTCATCTTGACAGTTATAATTTACTTGTCATATATTATGTTGAAGATGACTGATTCAGAAATGGAGTTAATTTCTGAAGAAAAGCCCAAATAGTGAATGTCAGAGTTATCATTAAATCTTTAGAGGAAAGAAGTTTTATTTATCTGTTTATGTTGATTTATTAAGAAACTGAGTAAGATTTATTTAATGAGTTCTTCCTATATCAAATGACCATGGTTAAAAATAATATTGGTATTAAATGGTGGTCAGAATAAAAACGTAAGACAGTCATTAATATGATTTAGATTATGAGTGCCTGTGCCTTTTTCTAATTAAAAAAATGAAAAATTCGCCAACAATTTATCTTTTCCACTATATTCTCCAAATGGTTTCTGAAGAGAAGACATTGGTAATAGAAAGCAATCAAGCCAGTCATGGTGATAAATGTCTGTAACATCAGCACTAGAGAGGCAGAGGCAGGAGGATTGCCTCAAGTTTGAGGTGAACCTGGCTATATAAAGAGTTGAAAGTCTATCTGAACAAATAGCAAGGCCCTATATCAAAAAGAAAACAGGACATCTTCAGGAACCCCGGTGAGCTGCTCCCATGCCTCCTGGATCAGTGTGTGAGGCAAGCAGTGCCCTGAAAACCTCTGGGGCCTCTATGACCACTTCTCAAAACCCTACTGTCCCCAGGGTAATGGACTGAACCCTGGACATCTTCAGGGACCCCTGTGAGCTGTTCTTGCTCCTCCCCAACCAAATTGAGAGGCAGGCAGAACCCCAGACACCTTCTGAGGCCTCAGGGGCCACTTCCTGCACAAGTGGATCCACGTGGAAGCTGGGCTAAACCCCAAACATCTTTGGGAAACCTGGTGAGCCACTCTGGAACCTCCCCGACTAGTGTACAAGGCAGATGGAGCCCCGGAAACCTGAAGCCTCCGTGGTCACTATCAGCATGACCCACACCCCTGCAGAAACTGAGCTGATACCTGGGCAGAGTCAGAGGCCTTAGGAACTCCACCCTCACCCAACCCCTGCTGGCGTGTGAAACTGGCTGGGTCCTGGGCAATGTCTGAAGACTTGATGATCACAGCCTGCACCCCCAACCCTTGTGGAAGCCAGGTTGAATGTCAGACAGCTTCAGGAACTCCAGTGAACCTCCCTCACCACTCCCCCACTAGCCTGGACCCAACTCAATACAAAAAAGTTTTAGGAGCATCTGGGATGCCACCTTGCCATCACACACTAGCAAAGGAGCAATGCTGAGCACTGGGGAACATTGGATCCTCACCCCACCACTCCCACACCATAGTGGGAATGAAGCTGAGCTCCAGAGAATCTCTGGATCTTCAAAAATGACAGAACAAAGGAATAAAATGCAGTCTCAGACCTCTACACACCCAGAACAAGTCCAGGAGACATCAATACAGAAGAATCTGGAAGTTATACACCTGAAATTTCTGAAATGATAGCCACTGAAATAAATAAATAACTCCATGACATTAGATCAGAAATAATCTCTCAGGTAAAATAAGAAATGATAATGATAATGAAAAAAATTGCTCAGTGCATCCAAAGAAGACATTCATAAGAAAGTAGAGGAGCATAGAAATTTCATGGAAACATTGAGTGAACAATATAGAAAAGAACTGGAATGCATGACACAGATTCAAACAGATATCCAGGAAATTAAAAATTCTATCAAAAGCTGGCAAAACTGCTTGAACGAAACTGAAGACTGACTTTCAGGCTGTGAAGACAGCATTGCTGTGAATGATAATGAAAGGAAGGATCTCTTAAAAACAACAAGGAACCAGGAAATAATTCAACAACTGCAAGACAAATCAAAGAAAAACAATGTAAGATTAATAGGTATCAATGAAACAGCAGATGTCAACACAAATGACATAAAAAGACTACAAAGCTACTGCATTAAAATCAGCATGGTACTAGCAAAAAAACAGACCTGAGGATCAGTGTAATAGATTAGAAAATGCAGACATAACCACAAACATGGTCAACCACCTTATCTTTCACAAAGGGTTCAAACATGTTCATTGGAAGAAAGATAGCCTCCTTAATAAATGGTACTGGAAAAACTGGCTTTCCACGTGTCAAAGACTGAAACTAGATCCATGTCTTTCACCATGCACTAAACAAAAGTAAAATGGATGAAGGATCTAAATATTAAAACAGAAAGACTAAATCTACTGGAACAGAAAGTAGGTAATTCTCCACTTGTTCTATGTATCTTTATCCTTCATTATTTGTCCTTATTTTTACAGTAGCTTTGGAAATAATTACCAGGATTTCATAAGGCATTCTCAGCTGCTCTTCTTGTAAAGGAAAACTAACTGGTCAGAATCTTATGAACCACAAAATAATTATGCAGCCACTTTACAGAGAGAGACTGATTGTAATTAACCTCAAGAATTCACTTCCTAGTAGAATCAAAACCAATTATATAATATTTTTCACATACTGTAATAGTATATATAATAATAAGAACATAGATTCTAGAGTCAAAAACATGTGCTTTAGAACCTTTGAGCCACAAATGACTACATTTAAAAAAATCAGTTAACTCTGCAGATCTGTGCCTCAGATCTTTTCACATGAAACAAACAACTAAAACATTTTTTAAATTTATCTTATAGGGTATTTTAATGAATAAATAGAGGGATGTTAATAAATTGCTTAGATCATACACTTGTTAAAGTGTACAGGAATTTTTATATGTTGGCCAGATTCACTTAATCACTCTGCCTCTTCTCCAGCACTTAGTTACCCATACAGATCCTGTGTAGGTTGCTTATATGAAATTGTAACACCAAGAGATTGAATTCTTCAGACAAGTGGAGAACATACAATTGGCCTCAGATGGGTAAGAACAAGGTTGCTGCATTCTCCATAAATCAAACCCTGTATTGCTTTTCAAGTATAAAATAGGCAACTCAGGAGCATCAGGCAGGAAAGTGACACCTGTTTTACCTGATGCATTTAAAGGATGACAGACTTAACTTCAAACTTTGTGACAAGTTATTATTTTGAATAAGTTCCAAATGGCTGCTCCCTAGTAGACTGGTCATTAGCTTGAGAGAAGGGCTGAGAAAAATAAGTATTCTACATTATAACATTTTCTTTTATTCAGGTATATTTTCTTCCCTTATCATTTAATTAGGGACAAAAAAGTCTTTAACTGATGAATTTTATGCTTTCTTATAAGCTCAAGTAAAATGCATTAATTGTAGCTTGTTATCTCAACATTTAATGATTTTTCTAAGAAAGTTTACTGTTTTCATTTTTATAAATATAGTTTTCATGTAAAACTGTATCCAGAAAAAAGTTAACCCCAAATTTTTTTCTGAACATTACTGTACAAAAAAATAATAGGTCACTGATCATTTTCTATTATTTTTTACATTTCAAGATTCACAGTTTAAATTGAACCTTAGTTTTTCTTTAACATACATTCTTTGAGTTAATTTGAAAAAAATGATTAACAATTTTGTATTTTATTAGATGAAATTGAAGAATATAATATACATGTTGATTATGAAGTTATATTGTTTAGAATCAAAATTTCAAGCTACAACTCAGAGATCTAAATAAAAGTTAATTTTAAAAACAAATTATGAAAATGAGTAAAATACAAGAGGACGTTGTTTTGATAGATTTGATATAACTTCAACATAGCAAATTACTCTCATTACACTAAAGAGGTAAATTATTTAGTAGTAATACAATACATACCGTAAACTAAACTTATTGAAAAGGTTTAGATTTTACTTGTTTTGGAAGAGAAAAATAGAAATTTTTATGGGAAACATTTTCTTTTCTACCCCAAAAATAAGTTTAAAATGTTTTTAATCATATATCATCAAAATTCAATTTTTCCACAGAAAGGAAACAGAAAATATTTTCCAATTTTTTTATGCATCCAGCTACTAAAAAAGAAGTTGATATCAAAAATAACAAAAGGGTCATGAAAAGTTAACTCATTACATTTTCTCATACATCTACGTGTAAAAGAAATGTCATTTCAAATCCAGCAATTGCTGAACAATGTACTAAACCACAATCAGAATGATTTTATTTCAGAGTAGCTTAAAATTAGAAGATATGGAGGTTGGGGGTTGTATATACATTTGGCAAGCATATAGAAAGCTCTGATTTTAACCTCCAGTACTACAAAAGGAAGAAAAAAGAAGAAAGAGGAAGAAAGGAAAGAAGTAAGAAAATATGTGAGCATAAGTTCTATATTACTAGAAAATCTGTTACACTTCTGTGTCATATCTACAGAAAAGTCACACACTTTTATTCAACATAACATCATGACAAATAATCTTACAGAATTCGATATGTTTTCAGTTAATAAATGATATAGTGAAAAACCCAACAGAAAGCTGAAAAATTAGACACTACAGAAAAATTGCTACATTGTGAAGTGTTAGCAGCTTCTCCTTTACTTTGAGTTTTATTAAAAAGCCTGGAGTCTCTACTTATGCAACTAAAGTTCACTAAGTATCATCAGTATTTTCTGGATAGCTTGCTATTCCGCAGGACTTACTGTTGTGTAAAGAAAGGAATATTCTTTTTTTTATGTGAATATAGTGGAATATGACAGGACCCCATTTAACAAGGCAGAGGGAGGCTATTCTGGTGCATAAAGTCTGTAGGACTACTTTATTTTGCAAACATACAAGATTCCACTTGATTCACAGTCTTTGTGTTACTTTAGTTAAACTTCTTTTGGCATATTCTTTTAGGAGTCCCCAGGGGAGGTCATCGGGCAAAGGTATGGACTGAAGTTGACACTTTCAGTTGAGGTTTACTTTGTTGAAGTTGAAGTAGAAAATAATAATCATCATTGACATTTATTGAATGTATACTATGTTTCATTAAACTTCAAAGTCATCTCATGTGGGAGGTACAATTGTCCTCAACTTGCAACTGTTTAACTACAACATTAACAGAGAAATCACTTGCTCCCAAGTCATGCAGATAGTCTATATGATGGGGTAGTAATATTTCAATTTAGCACAGTGTCATAACTCTGTAGAAGGAACACTAAAGAATTTTGACCCTTAATTCTGTCATAGTTTACATATCCTTATGCCTTCAGAATAAGGGAATGTTTTATTCACATACTTATGCCCAGCATCTGATATTGTCCAGCACACAGTTAAATACTCAACAAATATACTGACACATGCGTTAAACAAGTAACTTTAAGTATAAAGATTCATATCCTTGTAATGGATATGAATCCCTTACATGAAAGAAATATTCAATAAAAAATCCTTCCTGTGTTCAAAAAGTGTAGTATGTAGTGATTGTGGCACGTTATAGACTCATGTTTGAAGAAGGAAAAAAAGTTTTGCAGGAAGGTCAGGAATGTTGCTATGATCAAACGGATTCACGGAGTCTGACTCCTTGAAAGCAAGGCTTTGGACTTGGATTTTATTCCTCATTTTTTAAAAGCCATTGAAATTTAAGCAGGTGAGTGACATGACCTAACATATTTTTAGGGAGACCTTTATGACTGCTAAGTTGAGAATTAACTAGAGAAGATAAGAGAAAATTTATACTTCAGTGCTCAGTGAATTACATATGTTATTAAAACAAGAATACAGGGCTCAATAAAACTATCTATCTGAGAAGTGGCAAATATTTCCTGACACTTTTAAGAAATAACTAACAGATGAAAACCAAAGAATCCAGTTTTAATGGATTTTAGATTCATAAAGGGAAGAATATTAGCTTTAACAAGAAAAATGTACAGAATAATCAAATTTATTAATAAGAGTAGGAAAAATAAGAGGTATGGATTCAGAGGTATATTGGTAAAACAATGTGACAGCTTAACTGAATTTAGAACTTGATTGGCTTGGGTGCTGTCTGCAGAATTATTAAAACAGATGTCAGAGTGTGTCTGGTTGGGTCTTGGAGATCTGACCATGGGAAATACATCTAGTCTCTAAATCTTCTTTATCACTGTTCCCTTCTTGTTTTCTGGCCACCATAAAGTTAGAAATTTTCCTCCACAGTATCCTTCTGCCATGTTTTTCCTATATTGGAGCCAGGGGCAAACCCCTGAAACCTTGAACAAAAAATAAACCTTTTCTCTTTCAAATTGTGTATGTTGAGGATTTTGTTCCAAAGGGAAAAAAACCCTGACTAATATTGATATTTGTTTCCTCAGAAGCAGGTTCCTCTACATGACTGCATCTGACCGTATTGGTTTAGAAGCTTTGGGAGCAGGCTTGTGGGAGGTATTTGGAAAAGGCGGGAGAAGAGGGCTGGAAAAGTCCTAGAATACCAGTGGAGCCTGATAGGTGATTCTATTCAGAGCTCAGAGGATCACAACGCGGAAAGGAATGAGGAAAGACCATGCTAATGATCTTTCAGATGGGAGGAAGAACTCTAATGGGAAGTGGCTTACACATCATGAATGACAGTTAAAAGACTTTTCTACATTTACTCATGTCCTAAGCCATTGCAAGAAGCTTAATTTAAAGGCAATAGACTAATTGATCTGCAGAATATACCAAGGCAGTCCAGTGTTCAGATTGCGCCATGAGTATTGCTGGGTGCTTTTTGCCGAACTTAGGGGGAGAATTAAGAGCTAAAGTGGAGCTGATATATTTGTAAGATCTAAATTTTATCCAAAAATAACCACATACAATCTGGGGCCAAAGAAATTGTGGCTGTTACAGAGAATAGTGCTATTGAAAAGAAATCAAGTGTTTTGAACAGAGAGAGCAAGTTCCTACTCATAGAGTTCTTAAGTGTGCAGAAGCAGAGACATTTTATTTGAGAAGAAAATCCCTGGACTCTTACTTAATAAGGGTCATGTAGGATATTGATTCTCTGGATTTGCTTTACTGCATGCATCCACCTAAGTACTTAGAGGATGAAGTAGCCATGATTCAAGGTAGCCCAATTACTGCTTGAGCTAGTGGTAGACCTCAGAGTCACTCATCTAATACAGGTTTCATAGGAGTATAAGAGTTGTGGTAGCACGGAGGCTTCCATTCAAAGTTCAAAGGAAGGCATGGAAGCCCAGGAAAGGAGATCTGATGAGGCCATTATGCAAAGCTGTGGGAATGAAGCCATAGGTGCAGTGGGGACTCCAGGGAGATAAATGTGCCGGGAACATGGAAGGTCAGCCAAGAAAAGCTGTAGAACATGAATAGAGTTAGCACAAGCGAAAGGCCTTACACAAACAAAGCCACTGAAATAGGAGTCGACAAGTCCTGCCGAACTCACACCTCATTACTGTATCTCCCAGATACTTGGTATGGAGTTTCAGAATATAATGTTTGCCCTGATGGGTTTTCTTCATTTATTTTTTTTGGACTGGAAATATTCATCCTGTGCTATTGTACCTTGGAATTATGTACTTGTTTTTCATTTTTACAGAGGCTCTCAGCTGAGAGTTTACTGAGTCTCAGAACGAACTCTGACTTGCATATTCAAAAAATTTTGGCACTATTGAGTCTTTGGGGAATGGATTATTGTTATTTTGTACACAAGAAAGTTGCATCACTTTAGGTGGAATTCCCAACTTGTTATTTTGTTTCAGAAAATGTGTTTGGATGTCAATTGCACAGAGATGAGATGTGAAGTTTCACGGTAACTGTTAACTTGATAGACTTCCAAGCTGCCTAGAAAAGTAGGAAAGGACACTTTAGAAGGTGGGCATGAAAAAACATGATCTTGGGTGTTATATTCAGTCCCTGACCCCTTCTTTTCTGGTGCTGTTCTCCTGTTCTGACTCCCAACCACCTTAAACCAAGCAGCTTTGCACTACTGTATCCGTCCTTCGCTTTTTTCCTGACTTAGCGCCAGTCATTCATGGACTTGAAATTCTAAAACTGCAGCAAAATTTTTTTGTTCAAATTGTGACTGTCAGGTATTTGATTGCAGATGAAAAGCTTACTAATAACATGGGTAACATTATTGAATAATTATGTTTAGTAGATTTTCTAAGATTTTAATAATTTTAATGTAAGATAATTATTGCATAGAGATTAAATTCTGTCTTGCAATTACTGTTAACTAAACTTAATATGCAACTTTTCCATTATGACTAAACAAACAAACAAAACGTTAACAATTTTGAGCTATCTGTCAGCATCATTTTGACAATGTTTATGAAAACATGGAAACATTTAAACATGATGTTCTATTTTATACTTTTTAGACTGAATGTGAATAAAAACAGATGAATAAATTCACAATGTTGGCTTACATATTAATCAGTAAGAGATAAGCACAAGCTCATTCTCTCCTCCTGGCAAAAATAAGATATTCCCTATAGCATTATTCCCTAGGCTAACAAATGTTCTCTTGCATAACAAGGAGTCATTTTTCTACCATAACTTCACAAATTTTAATTAAACTACATGTATACAAATGCACTTGTGAATTTAATCTGTCAGTTTTGACACTTGGAGTCAAAATACAATAAACTTGTTTTGTTTTACTTATTAATATGTTTTATGAAGTAGAAGAAGTTTTAAACAGTTTCCAGTTAGGAGCAACTCTGAGATGTTTTAAAAATTATTTTCTAAGAAAACCTTAGATATAATTGACTTTTATTTGGGTCAAGTCCAAAGGTAATTTAAAAATTTATAACACATTGAAAATCTAAGCAATGTAATTTAGCATGCCTCAAAGATTGTCCTTTGAGAACAAATGTAGAGTTAGTGGTTGGACTATGCATCTTAGAGTCAGGGAAAGTTGAATTTATTACTGTGCTTCTTTATGTACTAATTATAATTTTGCAAGTGATTTAATCTCTCACTCCTTGCATCCTTGTTTATAAAAAAACAGAGAGGAAAGAAGGGAGGGAGAGAGTGAGAGGACATAAGGGAAAGAGAAAGACACTGTTGAGTAGCAACAACAAAAACATTGACAGATATGCCCATAGGTGTACTAGAATTGTAAGTCAGTTTATTTAATTCTCTGGGACTTTCTATTCCCAAGTATATTTAGCAGAGCCATCCTAAGGATATTATATCTCAGTTTTTACATAATTGTTAAATAATGATGGTCATATACTGAGTACTGAACTATTACATTTGGTTCCCAAATAGCTAGTAAATCTTGAACCACTGAATAATGACTTATGACATAAAGTGAATGCAAGAGATCTCAGAGAAAAGCTGTGTCTTTTTAAGTCATGTATCTTTGCCCAGAAAAATAGTACCCAAAATGCTGGTTTGATGGTATGCTATTGAAGGGGAATGACTCTCTTTCGATAGATAGATAGATAGATAGATAGATAGATAGATAGACTGATACTGATATGAAACCAATATTCAGTGTAAGAAAACTTATTATAATGATCAGACATGAAATTGGAAGTAAATTATCCTCAGTTCCTGAAGAAAATATTCTGTCTCACAGATGTACCTGTGATATACTATATATCTTATAGATTTCTTCCAAACCAAAATTTATCACACTGTCAGCATTTATATGGTGCAAACATGTACAGGTCATATAAACAACAAAGATATGCATTCTATTCCTTAACATGATCATCAATAATGTTTATTTACTTCTGATATATAGAGTTGCACTTATACACCTCAATAGAGGATTGCATTTTTGTGAAGTTTTATTTCTTAGCTGGTGACATTAGTTCACCTAACATATTCAGTTTTCAAATCTGTGTGAAGTCTTTTTCTATGACCTATGGGCTAGAAATTTTCTCCTGACAAAACCTCTGTTAAAGTGATAAATTTGACCTGATTTGATTTCTATACTTCACTTATCAGATGTGGTTCAGTGAGGCCTCCTTATACCATTGTTGTAGTTTTGGGTTTACAAGGCAAAACAATACAGGATACATAATTTATAAGAATTATTTTATGATAGTCACTCAAAGAGCCATATACAAAGAGAGTGCAGGAACTCTGTCTACTCTCAAGATCTAAGACTCCACCCAAGGGCCCGGATGCCACGGTACTGTCCTGCATGAGTCCAGCTGAAGACCTAGAGCCCATAACAATGCCCTCATGAGTCCGACGGAGGCCAAGAGCCCACGACAATGCCTCATGCAGGCCTGTTTCACAGATCTGCTCTGGGAAGGCCTGATGATCAATGGTGGCAACTAAAATGTCTGTTCCAGGGGGATGAAGAATCTGTGTTAGCAGGCTGAGGGATCTGAACTGGAGCCAGGAAGCGATGCTCAAATTAAGAACCAGGGCTCCCCCAAAAAGTACCACAACCATCCTCAGCAATAAAGAGGTCCTGAGCTCCTCCTATGATGAGAACAGCCAAATCTTTATCAGGAAAGTAGCACAACAAACTTTTCAGGAGACTGAACAGTGCACCATGAGGATCAGAGCTCCTGCTAAATGAACCAGAGCCATTCTCAGCAACAACAAGGTCCGATGCTCCTTCGACAATGAGAGCAGCTGAATTCATCAGGGAAGCCAGCTCAACAAGCTCCTTCAGGAAAACCAATGGCTCCCTACAGCTTCTCTTTTTCTTTTCCAGCTCTGCCTCTTATGCTGCTGGCAACAATCTTCACGTGGGCCTCCCACACCCAGCACCATGCTAGTTCAGTTCAGCTGAGTGCTACAAGTTGACTACCAGTTGTTAGTCCACCACAACCATGAACCACAAACCAGCCTGATGTGTAAGCCAGGTCATATGCTTGTAGGCAAACCACTGAGTAGAGACAAATTACAGTTATCAAAATTTAGCCAATTGTAGGCTGCCATCTGATCAGACCATATAACACATGGCAAATAGCTCAGCATATCATGACTAAGTAAGGTAAATGATAATTGTGGCCAATCAGGCAGTTTTTGTCTGTCATTTTTTTCTCTAGCTATAAATATGATCTGTACATATGGTGGAAAGAGGCATCAGGAAATACATTTGGGCTGGAATACTGCCAGGACCTTGAGCCTTTGCTTGTTTGAGTAAACTTTATGAAGTTTACCTGGTCTCAGTATCTTTTTTCTAAGAATTTTAATCCTTTTTGTGTTATATCTTGTTTGTACATTAAGCTAGATTTCAGGTATATCCAAACAGTGATTATGCAGAGCATATTTGGGGAAAATGTTTCAAGACTATGTTCATAACAAAATGACACCATAGATACCTAAAAGATTCCAAATGTCTAGAAATAGAAACCTAAAATTTTGAGAAATATATTGCTTTGCTAATGATAATTCAACAAAGGAAATGTTTTACAGGAGATTGGACAAAACCTAGAGGGAAATTTTATTTATTTATTTATGTATCTGAATATTGACATTCCTTTCAAAGTCTTATTTTCTCTCTCTCTCTCTCTTTCTCTCACTTTTTCTTTGAGGTAGGGTCTCACTATGTAGTTCAGGCTAGCTTTGAACGTAATTTGTAGCCCAGGCCGGCCTCAAACTCATGGCAATACTTCTGCCTTAACCTCCCAAGTGCTGGGATTACATGAGTGTGTGCTATCACTCTTGGCCCCAATGTCTTACTTTCTAAAGGTTAATAAACTTATCCCCATCTTGGTTAATTCATCTTATCTTTCCATCTCCTTTTCTCATAGTACACTTATGCAATCTAGAATTTACATTATTTTTTAAAAAACCATGAATATGGAGAAAATAACAAAATATTTCTGCTGTTATCATTTAAATCTTTTTTGTATTGGTTTATTGTTGTGAAAATTACTTCATAAGACATTTCTAAACTATCTGGTCTCAGATGATCCAATTTTATAAAGTTAGGAACTAAGTTTCTCAAAATAATTTTCAAATTGTTGCAGTCCATCAAAATCAAGGAAATTCATAAATTTCCCTAGACGAGATTATAAGAGAAGAAATTATATGCAATAAACTTTAAAGTGAAAAATTGCTAACACAAGCAAATGTTTCTCAAGAGAACCGCACCATGGTGCTCATAATAATTAGAATTTAGAAGAGTGATGTGCAGTAGATAGACCTTATAAAAATAAAAAGCATCATAAATAAAAGACATTGCATTGAATTTTACTGTTTTTAAGTGTACCACATTTGAAAAAAATTAAACGTATTTCTAGGCAGTTTCTCTGGCAGGTACTAATATTACGATGTAACAAATTTGCCTTTTTACCCAAATTAAGCAGTACGTATACATTTGAATGTCTCTACTGGTTGATTTTACTCTTTGCAGAAGTAAAATTGTACTCATAATTTCCACAGATCAACCAATAACCTTTGTCTCCACTATAATTAAATAAAGCAGGTTTGTAGGGACAATTATGTTTAAAGATAAATGTGATTTTTATTAGATATGATAAGAGCCACTTCCATAGAACAAGTTTCACTGATTATTTGGAACATCTATGTGCATAAGATGTTATTAAATTGTTCCATTTATCTGCTGTATAGTTTAGTTTGATTCCAATTCAACCCATGTGAATGTACATTAAGCAATTTGTGCAACTACCTTCAGAAAAGGCACTGAAAGAAGGAAGGCAAAATATAAACATATATGTATATAGAAGGATAGCTGGGATAACTGTACTACTCATGTCTGGTAGTTTAGTGAAAGGAACAATTAATGCCTAAATTTTTTTATATTTTGACCAATTTTGCATGCTTATATCTGGAAGTCTGAGCAACTGATTTGAAGACAACAATATGTAATAGAACAACTATTGGTAAATTCCTACCATCTTGTCTAGTGAAACACTGTTTTTAATTTTTTTAATGATTATTTTTTATTCTCTTTAATGGTTTGAACAATCTTCCATTCCTGTATCTGGTAATCCAAGAAATTTAGTTGAAGATAACAATATGTAATATAACAACCACTGATGATTCCTACCATTTTGTTTTGAAACCCTGTATCATTTTTAATGTTCTTGCTTTGTTTTGTTAATGTCTGTGATGTTGGTATTTTGCTATTGTTCCTTTTTTTTACTACTCTCTTTAAAATAAAAATAATAAAAAGAAAAAAGGAAAAAGCACTGAAATTTTTCCACTCTGTATATGATACATAATAGGGTAGTAAAATATTTTTGAGAATACATACATAAACAAAGATATACCTTTTGATTTTTAAAGCTATTTTAATGACAAAAGTTAACTCCTTTTGCTTTAGTTGGTATGTGTAACCTATGTTAAAAACAAATCTGAGGGTTCATGTATGTTAAATAATATCCTTCAGTGTGCTTTTCACAGAGAGAGAGAGAGAAAGAGAGAGAGACAGAGAGACAGAGAGACAGAGAGACAGAGACAGAGACAGAGACAGAGACAGACAGAGGAAGGCCTGGAGAGGGAGAAGAGGAATAGAAACCAAAGCAAAAAAATTCAAGCATACACAATAAAATCAGGTAAATAACAAATCCAGTAATTTTTTTTTTCACAAAATCATAGTTAAGCAGATCTTTTCTTTTTCTACTGAGAGTGAACAAAGAAAATTAGCCCAAAACACACTGGTACACAGCATTGTCCTGCTATGTAATGCAGCCCTTTGTAGGCACAATTAGTATTCAGAATTTACACTGAAAAGCTGTTCTGACAGACTTTAATGAGATTAAGAACTCCTGGGAAGTTGGGATTCCCTGCTCAACTGATTGACTAGCTTAGCAATTTTTAGGCAAATAATTCTGTATTGTATTATAACCTATTCTGCCTCTTATATGCCAAGTCTTTTTCTGTTTTCTGTGTGTCTCTCTGTATTGTCTCTCTCTCTCTTTCTATGCAAGTGACAAGTAATTCTGATATATGGCTGTAATATTTCTTTTTTTCTGAGAAATGTGTGTAACATCAAATTCTTTTCAATAAAAAAGAAGATATATTTCAGAAATACATTTTACTATGCACTAACATTTTCAGAATCAGGGGCAAAATGTAGATGTATTAGCTAAACTATGTGTGGCTAATGGTACAAGGATGGCCTATGCTGTATTATCTCTCTCATTCTCTGAATAACCCTGACATAAAAGTGTTACTCCTCTCATTTTGTAGGTGAAGACTCTGAAGTATGAAATTAGGAAATGTGATTAAATCCTCACAATAATGAGAAACACCAGATATGTTCTATATTACAAATTTGATTCATTTTAAACAATCTCAAAAATAATGCTTGCAGTAAGAATAAACATAGCTATCATGCCGTGTAATTCCAGACAGGAAAAAAATAATATCTAATCATCAAATATATATCATATAATTTCTTATTTATGATATTTGTTTAAACACAGTGAGAGATTTTAATGTGCTAAAACATGCACAAGGCCTTTATAAGCAATAAATCTTTCTTCCATGAGACTAAGAAACTCAACTTGCTTCTTTAGAATGTTATGTTACTTAAATTATTTTAAGAATCTAAGGGGCTGGGGATTTAGCTCAGCAGCACAGCTCCTGCCTGGAAAGCATGAGGTGGTGAATTTGATTCCTAGTACCAGAAAAAAACCAACCAAACAAACAAACAAACAAAAAGAATCTAGCTTTACTTAAAGTAATTAGATTTTAGTATTGTAACTTTAAGTGTGATATATTTAATCAGAAATATAAATATATATGGTTAGGCTTTCAAATTACTTTCCATACTAATAATATCCTTTTCTCCAGAAAAAACATAAGCTATTGGGTTAGTTAGAACTCACTGAAAAAGATTATTCATACACACATGTATTTTTTCAATGATTTTTTTAAAGAGAAGAAAAATAAGCAATAAAAACAATGGTATAAATTTCAAGACAAGATTATAAGAGTGTAACAGTGGACAGTATATTGTGTATTGTTATCTTCAAAATAGTTGCTCAGATTACAAGATATAGGCATGAAACATTGATCAAATAATACCTCTCTTTGCAATGAACTAATAGCAATAAGTAGTATAACTATTTTAACTATCATGTGTGTGTGTGTGTGTGTATTTTTTTTCTTTTTCCTTCCTTCTTTTCTCCTTTCCCCCATTCCAGTTTCTCTTTCCTTTCGAGTAGTTTCTTTCCTTCAAAGGGGTCTTGAGCTTTTCCTATGATGAGAACAGCCAAATCTTTATCAGGAAAGCAGCACAATAAGCTTCTCAGGAGACTGAACAGTGCACCATCAGGACCAGAGCTCCCCCTAAATGAATCAGAGCCATTCTCAGCAACAGCAAGCTCCCAAGCTCCTTTGACAATAAGAGCAGCTCATCAGGAGAGTTCATCAGTAAAGCCAGCATGACAAGCTCCTCCAGGAAAACCAATAGCTTTCTATAGCTGTAATGGATGTTTACACATGCAAGTCTGATTTGCTTCACTTAGGAGTATGGATATATATTTAAATACTGGTAGAGTATATGTCACATAAAAGGCAGTAACATTATTGGAAAAATATTTAGTTCACTTCTTGGGAAGTCTTATTAAGTATTCTATTCTATTAAGTCTTATTAAGTATTCTATTCTGGATCATGGAATGCTTTTTAAATTTTTAAACAAAAATATTAATATTAAGCTCCTATTATGGTTTTGATCTAGAATGTCCCCAAAATTTTCTTGTTTAGAAGTGGGGCTTTTAAGAGGTAGTTGTATCATGGACATACACTACCCATCAGTGGAGTCATCTACATATGATGTTAGGAAGAGGGGCCTAGTTGGAAGATATAAGTCCCTGGGGGTGTGCCTTGGAGGATATATCTTCCTCAAAAGCACTTGGCCTCTCTCTCTCTGCTTCCTGGATACAATGGAGTATACAGCTTTTCTCCACCATATCCTTTTGTGATGCCATTTCTGCCTTGGAGCCAAACAGCCATAGACTGAACCCTCCAGAACCCATAGGCCAAATATCCTTTCCTTTTTTAAATTTTGGGTGTTAGGTAGTTTGTTCCTATGATGAGAAAGTGGGTAACACAAAAAATTGATATCAGAAATGTGGGGCCATTGGTGAGACTGTGTCTGACCAGACGGTTTAGAAACTTTTTAAACTGACGCGTTGCACCAATCATGAATACTCTGAAAACCATGAGCAAAACTAACCCTCTTCAGTTTTAAGTTGTGGGTGTTGGGTGTTTTGTTTTAGTAATAGCAAAGTGTCTAATATAGCATCCAACCAGGCAGTTAGAGATCCTACTAATGGATCACTGGAGATACAGAAGAGCAATACTAATTTGTGAATCTCAAAGTTTGTGGTAGAGGGAGAATTAGTGAAAGAAGTAAAGAATAGAGAAAAAAAGAAAGATTATGAAATTCCAGTGTGTTAGCTTTATCACCCTTTGAACATTTGACATATTCCACCAGTAGTGTGCATGTATGCATGCATGCATGTGTGTATGTGTGTGTGTGTGTGTGTGTGTGTGCAGCAAGATGTTTTTTACTGTATAATGTTTGAGATCATCCATGAATTCATCCAATTAGATGTCAAGGCCATGGACCTATCGGTCCTGGTAACCAAAAGCATCTTTGTAATTCTAAATGCCCTACAACTGGGAATAAAGGGAGAAATTAGCCCCCAGTTGAAAATGACTAGGTTAATGATTGTTGCATGGAGAAAAGAAAAAGGCCCAGAAATAGGAAGAGACTGTATAACAGGAGCAGTAATTGAGATCTGAAATAATGCCTAAGTGCTTTGTGGAGAATTCAGTAATACAAACTTGTCTTAAGATGCAGTGCTGCCTGAATTCAGGTCTTTGTCCCACTGTATGTACTTACGATGCACCTCATCTAGCACTGCCCATCCTGCCGGCATGAGATATTTCCAGGACAACGTAAAGCTCCAGGTTATGCAAAATCTCATTCTTGGAAAACGCCTTAATGATTGCAGTTAACCTTTTTCTTTGCAACCTGACCAGGAGATCCAGTCAGGCTTTGTGGCCCAGCAACTAAAATTGTACCACCTCCGCAGGATGCAGCATCTTAGTGTCCCACATGCATTCTCACCCATGTGCATTCATTCGATCAGCTGTGGATGCCATCCAGTACTCACGAGATGTAATTTTAAGCTGTCTGTATGGGAAATGCCATTTAACCCCTCAGTAATGATATACACTAGCCCCGCTGTTCTCCTGTCATACTAGTTTCCTATGATCGCCAAAGCACATTATTATGAACTTGGTGGGTAAGTTAAGGTAAACTTATTCTTCCATTCTCCTCAGGTCCATAAATTTAAAGTCAAAGTTTCAATGGGACAATGGTTTCTCCAATGTTTCTAGGTGAGAACCCATCACTTATTTCTTTCACCTTCTGTTGGCTTCAGGTTCTTCAACTTGTTTGATTTGTAGCCACATCACTTGAATTTTTGCCTCTATCTTTATATCACCTTCTCTGTGTCTCTTCAAAAAAGCAAGTCTTACAGGACTGTATTTGCTAATTTAATACTTGGCAACTTATTTTTATTAAATAAAATGCATTGTACGTATATTTGCATGAAAAATATATGAGATATTCATAATATCTTTCTTTGTAGTAGACTATCAATCGCTTTATTCTGAAATTATTCTGTAATAAATACTATCATGCAAGGCAGAAAGTAAATCCATTGCTGATATCTAACTAATTTATGGGATCAACATTTCATTCATATACAAATTTATATAATATATGTATGTAATTTTAAAATAAAGGGAGGCCCACAAACTATTCCTAAAGTTCTTTAGGTCACATTATTATTAAATTACAAATTCTGTCAGTCAAATAGAATAAATAGATGATATATTGGCCTCAAAATTAGGGGACAATCAGTACTAATGGTAATTTACAAAGCTAATTACCTGAATATTTTTGACTTTATGATAAAGCTCTTGCTTCTCGTTCACTCAAAGTCATTTCAGAGGATGAATCAGGTCTTCATTAATAAATGATTAAGTATTTTATCTCTGCATTGCCTGAGAGCAGTAGTAAACACACCATTCCCATGTTGTTAATTTGTTGTCCAGCAAACAGATTTGCCTGTGGAAATTTTGTAGCTAAAGCTGATGATGCATAAGACACAGTTTGTTTGCCTCCCTATTTCTTAGTTATTGATAATGCACATCAAAGCGATGAGTGATCAATGACCTGTCGGAAGACACTGCTTTGGAAAACCATAGTAACATTAATATTAACTGTCCAGAGTTGTTGCATGGAGCATTTCTCTTTATAATTAAGAAGACAAACAGGGCTGAGAATATGCTGCTTCATCAAGTTTTACATGTGAAGCATTCCTAAAATGAACTTTTAAAAAGAACTCCACAAATTCAGTCAGGAAAGAGGAAGATATAAAACATCATGTTCTTTGCTATAGTGAACTCAGTAAAATAAACATTAAATAAGAAAACTTAATTTTCATTTAATTATATATATATATCTGAAAGCTTATAAATCAAACTTTAATTAGAGTTTTAGAAGTGCATGTGATTATATAAGACAGTAGATGAGTCCAGTATGGGAGTCTGTAGTATACAGTTCTGGCCAGAGTTTCCTCCAAGGCTGTCCAAACGTGAAATCAAATCACTTGAAACATGTTTTAGTCTTCACTGAACTAGCCTCTATATAGACCCTTGTACATGGGAGCCATTCATTAAAAATTATACTTAATTTAATCATCTTAGGAAAATAATTCTTCAAGTGAGTGTTGTTAGTCTTTTAACACTTATTTCAAGTCAGTCATTTCTTTTGAGAGAGACTAGTGGTATCTTGGAAAGGTCACTTAATTAGTGAAAAGGAATCTGAAGAAAACCCAAATAAGCACTTCTCTGTCTCAGCAAGAACAGCCATGGAGAAGAGGAATGTCGAAATGCTAAAGTGGAGTTCGTGAAAGACTTCTGAGTGTAGAAGGCACAACACAGGCCAAGAATCCTTGTCACTCTTTGGTTGCAGACACCTGACTGATAAAACTAAGTGTCCCATAGCTTGTAGTACAATTTCAGGTCAGGGATTGTAATGCCTCCTGCCTTTCCTTTGTTGCCCAGGATTGCTTTTGCTATTCTAGGTGTCTTTTGGTTCCAGATGAATTTTAGGAAAGCTTTGTTTAGATCTGTAAGGTATGCTGGTGGTATTTTCATTGAGATTGCATTCTAGCAACTGTATTGAAGATAACAATATGTAATATAACAACTATTTTCTATCATCTTGGTTTGAAATTCTGTATCATTTTATTGTTTTTGTTGTCATTTTGTTATCATTTGTATCTCTTTTTATTTTAAAGATTAATAAAAGAAGAATAATAGCATAACATAGAAACAACCAAATAACATAGAAAAATACCAATAACATAGAAAAAGACCAAAGCAAAAACAATAAACACAATACAGGGTTTCAGAAAAAATGATAGGAATTAACAATGGTTGTGTCATTTCTAATGTTTCTTTTGCTTTTATTTTTTATTCTGTTTAACTGTTTTTCTCTTTAGAATAAAAAAAAACTAAGTGCCCACACTACTCTGAAAACTTTTATTTAAATGATTTAATTAATTGCTGAAAAACTACTTTGAAGATAAAAATATGCAATGTAATAACCATTGTTAATTTCCTAACGTTGTGCTTTGAAATCCGTGTTATTTTCATCGTTTTCTTTTATTTTCATTTAAATAAAAAAAAGGGAGGGGCTGGGGATTTAGCTCAGTGGCAAAAGCACCTGCCTGGCAAGTGCAAGGTCATGAGTTTGGTTCCCGGTACTGGAGAAAAACCAAAAAAAAAATAAATAAATAAATAAATAAAAAAGGGAGCTTGAACTCACCACCTTCCTAGGTAAATTTTTCATGCAAATTTGCATAATTCTTTGGATAAAATATAGAGGTTGTAGAGGTTGTAGTACCTGATAACAGTTCAGGACTCAAAACAGAAAGTATTTTCAACTTATATTTTTGGTAACTACTTTTAACAAATCTTAAGTAATTTCTGATTAACATAATGTTCTCTATTTTATGTTAAATCTTACATGTTCTGCAATTTTTTGCATTTCTGTTGTACAATCATTTCCCTTTGTCTCATATCAACTTTCCCCAAGGAAGAAATTCAATAAACTGTAAACTGATCAGTACTTGTCTCCAGACTTTTATTTAACCATGAAAATTATGCTAATAATGTACAAATAGGAGGCTATGAAAACAGGCTATGTTTCTGACAAGGCTTTCCTTTAAATAATCTTTATATAAGTGAAAGTATTCAACATCCATGCAATAAAAGAATGTGCATTTAACAATAGTTACCAGATTTAATTTTACATTAGATTCTTAAAAAAGAAATGAATGTCCAATGACAAAGCATAATTGCTAAATTACTAGAAATTTAAACATGTTGGACAAACTTATCTGCATACAGAAGTATAGTAGTCTGAGAGAAAGTCCTGGGGGAATGTCCTGAGACAGAGGAAATCCATCTCAGAAGGGTGCAAATGCACAGTGGTGTGAAGGCGGACACAAGGTGCACACTTCCCACATCTGGCTTTGCCTTTGCAACTGAAAAGGCAGCATAATACACGGGGAAAATACTGACAGATTGTTTTGGCCAATTCTTTTGTAGTATAGACCTTATCACTTTTTGAGGATCATAGATGAGATCTATTTGTTCCTTAGTCTGTAATCATCTTTCAGATTTCTTTGTTCCAGCATTTGCTACCATGAATCCAGGAGACCTATCTTTTTCTTTCTCTGGTTCTTTGTCTCTTTCTTTTCTTCCTTCCTCCTTTCTTTCTTTCTTCCTTCCTCCTTTCTTTCTTTCTTTCTTTCTTTCTTTCTTTCTTTCTTTCTTTCTTTCTTTCTTTCTTTCTTTCTTTCTTTTTCTTTCTTTCTTTCTTTTTCTTTCTTTCTTTCTTTCTCTTTGTCTTTCATTTTGAAAAAAAGGAATGAACTGTTAAACCAGAACTAAGGAACAGCTTCCTTTTCCTCCATGAACAAAGTAATATATGTTTATGGGGTTTCCTGGATGTTACATCTAACTAACAGCAAGAAACATCCTTGGAATACTAATAATAAAATTTCCGCATCCACTCCAAAGTGTAGTAGTAGAAATATGTACATGTGAAATCTGAATTTCTCTCATATACTGGAATACCCTAAGAACATACTTACAAATGCCATTCCATTCTCATTTTATATTAAAGAAAGGATTTATTAATTTCATATCAATCCCCATTGATTTAATTATTCAAGTTTTACATCATACTCTGCCTGACATATGGAACACACTATGCTAATAAGGAAAATATTTTTTGTAATTATAAACAAATGATTATTTATATTCTCTATATATTCATGATATATTTCAGAGTATGGAGATTTTGATACATATTTTTATTGCTTGTTTTTATTTGTGTGTTTTCCTGAATAAATGGTCTATTATTGTTTAATTTATAGTTCATTCTGTTGTAAAACATTCTTGCACCTCAAACTAGCATTTATAAAAATTTTCATGACAACACAACTAGCCAGATGAAAGTTTCATTCTTTTGGCCAATGATGCATCTATATTATAGCAGTTAAGGTATCCATGCAGCTAATATTAATATTATCTACTAATGCATTGCTCTAATGTGTTGCATGTGCTAATATATTAAAATATATTTAAATGAACTGTTTTGCAAATTTTGAAATAATTTCCTTTATATGAAAATATACTTGTACTTAAACATAATTTCTGTCAACTTGCATGGCCAAAATAGTTTTATGGAAACTTTCTGTTTATAAAACAATAATTTTAGAGCACTTTATTGAATGCTGTACTACATTTCAAAATTTACTGATTTGTCCAAATGTGTAGTATTTATACAGAAAATATTGTTATTAAATTTATGTATTTTATATAACTCATCCTCTGAGATTGTGTCCAGGGATTTCAGTAAATTATTTTCTACCACAATTGTCTCATACTTACATTCTAAACTTTGGTTTCTTTTTGACTCAGGAAGATAAATAGTATATTTTCTTAAATAATGCACACTTTTATACATCTTATTTTTGTCTTATTATGTAAATAGTAAATTTTGGCTTAAAAATTTTGGGGAGGGATTATAGTATTGTGAGCCTATTAAAATGCCTGACTTCCCTGTTTTAATTCTGTATCCATTCCTTTGCTAACCTCAGGACTTGACTCCATTCTGACCCTTGGTTCTTTGTCCTGAAAACAGAGAAATCAACACAAATCAGGATTTATTTATACAATCAATAACGTTCTTCCCTCAACTTAATTTTTGCAGGTTTTAAATTATGACTTGAAAAATTAAAATTTCATTTTACATTTTAGATCTTGTTTAATTGACTTTACTTTGAAATCTTGAGTTCTTTCGAGCTGATTGTTCAGGTTATTTTACAAGTGAGAAAATAAATCTGCATTGTGTAGTACATTTACCAATATATAACCCTTATTCTCGAGTTGTTTTACTTGATTATTAAGCATATCTCCTGTTCAAATTAAGAGTCAAATCCAGGAGTTGGGTATATGTGGAGGGTTCCAGTTCTCTGTGAAGAATGTAGTTCTGCTGTCATATTTCCAGGCCCAATTCCTGACCTTCTGGCACAGCAGAGCTCAAAGGTCTGCTTCTGCCATCCTGCACTGCTCAGCATTCACTCCACCTCCATCAAAAATATGCAACTGACAAGCCCCTCTCCTACTCTGTTCCAATCCCTATAGAGTCCAACTCTGTTCCCAAGTTCTATTCACTCGATTTAAGGGATGAATGCCCTCTGATACTATGTGTTAAAAAAGGGGGGAGATTTTTCAGAAAACACTACCCACGCAAAAGGAAAGTAGCTTCATTTTCTTATATACACTTGCATTTATGAACCTAGTGCCCAGGAAATGGAGAAGAAACAAAAGGTTTGTTTTATTAAATCTCCTGAGAGCAGTTCCTTTTTGATTATGGCAGCATATGCAAGCTTGCTAACTTTTTGATCCAGACCAGAAATTAAGGGTGAATAATATCAAACTCTGCAAGTCTTCAATCTGAGATGTTACCAATGATGGCTGATTTACTCTTTTCTAACAGTATTTACATAGACTTTTGTAAGTGGCATTCTCATTTTGCTATAGTCAGTTAAATTGAAATGAATTCAAGTGAATTTAATGATTTCTTAAGTCATCCAATATATTAGGATTAGAAAGTATCAGATAAATTATGTGTGCCTCAAAGTGAGCTTCTAATAATGGTCTAGAAGGTTTTAATAAATGTGTTTGAGGACAAAAACAAACAAAAAACAATCAGCAATGATCGATGGTATAAAATATTACACCACCATGCATGGTGGTACATAATTGTAATATCAGTCCTTTGGGGGCTGAGGCAGGAGGATCACAAGTTCCAACCTATGTGACTTAGTGAGATTCTACCTCAAAATATTTTAAAATGACAGGTAAGGGACTGGGGATGTAGGTCAGGGAGAATTCTCTGGATTTAATCACCATAACTGCAAAACAACAACAACAATTAAAAAAAAGTAAAGAACAACAACAGCAACACCCAGCTAATGAAAATTAGCTGACAATGCATTATGCAGTCATTGTACCTAATGTCCCTACATGGCTAAACACATTTGATGCTCATAACAGAAATGCAGGATAAAGTATCACTCTTGCATGGTGAGTAAAAATAACCACAACACTAAATCTAAACTCTACAGTAGATTTCCTAAGAGCACATGGTTCACAAATTACCTGGCATTCTTGTTCAGATTCTCTTAAAAACCCATCTTTTACAACTTTGGATGCTGTAGATGAAAGAGATAGTTGAGGTGGAAAACTTCTCAGAACAATTAGAAGATCACCCTGCATCGCAGAATCCACTGTTTTACAATTTATTCCCCCTCAACACCAGGCGCCATTTTGCCACACCCAGAAATGATCAAATTAAATTATTTAAAATGCTTATTTCCATGTTCACCTTCATATATCAAAGAAGAGTGGTAGTTTAGCATTTCTTATGTTTTCTGACGTTAGTTATTTATTCCCTATCTTCAGAAATGAAGATTTAGCTAACATTCACTGGCCCTGCCCTCTACCATCTTACACCCGTAAGCTTCCTTTTCTGGGTTCCTTATGTAACATGTATATATATATATATATATATATATATAAATATTCAATATTTTCATTATTAGCAATAGATAAATATGATTCACATATCATCTATTGCTTATACTATAATTACTTTTTCATTTCTTTGAAACTTTTAACTTTTTGTTGGATGAATAACTTCCTTGTGGTTGTTTTATGTTCTCCATTTTTTTTTCCAGAAGTTATGTCTTCTTGTATCTCTAGCCTGCTTGATTTCCTGTGGAAATTTGCTGTAGAACTATCATTTGAAGAGTGCCTTTATTTATCAGCCAGAGGATTCCTTTTACTTGTGTTGCTGGTTGGACTGACTGCTTCCTGGATGCTAAGTCTTTTCTTGTTTTATTCCTTCTTGTTAGGGAAATGCCTACTCAAACTGTTTCTTGAAAAGTGGATGTAACAACTGAAGGCAAAATTTATTGAAACTTTGCACGTCTTAAAAACCTTAAATTGTTATGCTTATATAATGAGTAGATTAAATATGGAAAACACACCAAAACATGTGGAAGTAGATGGAAAATCCCTTTTCACCCCATCGTACTTTTGGAGTACTGTTTCATTATCATTGGTCTCCAGTATTGCTTTTAAAATATCTCAATTTATTCTAGGGTAGTCATTTGTCAATAATTTCTCTATTGTAGCATGCTCCATATCCTTTCTTTAACTCTATCATTTTGTGGTGATTTAAAACTTTGATGTTTATTTATTCACACCCACCATCCAGGGCACTTGATTGTCTCTTTTCCTTAGAAATTCAGTCTAAATATTTAAGGTTCTCTTTATATATTAATGATCCTCCAGATATTTTATCTCTAAATCTCTTCTTATTTAGAATCTGTTATTTCTAAGTAACCTCAAAGTTATTTTTTAGTTAATTTTTTCTTTGCTTTCTGATTAACTTCTGATGTTTCTTCAAATTTATCTGAGAAATACTTACTGAATTTTTCCATAGTTTTATTTTAATATCTTAGGTGTTTTTCTATTGGGCTTTTCTCAACATATCTTTTATTGCACTGATGCAATATGTTGTCTTATTTATTGAGAAGTGCTGGAATTGTTTTCATAGTTTTTTTTTTTTTCCCCCAAGTTGCTTTTATCTTTTTGTTTTGATTTCAGTATTTACACATACCTACTTCTTTCGGATGCTGGACTGGACTTGAATGTCCACTTAGATATGAGGGAAGCACCAGACATTGAAGGAGTCTCCATACATATATGTCTGGTATCACTTCTGGCCATCAGTGTAGGATGATATCGATGGGATATTTCAGTTGAGAATTCTTTATCACTATCAACAAGTTATTTCCCCTGTTCAGATTTCATAAAGAACTCTCTTTCAATCTCCCTTTTGGAGGGAGGTTGCTGCCGGTAATCTGGAAGTAAGGTTGAGAAGAGGTCTGGTTGTTACCAAAACTATTTCCCCTAAACTCAGTTTACACTGTTTCCCTTCAACTGGATTTGAAGTGTTTACCTAGCATGTAACTTTTATTATGCTATTGCTACAGATATTCAGTCTTCTAATGGTCTGCTAAATGGGTAATTACTGCTTAAAATCTTTCAGAGTACATTTCCTTATTATGTCCCTTCTAAACTCTACTTCCAGAGACAGATATCAAATAT
>NW_004955409.1:20607533-20610996 GCF_000276665.1 Chinchilla lanigera | reverse complement strand
TTGAGGTCACTTTGTAGCCAAGGTCAGTCTCAAACTCACAATGATACTTCTGCCTCAGCCTCCCAAGTGCTGGAATTACAGGGGTGTGCCACCATGCCCACCTTCTGAGTGTTTTGATGTTCTGTAAGTAATACTATTTTTCAGCTTCCTCTACTGGAGACTTAGTGTTATTAGATAAGATACATGTCTCCCACTTCAATTTCAACATACTTATTCTACAGAATTATCAATTACTTACCTGAGATTCAAATTTAACTGATCATTCTATCTGCATTTGATAAATACTTCAATTAAATTTAAACATAATATCATGGACTTGCTCAAGAAGCTACCCATTACTTGTCACTTTACATTTTCCAAAATTTCTACCTATCATCACGTCTTTTGTTTTCTTTGTACTTGTGTACTTATGATTTAAAAATTGTCTTAGTCATTTTTTTTATTGCTAAGACAAAATATCTGACACTCACAGATTAAATGATGAAAGGTTTATTTCAACTCAGTTTGTAAAGGTTTCAGTCCATAGCTGGCTGTAAGGCAGGGTGACATGGCAGAGGGGAATCACGGAGGAGAAACAGTTCATGGCAGGGCAGGAAGAAGCCAGTGAGCAGCAGCAACAAGACCGCCTTTCTTTTTTAACCTATCCAGGCTACAAGCTTTTTGGGTGGCACCGCCCACTCCTAGGGCAGAGCCTCTATCTTCAGTAAATCCATGCAGCCATACCCAGAGCTATGATAATTCCAATCAGTGGACTAATTTAGTGCCATGCAGCCTTAATCCCAGTATCACACACCTTAGATACAGCAAACACTGAAAAGTCACCCGTATGAGTTTTTCATGAGGATTTTTGGAGCTATCCACATGCAAGCCATAGCAAAGATCCTTTTATTGTCATTTTAATGTGAGCTGAAAAGGAAACCAGGTTCTTTTGTCCTGTCAACTATCTAATCAATACACTTTCTTTCCATACAAACCCTGGAATTTCTTGTTACTAGAAGAAGCCAGATCCATTTGACATCACTATGCTGAGAAATATTTTAAACATTAATATAGTCATGAATGTATTATAAATTATACATCATCATGAGCATTGGAATGTTTCTAAGTCCAACTAAAACATTTTATGAGCTATCTATGTGAATTTGGATATTGTGTCTGAGAAATTATTTTTATGATCACTCTTATGAGACAAACAAGTGGTTACATAAACCAAGAAGGATGAAAATATAAATTTCCTTGGGACTTACTGTTCATTTATTGATCTGCTTGGCATTTTTAACAACGATGAGCGAGCTAGGTATAATATGAAAGTTATACTTGGATTCATTATATAAAATTCATGCCAAATTTAATTTGTAATCTAGTCCATAAAATGATATAAAGGGTATAGGTTTGAACATTTTCCAGAACTGAAATATAAAGGTCATTTTTCCTGTCTCCTGATGGCTGCTTATATAATACTTGTCTCCTTTAAAGATTCTTATTTTTCTGCTGATTTCTTACATCATGTACACTTTAAAATAAAGTCTTTGAAATATCATAATATACAACACACCAAGTGAGTTTCTTCTGCTGTATTTTAACAGATGCATTTAAACTCAAAATAACCTGACCTTATATCTATAAAAATTAAACCATTGAGCTTTCTATGTCACTGCTGCACATATTTACTTTTGAAATAAAACTTGAAATCAAGCATGAAGTATTTCAGTAGAAATGATGTAGTAAACAATGTTTTATTCTACATCTGGGGCAGTTTTTTGCACCATAATAATTGTGGATGATGAAATGTACATTAACAGCGTCTATAAGTTTTGTGAAATTGTCAAAACTGTTTTTATTTCCTAAACTCATTTTAGAAACATTGTTATCTCTTTCAAAAACTTTCTGTAATACTCTTTAATTTTGGTGTTCATTAACTTCAAGTCTGAAGGATGATAGCTTAAAATATATGAACTTTTTATATGGAGCTTACTGTGGTGTGTGTGTGTGTGTGTGTGTGTGTGTGTGTGTCTAATACAGAGATCCCTCGTGTTTCTTTACCATTTCTGACAGCTAACATTGCTGAACTCTGCCAATTGGGTCTGTGTTACCATCTGTCACTTGGGAGCGTGCTGTCAATTAGCACCTCTACAAACCTATCTGTGGCCCTACAAAAGTTACCAGGAAAATAATGAAAGTTCCTGTCATGAAAAAAATTGAGCGCAGTATCAAGTTCCCTGGAAGTACATTTATTTCACAGCCTCTGTGTGTCAAGTAGTGATAAATGCCCTTTTTAACTAGGTGAGAAAGTGAAATGTGTCTCTTTAAAGAAACCTCTCTAAAGTAGGTTATATATTTTTAGCAATTCAATTGATATGAAAAGCTTGTCGTATTTATTCATTTGTGCGTGTACAATTTAAATGTATATTGAAGAAAACCTCTTCATAATAGAAATTTAGATTTAAAAATAACGTAGCTATATTTAGAAACTGCTATGACAATATCTGGTATTCTAATTATCCTACTACAATGTAATTGATAATATATTGAGGTTAAATTATCGACTATGAATGTATTTCATAAATTTGTTTTTATGGTAATGTCTAGATGTTTTTACAATGCTTACTTTAGAAGATTATTTCCAGTAAACTTTGTTTTCTATAAAAATATCACAGCTTTTTAAATGACAGAGTTATGAAACCTACAGACACCTCAATATATTTGTGAAGACTTCTTAGCAAAGTCTTTTCAGTTGCCCTATGCTTGGGTCACTATCTGCAGAGATTAATTATACATGTTAGAACTTACAAATAAAATTTAAGTTAGTTGACAAGCTTATAAAAAAAAACTCTGATATTTGCTTTCCCAAAATTGAACAGAATGAAAGGATTTATAAAATACTGTCCATTTATGTCTGTGTGCTATATGTAAATCTGTACAAATACACATATACATACACATACATATGTATGACTATGTTTATGTTTATATGTGTGTATGTACGTATACATAAACTCACCTACTTGTGCATTAATCTGCCACAATAATATGTTAGAAAAAATAAAGCATAATAAAATTAGATTATGTTAAAAGCACAGCAATAGGGTCCATTCAGTATTAGAATTACATGCACACTAATTAATGTATAAACACTTTGATATCAAACTATAGCCTTGATCCAGCAATGTAATAGCAATCATTTTGGCATTTATATGTCTCAGTCTTAGGTCTCTAATCTATAATGTAAGAGTGAAATATTCTAATGAGTGCTTCATAAAGAAATCAGTAGTATGTGCCTTGCTAGACAATGATACAAAATGCTAGTTCCTAATATTAGTTAGTAAAAAGTAACTAACGTTAGGAAAACTGTTTTATACGTCTCAAGAACTTCTAAATCATTGTGTCTAAACTTTTGCATTGCCAAGGCCAAACTGATTGATGAAAAATTGTCTAAGGCCACACACACACACACACACACACA
>NW_004955409.1:20585898-20607433 GCF_000276665.1 Chinchilla lanigera | reverse complement strand
AATGAGAAGGAATATAAATAAATTTTGTATTATAATGTAAATTTTGTATTACAATGTAATGTATTATAATATTAAAAATGACAGCCATTAAACATAAAATCTGTGGGATATTAGACTTTGTTTTTGTGAAACTAGTAAGTCAGTGTCTGATTCAGTGGAAGTGGTTGCAATTCTTAGCGTACACTCAGTGTGCTCCTCAGCATTCTCTGGTCTGATTTTACCATTCACAGTCTCCATCAGTGTAAACAGTTCTCTGCAGCTGGGCTTGGTGCCTAATATGAGGCATCACTGTGAAGCAAGGGAAATGTCTCTCTGAAAAGACAGTTCTCATAACAGTGTAGTGAAGAAGCTTGATGAATTTTTTCCTTAGAGTTGAATGTCTGACTGAAATGCTATACATTGCATAGGTTTAGAGATTCTGTATTTGTACTTACAGCAATAATGTAAACAAAAATTATTTGACGTATTTTGTGCTTCCTATAACATAGATCTCAAAATCAATTTTGTTTTAATTATTTCATCAAGTAACATAACAGCTACAATTTAATAATTATATAAGCAAACTTATATGTCTGCTTAAAAACAAAAATGCGTGCGTTGACAGGCACCATATGCCAGTAGGTTGAAGGAAACAGCAAACATTACCAGTGTAACCGGTATAAATTTGCCTAATGTACCTCACAAGTTTCTCCTGGGAAAGAATGGTTATCACTGTAGTTTACTTGCCAAATGGCACAAGCTCATGTAACATCTGATACTCACAGATTTCAGTTCAGCTGCCGGTGACTGCAGTGCATGCTCCCCTAACCTCGTGCTGCTGTTGCTGTCTGAGTCTGCACTCAAGCACCACACAATGGAGTCCTGAAACACACCAGTAAAGTAATACAATAATGTTCAAAATTTAGAATTTTGTGGGGCCACCTTGCTAGTTGTTCAAGGTTACACACCATCTGCAGGCATGAGTTGGACATGATTGCTCTGAAAGTATTACTGTATTGTAACACAGTGAAGTATTTTCATAATAAGAGTAAGTCATCTAAGTCATGTGAAACTTAAGATTTTATAATGGGAGAAGACCTTAAAAATTGTTCATTCTCATCTCACACACGTACTAAAAATGAGGGACCAAAATCCTTGACAAAGGAAAATTTAATTATTTTCAATTTCCTAAGTTACATAAGTTACAAAAGGAATAATGAATTCTTTACAGATCCTTACATAATATTTAATATTTTATTGTTGTCCAGGTTGACAGTGGCCCTTGAATGACTATGAAGCTGTGTTTTATAGTATTTTTTATATGGAACTGGCTCTGTATACATGCACTATGCTCATCTTCATGTCTGCAAATATAGTGTTTGTAATCATAAAAAATGGTACCTAAGCTGGTTTCGAAGTGACGTCTTCGGGAACTATAAAAATTTTGCCAAGTCCACACTTGATGTATGATATTGCTGTTACAAAGTCAAGTATGTTTTACAGGAAAAATTTCTGCAGTAGATTAGGGAGTTTTACACCAGCTATACTTGTAACATTTGCTGAGAGTGAAGCCTCCAAATTTTTCCAAGAAAAATTGAATTTTTATGATTTTTTTCATATTTCAGAGTTCTCCAGACCTATCTTCCATGGCAATCCCTTCCATGTCTACTCTATGTGTGATATCAGAGAAAATATTTATGTTTTTCAGGCCATATGTATTTGAGAAAATATTTCAGAATACCATGAAAAAATAGTTACCTTCTATGTCAGCTTGAGATTTCCCCCCAATATTATTAAAAATAACTCTGAATTTCAAATGTTCTTTTGTGGTTTGAGTTTCCTCCAATGGACAATTGCCCCCAAACTCTATTTTGATGGCAGTTAACACAGCAATTCTAAAAGATATTTTACTTGACAAGGAAAAGGTTGCCTTAAAATAACAGAATGCTTAGGATCACAGTATGTGTATGTCATTATTGTATGTCACATTGATATCAGAATAATTGACACTAAACTTTCTTTTTGTCTTCTTTGTTTGGGTTTTGAAGCACTCACTTCATACAACAATGTTTTTGACAGATGCATGAAACATAAAATAAATTCATAGTCTGTAAGGGACAAAGAAAATAATATGGCTTGAAAGGTAAATGATTGATCAATTATTAACTTGTTAGTCTTTTTCAATGCAGCTTGGTAAGTTCCTTAAATATAGATGCATAAAACATCAGGAAAATTTAGTATTGTTTTTACTAATTAAAGATTTGCAGGTTTAGAAGCTAGTATCCATAAAATGTATACATTCCCTCAAATTAAGATGGTGGGAAAACAAACCATTTCTTTTGCATATTGAGACAAATAAAGCAAACTTGATTGTAATAACACAATTTTTGAACTATTATGAATTGGCTTTTTTTTTTTTTTTTGGTACCAGGGATCAAACTCAGGACCTTATGCTTGCCAGGCAGGTGCTTGTGCCACTGAGCTACATCCCTGGCCCTATAAAATATATTGTAAGTCATTTTATTGTTCATTTTATCATAATTGTATTACATAGTCTCATTATAACTTCTAAATTTCCCCTTTTACCTTGATTTTAATCCTACCATACCCTTTATCTCATTCTTTATTATTATAAAAGGAAGAGGCCAGATATTGTCAGTAATTATATGCAGTGAGGTATAATGATTTAGTGCAAAATGTCATTCACAGGATAGTAATAAAAACACCAGCACAACCTCAGTGTGCTGACTCCCCAGCCCTGATGGTATGTGGACAGTAGAGTGGCCCAGACAGTGGACATAATTGTTTTGAATTGTGCTCCAGCTGAGAAAATGAAGACCAACCCTAGCATCTTTTCTAGAAAGCCGAAACAAGCCAGACCCCCTCCAATGGAAACAAGCAATCACATAATATTCATGTTATCATTCCTTTACTTTTCAACTATGTTAATATTTACTGAAATTCTTAAGTCTAAAGGCACAGGTAAACCATGTGGCTTACCACATTAATCAAAAATATTCCGCAGTGTGGGCAGGGGATATAGCTCAGCAGCACAGTGCCTGCCTGGCAAGCACAAGGTCATGAGTTTGATTAGCAGTACCCCCTCAAAAAAAGTTTGTGGAGGTTTCAGTCCATACTCGGCTGGCTCCAAGGCAGACTGGCACATGGCAGGGGCAACAGTTCATGGCAGTGGAAGACAGCAAAGGTAATAAGAGCAAAAGGGAGGAGTCGCTTAGAAAAGAGCAAGCCTCTTTCTCTCCCTTACACTGTATGCAAACTCCCCAACCCAGGGTAGGTGTAATACTCACATCCATAATTCCAACATTGGACAAGAATCAATCCTAAACTCTAGTAGCCCACCTCATGACTTCATGAGGCTTTAGGGGAACATTCAGTCACAAATCATAACAGTAAGCATGCCATTTAAAATACTATAAAGTATATTTTATACCGTGTCCTTCAAAGTGATAAATGTTACATCAAAGATTCCCTTTTTAAGTAAAAATGCAATTTTCATATAATAATTCTCTCTTCCAGCCACTGTACAGTATATTTGCTTATTCTATTTGCTACAAATAAAGTATTTATAGTGATAACCAGTGTGATCATCCTGCTCTGAACAGTCATGAGAAAATGCTCTATGTGTTTGTCTAATTTAGCATGTCTGTTAATGTAAGGCATTAAGTACACTTTAACCTAAGATCTAATTTCAAAGATGTCTATATAACAGAGAGCTCAGGAAGGCAAATCAGTACTTCACTAAAACAAAGAGCAGAAGTTGTTATTTTCTGTATAGCAAAAACAAAGTCTCAACTTAGAGCAAAAAGTAGCCAAACTACAAACCATTTTCAAGTACTCAGTTCCCAGAACTCATGTGCCCTGGAGTAAACCTTGTGTGCGCATGTCCTGATCCACCTAGGTCTGTCTGCATTGTCCCATGGGCCTCAAGAAAAAGTTAAACAATCATAGATTCTGATTTATTGAACCATGAAAAGTGAAAATCTTTCTCTCTGACTCAGAAATTACATGTCTTCTACCAAAATCCATGACATTGTGACACATTAATTTATAAATTTTAACTATTAGGTACACACTTGACAGTCCTTGACACTTGACTGTACTGGTGAGGATATGATTTCAGAGACATGGCTTTGTGAAGAATACAGACAAGACTCTAGCTAGTTTCACTGTGTAAGGTGATTGATTCCTTTGGACCCTGTAGTGTGTGCTGTAATCTGAGAGCTGGTATTGGTAGTGAGGTACAAGGATTTCTCCCTCTCTTACTTGCAATTAACATTTGGATACCAGGCAGCCAAAGAAGACCTGGAGGAAACTGTCTAGCTACTTCTTGGATTCTAACTCTCCTTTGGACTCTTTCTCTCTCCTCCTCGCAGACTCTCTCCTCCTTTGGACTCTTTCTCTCTCTCCTCTCTATCTTACTGGAGGTAACTGAGTTGTACCTGCTGAGATAGGAAGCTCCAAAATCCTTGCAAAAACCATCACCCTCTGACTGTCCGTCTCATGGCCCATTCCATAGCCACTACTGAGTTATTTTATGAGTCAAGTGAATTCCATCTGAACTGGACTGTACAAAGAAATCAAGTTAGAAAAAGTGTACTCAGGCAGTTGCTTTATAAATGAGACCCAGACTCCACAACTTATGAAAAATTAGGAGCCTATGCTAAAGCAGTGACAACCTGATGTTCCTCTAAGTTACATGAGGGGAAAAAAACTGTGAGCAATGTTTTCTCTCACGGGGCACTGGGAGCTTTTATTTTTGTGTGAAAGTCAAGCATTTACTCCAAGTTTATCCTCCTTTCAAAACCATGACAACTTTTACTACAGGAGTAATCACAGAAGACTTTCCAGTGGATAAAGAAATTACCTTGTAGATGACCTGATTTTCAAATGTTGGTCAAAATAGCTCTAATATAGAGTCACCCTTATTTACTCAGTGGAGCTTATCAGAGAAATAAATGATTCATTATCCCTAAAATAGGAACGATCCAATTAGAAAAGGTGGTATGAAATTTGTTCCTGACATTAGCTGAAATGATCAATGAAACTGACTCAGGCCAGCAAGTTATTCAAGTCAGCTCCAGCTCACTGGCCAAGGTTGTTCTGGGTGATAAAATTGTTCTCAACTTCCCACTTCAGTGTCAAGACAGCGTCTGTGCAATAGTTAATGCAATTAATGCATCAGGCCAAGTGGAAAAAACCATTTAAAAACTTACTTAAGGAGAAATGCCCTGCTACTTTACTTTGACTGCTCGGGTCTAGAACCCTAGGGATATGGTTGAGTTTAAAATTACAGGTCAGCCTCTTCCTGCTGTTTGGAGCTCTGTTAATTGTAGCCTTATTTCCATGCTATATGAGACAAACTGGATAGATTTGTTACCAGCCTCTGTTGGTCAGATTAATCACAGTAGTCAGAAGAGTGGAGTACTTACTGGAAAATTGGCTGCAAGCTGAGATGGTGTGGGACTGAAGGGTAAGTATTGTTAGCAGACCATTCTCCACGAGTCTTTCATTTTTTTGAGTGTAATATAGAGTAAATCTGTGACTCTCTTTTCTCTAAACTACATTTTAAGAATTTATAATGCCAGCAGCCCCTAAAGTTAGAGAAAGTATCTCCCCATAGGTTAAGTACTATCATAGAGCCATGATATAGAGATAGTATTTTCTTTATTGTAAAGGGCACACATTCATATTTTCTAATATAGTAGATATTGTCTCATGCTGGTTCAAAGGACAGATGTGCTTACTGAATAGTATAAAAGCCTGAGTTTCTCGGTTAGAAGTTCTTCCCCTGTACGTAAGCCCACTGCATAGAAAGGCATCCATTTCTGCACATTTAGTTGCACATGTGGGATTTGGGGTTGAGGGAGTGACTCAAGTGCTTGCTACACTGGGACAAATACAGCCCTCTGAATCTGATCTAAGTGTCTCATTTCTTTCATCAGCTTTCCTGAAACCGCTATGCTAAAATATTGGTTTACAAGTAGACTAAATCACAGATGTTTCACAGTTCTCAATACTTTTCTAAATTAAAGAGGAAAATATTTTCTCTAACATGTCTTGTGACAACTTCTTAAAAGCCAACCATCTCCACTTTGAATTTTGAAAAATAGAAATCACCAAATGCTTTTACTATATCCCTTGAAATTTTTCTCTTAAGTTGCTGAAAGACTCCTGATATTAAATCACACATTCCTTTCTAGGATAAAACTGATTTGTTTTATTTCATAAATCCGTGGTGGATTTTCTTTTATTCATATGTTATTTTGGAACTGTGGTCCTTCTGTGTACAATGTGTACCATCAAAAGGCTGGGGCCCTCACCTGATGGAAGCCTAGCTTCATGGAGAGAAAGGTACCTTAATAACCTGTGGGTCTTGACTATTCTTCCAAACATATGTTTTCATTCTTAGGGGAAATTAAGAAATATGTGCTACTGTCTATGACTCAAAACAACAGAAATAAGAGCCTCTATGATATTTTTGTTTATCTCATTTGGTTAGTCTTTGAATGTACACAAATTATTATAGCCTTGAAGCTAGTGTTCATGGTCTTACTTCATGCCTGAAAGAAAACTGATTACCTTCTGAAATTGTATATGATATCACTTTTTGGCAAATGTTTTTCTCTTAAATCTTTGCATTCTTTGGGGTGTTTCAGAGAAATATCAGTAGATTATTTCTTGTATAACCTTGTCTTTAATTTTAAAAGCCTAAATATAAAACCCATCAACATGAAATTGGATTATGTGATTAGAGTGGCTCTAGCTCCTCATCTTCAGTAAGCAAGCTAGAGACCTAGAAAAGCTGTTGGTGGTGTCACAGTCTGAGACCAAAGACCTAAAAGCCAGGAGAGATGATAGCATAAGTCTGATTCCAAAGATAAGTAAAGATGAAAGTTCCATTCCATTCAGCCAAGCAGAGAAAGAGAGCAAATTCTCCTTTCTTCTGCCCTTTTGTATTCAGGTTCAAATGATTGGGTTATGTCCACCCCCATTTGGGAGTGCAATTTCCTTTACTCAGTCTCCCCATTCAAATACTGGTCTCATTCCAAAACACCTCACAGGCACACTCAGAAATATGCTTTAAAAAATGCTTGAGTAACCTGTACCCCAGTCAAATTGTTCTATATAATTAACCATCACATCTGTTGAAAAGAAAAATCGGTCAGTTTTACATGATAGTAAAAGGTATAATTTCACAGTTATATATCATTGAGTCTTACCTGAGAGACCTGTCAACAATCTTGATTTTTGCCAGATTTTTTTCAAGAAAAAAAAACATTTTGTTAATATATCATGAAAATTTTGTACTGTACCTTAGGAAACACGCTTCTCAGACTCAGTGTGCAGAAAGGAGAAGAAACTAAGAAGTCACATAAATGAATGGTGAATGAAAAACAGCAGGAAAAAAGTCACAGACCAGCTTGCACAGTGCCTCTCCCAAGTTTCAGCAGTCTGCAAACTGAACTGGCACCATCTTTCCATTTTGAGTACAAAAAAAAAAAAAAATCAGTGTTTGTAGGGAATTGTGATTTATCTTTAGGTACATGTACAGATTTGAATTAGCTTTTCTGAATTGTTCACCAAGTAGCCCATAAAACTTATAGTTTTGAGAGGCAAAAAGTAGGAGAACATTCTGCAGGGAGCCCAGACTTCAGAGCAAGCTCACTTCTATTTGACACTGTAGGCCATATGTTTTTTGATTTTATCCTCAGGATTTTTTTCCTGAGGAAATATGAAGTCTACATCCATGCAAGGGAGTAGGAATGTGTACAGAATGCAGCTTATTGTTTTAATCCCCTTCTGACCCACCTCCTTCCTTTTGCTTCTAAATCCCCTTTCTCTGCTTGCATTCTTGGTGTTATTATTAGCTCATGTTTATGACATATAATGTTTACATTCATTGAGATGTATAGTTCCTATGTGTGGCGTATTTCAATTCTACTTACTTACCCCTTCCTCTGTCCTCAGTCTTCAGAGGTTTTCAAGGATTTGCAGTAGAACTTGGAAAATGACAATGTGATGGACAAATCCAATTCATCTCATTTTTGTACACAAATTTTTCTGGCACACATTCCTTTGATTCCTTGTTGCCTTTTTTTTTTTTTTCATTACAATTATAGAGTTGAGTTGTGACAAAAAGCAAACTTCAAACTCTGAGGTTTTGTTCTCTATACTTTCCCCCAAATATTTTCTCCTTCTGTCCTATGGCATTTAGGCCTTCAGAGAGAATCAAAGGCATCTACTGCCAGTAAATATACTACTTTGTTTAAGGCCCTGATAAAAGTCTGATTTCTGAACATCAAATAACATTGTAACTTGAATTGTTCAACATAGATTGTGCACAGTTTGAATGTCTTAACCAAAATGTTCCACATCGCTAGCAAGGCCATATTATTAAGTGGTAGTCCTAGTCAGAAGTGTCATGAGAAGACAGGTAAAATTCTCAAAGCATCTCTTTCTAACATCTTCCACTAACACCTACATCTTATAAATATACCCTGAAGATTCTCTGTATAAAATTGGTGGCAGAAGAAACACTGTGCTTTTGTTTACAGATGGTTTTGTGCTACATCCTGAAATAAACCAGAAAGCACTTTGTCCAAATTAGTTGGTGGTTTTCATTAACCTTGGTCTTGACCAATAAGGGAAAAGAGGTTGCCTGCTGCTCTCCACTTATAATCTCTCCCACACCCTTTCTCTCCCTCCAGTGAGTGATATGTTTAACCTGCATTTGGGTGTCCAGTTTGCCTGGATGGAGACAGGGTTAAAGGAACAGATTTGCCCTGACTCATAGATGGTGTCAGAGAATGTGGCAGGATGGACAAGAACTGAATAAGAGAAAGTGGAGAATCATTATCATGGTTGATAGATAAGAGGAATAGGACTATCTCAGACTAGACTAAATTACCCTAACACATGTGCTCTCTGTGAGTGTGCAGAAGGTTGCTCAGATCAAAGGCAATGCCAGGTTGGCTTTTAAAATATTGTGACTAGATTAGTATCTGGAAATACTGATATCAGGATATTCACCAAGTCAACTAAAATTATGTTAGTGAATATAGCTGTTCAGAAATAACATTTAACTGTAAACTCTGTTATATTTGGAGTTTTTTCCTCTTTCTTCTTTATTTTATTTGTATTAACTTTATTTTTCAACCATTCTGCCTTATATTTAACCATGTTATCTAGTCTTTGCCCATATTGCAGATGTTAATGTTAACTAAAATTTTTGTAGGATTAGATGTTAGATGTTATATGTTAACTAACATTTTTATAGGATTTTTAACCATTTGATATTATATATTTTTAATTATATTGTGATTTAGTTAGAATAATGGTTCCCTGATGCTGACTTTTTGTGTGTTGTGATCTAGTTAATTGCTTATCTTTAGTAATAATTCATGTAAGTTAGATCAGAGTTCTACCAGAGAAGCAGAATTCATGGGAGATAATTAAGATAATTATTGTAGGAATTTGGCCTCTGCCATCATGGGATTTGAGTAGACAAACTTCAGTCCATCAGTAAGGACACTCTGGGATACATGGGTGAAAGGCTGAAGTCACTGACCATGGACCCAATTTTTTGTGCAAGGAAGTCAGACACACTCATATTACCATGGAAGAGGTCCTTTACTCAAAGGTAATTTATCATGAATTTTAATTACATCTATGTTCACAGTGACCTCTGAATTAGTATTTAATTGAATAACTGGGGACTGTAGCCAAATCAGGTTAGAACATCAATATAATCATTTCATATGGTAAAATAAAATAAAGAAATAATGCATTCTATTTTATTCAGATGCAAACTCTGTTCTTGTATATTTATGAACTTCATGGCTATTACTTTTTGTGACATTAATTTAGCTATAAAATCTGTTATTCATTCTTATAATACCTTCTTCCTTTAGTTTAATGTTTTCCATACTATGTTCACATTTTTCACCCCAAAAATTACTATTTTAAGTATGCTGATTTTGGTCTAGTTTGTCATTTTCTGCACCTATATCATCTATCAGATAAATGAAAACAAACCTGAAATTAATACAAGTAACAAATACTATTTGTTGTTGGTTTAATGCAGCTTTCATAAGCACTGTGTTTCTGACTATATTTTAACTAAGAATCTCAAGATTTTATTTATCATTCTCCACTGTAGTGCATGTGAGTAATCAGCTGTGGCAGAGTACATTTCAGTTTGAAAAGAGTCTTCCCAAAGGTTAGTGCTGCGCTGTTCCATGTTAATCAGGGACTCAAACTCTCAGACTCTCCCCGCACCAGGGCACTTCACTTATGCATAACACCACAGCTGCATTTTTCCCTCAGAAAATCATCTCTCTTAGTGATAATTACATTACTTAACAGGTAAGTGGAAGAGCACTGAAAACACCAGACTGCATAGCAAATCTGCCCTGGTCGTTTCCTGTCCTCCACCACGCTGAGGAGTCTCAGTAGTTCCGATTTTACTCAGGAACTTGGCTTCTTGCTCACCTTTGCTGCTGTGATCTATGTAGGAAAGTAGGGGAAAAAAGAAAAGATGCACTAAAAGTTTTTATTACCCTGCTTGTTAGAGCACCCAACTGCCCATTTTCCAAATTCCTTCAGGTCTCTAAAGGAAAAAACATCATATTCAACCAGAAGCCAATATTTAAGTATATTACATTTTAAGTAAGATCAAGAATAAACCCAATTGTACTAGCAAGAAAGTTAAAAATTTTGGATAAAATTTTCACAGTATATATTTTAGTACTGTAAGTTACTCTATGACCATCATATTTCAATAATATTTATTGGCATGCCAAAATATTTCATAGAGTGACAAGATTTATTTTAAAGCAACTCTTTGTCAATAAGTTTCCACCTGAATGAACTGTGGAATACTGCATACTTCTAAAGACACATTAGAAACATACTCAATTTAAAATGAATCAAAAGAAGCATTAGGATTCTAAGTTCCCTTCAAGGAAAAATTCATCCATTTTCTCGGAAAGATAAACTATACTTTAATGTATATATAGATGAATTCTTCGTGGGTCTCAGCTAAGAATGGCTTAGTAATAAAATCCAGAAAAAGCTGACCATTCTTTCTTCATTCCCACCTATACTCTTTTACTCTGTCCCTGTCCTCCAGCCCAACATTCACACCCCACAAGCCCATGTTTCTTTCTCACTTCTGTTTTTTGGATACTTGCTCTTGTTTCATTTCCATTTTACAATTTCTTAACTCTGGGATTCAAACACTTCAGATTCTGCCATGGCTAAGAACACACTTAAAGCATCCTTTATGAATTTATACATTTCTGTTAATGTGAAAGACTGGTAAAATAACACATAATGGTCAAGTCAAAATAATTCATGCAAATGCCAGAAGTTCTGGAAAAAAATTATAGCAAGACTGATGTGGCTCTTTCTTTGAGCTGCTTTCCGTAACAGTGATAATACGGTCACTCTTCATAAATGTGTGAACCACACAAAGTAGAACACAGTCCGTGATGACATGGACAGGCTTGCAAAGAGTAAGCTGTACTGTACAGCATCACTGTTTGAGGATAATTGTAAAATATTAATCCTAACATTTCAGACATTGCATTCAATTTGAGATACATGCTGTCTTCAAATATAGCAAGAGACATAAATGAACATATTGATGTTTTATGGTGGCTGTAAATTAACACACAAGGAGAATTAATATCAATGTAATCAAGTCACCTGTGATACGCAAACTGGAAAAGAATGATTTCCTTGTTAGAACTATTTTGTTGCAGAAATATAACCTAATGTAAGGATATATTTCATATTCTTAGTATAAAAATATGAACATGACACATAAGATATTTAGTTGTTTCCAGTAAAATCATTTGTAAATTTGAATGAAAATTAAATTTGAATAAGTATCCAATTTATGAAATTTTAATTGTATAATACATGATGTTTTTCATTATAATATATGCATATTATTATTAAAATTAAAATCACTTCTTAGCTGTCATACCACAACCTAGTCATGTCCCTCACCAGCTATGATCACCATTTCTTGTACTATTCTTGACTAATTTTTTAAATTTGTGCATATACTAAACCTATTATAAACATAAAAGACAATATTTTACGTAATTTTCTGTACTTTTTCAAATAAGTGGTGTCAAACTTTAACAGTTTTCAGAAACTTATTTTTTAAAAACATTTTTTTTCTTGCTATTATCTATATTAAAATATATAAGTATAGCTACGTGTGGGGGCACACACCTCTTATCCCAGCATTCAGGAGCCGAGGCAGGAGAGTCCCCCTGAGTTTGAGAACAGCTCGGGCTGTATAATGAGTTTAAGGTCAGCCTCAATTACATAGTGGGACCCGGTCTCAAAAAAAAAAAAGATAGAATATATATATCTAACAATTCCTTATAAATGCCAAATATTAAATTGTATTATTTTCTACGTGTTTTGGACATTAATTTCTGGTGTACATTTAGATTATAATTTATTTTAATGCTAAATGATATAACAACATCCAGGAGATTTTGCAGAGGGCTGAACATGTTTCTCAAAGTCAGATATTTGAGGTACAAGTATTGGGCCATAACAAGAAGCATTCTTAATTTTCTAAGTAATGCTACTAAGCTACTCACTAAACTGATGTATAAATCCTTACTCTCACAAAAAGCTATAAAATACCACTTCCTACACTGTCGTTAAATCTAGTATTTTATTGCCTATTGTTCATATATCTGATGAGTGAAGTTGAAATGTATTTTTTAATATTAAGAATTTGTTTTAATCTAAGAGCCCCTGAAAAGCCATTTTAGTGAAGACTGACAAGTTCCTTAATGGGAAGCAAGTGTCTTTCGAAAAGCTTAGTCATAACACACATACTGAGTGTTTCTAACGGCACTGCAGAGTGAGACGGGAACTGCTCACTGAGCTATCAAAATAGCGAGCTTCAGTGGTGGTCACATCCCTGTGCTTCCGGATGTGGCCCAAGGTAGAAATGGTCTCTGGTCAAAAGAGGAAGAGACACAGGAAGAAAGTGCACAATACTTAAATTTAAAATCAGTTCAAAAAGCAGCAGCATAATTTAGTAGAGTGCTATCGTCAATAGATCATTTCAATTTTATGGAAACTCAGTTTCTAAATTCAAAATGTCATCGATGTTAAGAATGCACATTTAATCCAAATTTTTAGATTGTATCAAAGGGTGTACACCTTTAATTTTATTTTGTATCACATAAATAGTGCCTTCATCAGGTCGTTAAAAATAAAATCCCGATAGGCTTCCTTTATTAGAGAAAACACATTATTGTATTTGTTTGGCACACAAGGATTTTAGAGAGAGCCTTTTTCCAACAAAGCAAGTTAATGGAATGCCATTGAAAATATTTGGATTTAATTGCATGGTGGTACATTTGGGAGTGCTCAGAAATGGATGCCTTTGTTTATGTTCGACATAAAGACATTTTAATGTACGACCTTACTGGAGATTTACGCACATTCTCTCTTCCTGTGGCTAATAAAAGCCCTTTGCTTTATTCATTCATTTTAATTATGTTTTCATCCTTTGGTCTTCTCCAGAGATTCTACTGCTTTATAATATTGGTTCTAATTGACATTTTGCATGCTGCTTTAGAGACAATGAGAAAAAAACGTAGGGAGTTCGTTTGTAATTTGGAAAAATAATCTTCAGCCATACCACCCTGAATGTGCCCGATCTTGCTGTAATTTGCAAAAATAATGAGCATGCTATCATCATCTACCAGGAGAGCAGAGCATGCCCCCAGGCCCAGGAACACACAATTAGCTCTCGGGCCACTACTCCTCTCTCCATTGATCATGCTCCCTGTTCAGAGTTCCCAAGTGATCAATGCATGTTGAGAAATAGTTCACATAATGCCCATTTAAGAATGACAAATACACATACCACAATATGTGTATTAAAATTTCAAATAAAGATACTCCTGAAACTTATAAAACGAACTTACAGAAAATTTTAGTTTACTTTAATTTAAGCAACTGAATCTAATCAGAAGGGCATTTGTTGTCTCACATGGCTACTAAAGCAGAAAAACCTGTGAACTAAATAAATGTGCATTACAGAAATGAAGGCAAACATTTATAATGCATAGTGATGTTTAAAAGAAATTATGTAGATATTTCCATATTACTTTTGAAACTAATAATTCTCTTGACACTGTTAATATATTCCAAAATATCCTGAGGAATGGATCTAAAGAATTTGACATATCAAAATGCAGGGAAATAGCAGAGGCTGTATTTGTAAAAAGATAACAGAAATAGAGAAACAGAACACCCACAGAGCACAGTAGTTTATCAATTATGGCTCAGCAATCAATTAAGGTGTGTGTGTGTGTGTGTGTGTGTGTGTGTGTGTAGAAAGAACAAGAGAGAAAATAAACATCCATCAGGAAAATGATCCATTTGAAGTTTCACAAGTCCATTTAAATAGAACAAATGCAAAGGAAGTTCAGCATCATCAATTAGCTTAGAAATAGACATTTACCCATAATTGAAATACCTCTAAATGTATACTAGAATCGCTATAAACAAAAGGAATAAGAGTAATGTTGGTGAGATCTTGGAAAAATTATAATTGTCTAATTTTTGAGGGAATGCAAGAGTGTCCTTTCTCTTTAGAAAATTTTCTATTTTCAAAAAAGCTTAAACATATATTTGTAATCCTTCAATTTCACTTCTTATAGCCATCTAAGAAATATAGAAATACATATCCACAAAAACACAGGTATGTGCCAGAGATTTAAACTAATATAAAAATTTGGAAAATAAAATAATGATATTCCCTACAAAAACAAGGGAATGAAAATAAAATGGCTTCATAAAAAACACAAACATAAATACAGATGAATTTTCATAAAACCTTCAGTCATAACATCTAAAAAGTGAGACCAGCTCAAATTATTCTATCTATATGATGAATAATTTAACTGAGGACTATGCATACAGTGGACTACTATTCAAGGATAAAAAAGGAATGAAATATTGGTGATGCAGTACCATCCATGAACCTCAAAATTAGGCTAAGTAAAATCAATCAAACAAAAAAGACAGCATGTGTTATATTAATCAACAGCATAAAAAATATCCAGAGAAATAATCTGTATGAACAGAAAACAAATTCGTGACTATGTGCCTGGGCCTGGAACTGGAAGCACAGCCTGACAGCGAGGAGAAAGGAGCGGGCTATGAGGAAATGGACATGCTTTAAAACATGCTTTAGTGAGTTTTGAACTTTGTAAATTTACCAGAATCATTGATCTGAGCATTTTGACGTAAAATAGAGAGATTTTATGGTATATAAATGACAGTTCAACAAAAAAATGTTAAAAATTAGCACAAGGGAGATTTTTGATGTAGCTAAATAAGAAATGAAGCAGACAAAATATTAAAGGCAAAACCAATGAACCATCATAAACCCTGGGCTCTTTCGTGTCTTTTCCAACAGAAGTGCACTAGCCTGGAGCTTGGTGCTTTGGTTTATTCCAAAATTGTAGTTCACTGACTAGGCAGTAAACGCTACAGATGGGCAACAGTGGAAGCAAGGCATGTATCTGAGAGCACTTACATCTGAAGGACAGCAAAAATATTGATGAAGCCCTGGAAATTTCATGAAAGTGGTAGGTAAGGTTTCTCAGCACCACTGAATAAGTTGGTCGATTAAAGGAGCCTCTGGAAAGAGGCTTGGAGACACCAGAACCTGATTCACTGTTTTCATGAGCAGTTTCCCCCCAGTTTTTAGATAGAAGATTGCTGGTGACTCCTAAGGGTAAGCCTCGCTCTTCTCATTTGTGCCAGTGTGGAGCAGTTGACAAGAGAGCCTGGGAGCTCCCTCCTTTGGAGGTGGAAGGATCAAACCAGGTGGGTCCCTTCTCCTGATCAAGAACCACAACTGCAGTACCAGGGGAGTCTCCATTCCTTGCTTTCTCAAGCTCTTTCAAATCTGCTAAACTACTGGCATAATACATCGTTCATCCCTCTTGGTGTATGCACTTTCATCAGGCTTGTTAGCTGCACAAAACTTGGGCGAGTGTTCATTTGCCTATGTAGCAAACCATAAAAAATTGTCTTCCATCACACAGAATTGCATTTTGTATTGTGAAAAACAGAAAATTGTTGTCTTGGTTACTTTTCTCTCCTTGCTAAGACAAAATAACTGACATCCAGTGTTAAGAAAGTGTAGCTCACAGTTTGTGGAGGTTTCATTCCATACTCCAAGGCAGAGTGGCACATGGCACAGGGCAACAGTTCATGGCAGTGGAAAACAGCAAAAGCAACAAGATCAAAAGGGAGGAGAAGCAGGTAGGCAGCCTCTTTCTCTCTCTTACGTATGCAAACTACCCGGCCAAAGGCAGGTGTAGCACTCACACCCATGAGTCAGTCCTAGACTCTAACAGCCCAGGCCATGACTGCATGTGGTTTTGGGGGGACATCCAGAGACAAACCGTAACAACCGTGCAAAACAGAAAAGCTCTTAATCCTGAACTTGGACTTCAATATCATGTATAGAGGTCAGGATTCTTTTCTTACTGGATATCTCTTCTTTCTTTCATACTTAGAAAAGTAATCTAATTTTTTGATCAGGGTGGAAATATACCTAATAATAAGGGGAAAAGATTTTACATCAGCAGACTCCCTTACAATGAAAGGAGTCCTTTTGGTCAACCTCTGACTAATGACATGTAAGCAGCATTGCAAGAAATAAGATTTCTGGAAATGTACTATTTTGCTAATTAATGAAAATATAGTTTCTCAGCTAACATATATCTTTTGCCTGCTTCATCTCCAACCAAAATTATATCCAAAAGCCTATCATACATTAAATTATTTGACTTTGACTTGAACATGAGCTGCACCTAATTTTTAAAGATTATTCTTATTGCCATCCATGTAAATTAACAGCAGTGATTTTTTTCACATAAATAGCATAATTTAGTGAAACTGTGCACTCTATTAACACATTAACCTTAGTGACACTTTTACTTATTCAGTAACAAGAAAAAATTGTTACACATTCAATTTTCAAATTATTCAATTCTTTTTGAAGTCTGTTTTCACTTAAATGTGTAGTAAAATTTATCACTTGTTTGGAGGGATTCATCCTCAAATGTATTCTTATGTGTTCTTTTATCAGAAGTAGAATTTCGGTCTACAGTTTATCAAGTTTGGTATATTTATACATTTGGGAACAATCACATTTTATGCATATTTAAGTTACTTAACATATTTAAGGACAGGAAGACAGAGACAGAGAGACAAACAGAGACAGAGAGACAGAGAGAGACAGAGACACAGAGACAGATAGAGAACAGACTTGAACATAGTCTATGGTAGATTTATGCTTATTTCCAAAAGCACTAGGAAGAGGCAGAATCTTCAACCTTAGACAAGAAAGGGATTAAATATAGTAGCTAGAGATTTATAATTTTCTCATTAACCCTGTAAAAGCTAGACATTTCTTTATTGCAAACACATAGATCACTGGTCTATCCTTGATTTATATGACCACTTGGGATGTTTTGGCTCTATAACCAAAGGGATAGTAAACACTACTCAGTATATTTGTGCTTTGGATTTGTTTATACTGTGATATGACACATTTTTTGTGATATGACCCATTTATCTTGGTAGTTTTGTGGTTTATGATCCAAAGACTAAGCTGGTTCTGTGAAATTGAAGTAAAAAGCCTTGGATACACCTTCCTGAATGGCTCCTCTAATCTTCAGGTCTACCTATATTTTATTTCTCTTGCTCTATTAAATTCTTTGTCTTTATCAACACCTTGAACAAGCATACTTTGTGTAGTTTCATAAGTGCTTTCAATTCTCTGGCTCTTCAATTGCTATAATTGACACCAAGAACAAAGTTATTCAAATCATTCTTTATGCAATAATTTCCATGATCACCAGTGGTTATTTTGGGCAAAACATGAAGAACAGAAATGATGATTTACAGTTGTTGAAGCCAGATTAGTTGCTGAATCAAACTGGTGGCAAGGGAATTATAATCTGCTGCCACTGAGGTAAAGAAAATACATCAGAGAAATTTGGAGCAAAGGAAAATAGTTAGAGATTTACAAAGGACTGAAAACAAAAGTGTGATCAATAAGGCAAAAATTCTGTACCTTGATTATTTATGAATATGAAAGAAACTAAAATTAATTAACTTAAATTAAACTCAGTAATGCTAATTTAAATTAGATTCAGTCATCTTGTCAGTAGGGAAAGCTACATACTGCCAAAAACTTGTGTGTCTTTCTGTACATGTGTACATATACTTTACATATAAAACTTGAACATAACTCGTATCTCACTGAAATCACAAAAGTGATTATATACATAACTTGAGCATGTATTAAATTAAAAGATGACAGAAACAGTGCTATCCATTCAAAGAGCAGGGTAGTGTTGTGAAATGATATAAACAATTTTGTGGGCAGCCGCTGAATAAGTAGATTCATCTCATCAGTGACCAGTAATTTCTTCCCTTTTATAAGACCCTGCTCAATGTAAGGGGATGTTTGGTTGCTTTAGGCTCCTCAGTTAGCAACTTTTTCAAAAATGTGAATAGACAAATTAATACTGAATGTATTATGGTATTGAAATCAAAAATATGTATGTCAAACCTTAAAAAGATAACTATCCAACTGCTCCATTAGATATGAAAAATTCTATCCCTTGTGATAACTCAGAAACAGTGAGAATTTTAGTAGCTTTGAATAGCTGTATTGGTATGGCAAACAAACACCAAAACAACACCCAGGATTTATTTATATCAAGGGGCACCGATTGGGATCCTTCTCAAAATATCAGGCCCTGATCTCTGGTGGTCCAGGGTGTATATGGGATAAGCAAGCAGAAAGTACAGAGGCAGAATGGCTTGTCAATTGGAGGCTGGTTCTTAAAATATGCACCACAGTGACCAGCCGTTTCTGAAAAGCAAAAGTAACAGGAATTGTAACTGGAACTGTTGCCTGGGCAACTAACAAACTGAAGTATACTGGCTGGGGTGGGGAGTGCATCTCCCGCTAACACTACGATACTGAAGGTTTTCCTTATTGGAAGCAGGGTCAAATTGATGATTGCTGTTTCATTTCCTATTTTTGCATCCTTTTAATATTTTTTTAAAATTGGTTTACTATTACATGTGTGTAGTACATAACGCTTACATTTCTTATGCAAAATTGGTACATATATATATAACATATCTTAATTTCTCTTTTCATCCTTTCCTCCTCCCTCTGCCCTCTACTCATCCTCAGATCTCTTTCCATTCTTTGCTTTTCCATACATGTTTCCACTACATATTTATATACTTTGTATAAAGTTGGTGCATGCACATAATACAGCCTAATTCCTTTATTTTCATCCCTTTTCTCTTCACTCTCTCCTCACTCTTCTCACCAACTCTTGATTCCCTTCCCTTGGAGAACACTTTACCTCCCTCTTTCCCATTATCAACCCTTTATTTTGCTCTTTATTTTTATTCTTGGTTCCTCATATAAGAGAAAAATGCAAAATCAAGTGTGTGTTCTGATTTATGACACTTAATGTTATCCTTTCAAGATTCGAGTTTGTCCTTCTTTTTTGCAGAATACTACTTTGTGGAGTGTACATACCACATTTTCTTCATCCATGCATCTGTTGTTGGACATATGGATGGCTTCCAAGAGTCAGCTATTATGAATTGTGCTGCTGTAAACAAGGGTGGTGTGTATGTATCCCCATAAAATGGTATCTTTAACTGTTTAAGGAAGACACTTCGAAAGGAATAGCTAGGTAAAATGGAATTTCTAGTTTCAGGGTTTTTATTTTTTGTATCAGGAATCAGACTCAGGACCTTGTGCTTGTAGGCATTTGTGCTGCTGAGCTATCTCCCTTACACATAGTTTTAGTTTTTTTATATTCATACTGACTTTGGAGGTAGCTTTATTAATTTACAGTCACACCAAAAGTGCAGAAGGGTTCCTTGTAGACTCTAGAATTTCTTTTTATTTGATTTCTTAATGATGGACATTCTTTCTGGGATAAGATGAAATCTCAGTGTTGCTTTCATTTATATTTTTCTAATGGCCAGTGATGTTGAACATTCATACATTTTTTGGCCATTTGTAGCTGATTTTAGAAGTGTCTACTCATTTTGCTTGCTCATGTTTTGATTGAGTCTTTTATTTTGGGAGGACTACTTTTTGGAGTTCTTTAGATATTCTAGAAATGAGTCTTCTGTTTGAGGAATCATGGGGAAAAAGTTTTGCCCATTCTGTAGGCTGTCTTTTCACTTGTTGATTGCATCTTTTTCTGTACAAATTTTATTTTTAACTTAATATGATCCTATTTGTTGATTCTTGGAACAATCTCCTGTGCAATTGTGGGTCTATTCTGAAAGACCTCGACTAAGCCCATCAGTTCAAGATTTCTATGTATCTTATATTTCAGCAGGTTAAGGGTTTGAAGTATAATATTTAGTTCTTTGATTCATTTTGCTTTTAGTTTAGTGAATGGTGAAAGATGTGGGTCTCCATCTAATCTTTGCACACAGAGAGCCAGTTTTCCCAACTCCGTTTATTAAAGAGGTTAACTTTCTTCCAGTGTTTGTTTTTGGCTCTTTGGTTAAAGATCAAGTAATTGAATGTACTTGGAGTTGTTTCTGTATCCTCCGTTCCACTGATTGTAATGTATGTTTTTGTGCCTGTACCATGCCATTTTTACCACTGTAACATTGCAATATAACTTCAAGGCCTCCTGTTTGGGTCTTTCTATCTGGGATTACTTTTGGTATTCTGGGTCTCTTTTGGTTGCATACACACTTATAATTGTTTCTTCCAGTTTGGTGAAGAATGGTGGAATTTTGATTGGGTTATGTTAAATACATATATTAGTTTTGGAAATATGTCTATTTTGACTATATAGGTTTTGCCTACCCAGGAAGAGGAAATATTTTTACATTTTCCGATATCTCTTTCAATTTTCTGTTTTAAAGTACTATAGTTTTGGTGATTTTTATAGTGGTATTTCACTTATATTTTATTTCCATGTATAACATTTTCTGGGTGTTATATTAATGACATTTCCTCTAATTTGCTTTTCATATGATTCATTATTAGTACAGAGACGCTATGGATTTTGGGTGTTGATTTTGTATCCCAGTATCTTACTGAATCTGGTTATTAATTCTAAGAAATTTTTGGTGGATTATTTGTAGAGGATCGTGCCATCTGCAAATAATAATAATCAGAATTCTTCTTTTCCTAGACACATCCTTTTTATTTCTTTTCTTACATCATTGTTCTTGCTAATGTTTCAAATACTGTGATGAATAGGAGTGGTGACAGAGGACATTCTGATCTTGTTCTTGATTTTAAAGGGACAGTTTTCAGTTTTCTTCATTTATTATGATGTTGGAAGTAGGTGTCATCAATGGTTTTTATCAGATTGAAATAAGGTCTTTCTCTATTAATTTTCTTCAATTTTTTACCATGAAAAGATGTTAGATTTTGTCAAAACCTTTTTCT
>NW_004955409.1:20562688-20585380 GCF_000276665.1 Chinchilla lanigera | reverse complement strand
GTATGTAATAACCACTGTATTTCTATTATTTTTTTTTAGACCCTGTATCACTTTGAATGTTCTTGCTTTGATTTGTTTATGTTCGTGATATTGGTATGCTGCTACTGTTCTATTTTTTTGTTTGTTTGTTTGTTTCTCATTTACTACTATCTTTAAGATAAAAAAAGAAAGAAATAAAATACTAGGAATTGACACACACAAAAAAAAGGGATTGGTCTATAGTTCTCATTTTTGGTTGTGTCTTTTTCTGGTTTGGGAATGGGGGTAATGTTTGTTTCCTTATATGATTTTGGAAATATGTCTTCCCTTTCAATTTAATTAAAGAGGTTAAGGAATATTGTGTTAAATCTTCCCTGAAGTTTTGTAGAGTTCAGCATGAATCCCTCTGGACCCAAGTTTTCCTTAATTTGTAAGGTTTTTTTTCTATTTGAATTTCATTACTTAATGTTGTATTATTTAAGGTTTTAAAATCTTGATTCAGTCTGTTAATTCACATGTATCTAAGAATCTACAAATTGTTATGAATTCTTGAATGCGTTACCAGGTTGGAAAATAGTTGCTATTAAACTGTTTTCCTTAATTTTGGCAATGGCCATGTATTTATTTTATTTTACAGAGAAAAATAGTAATAATAAAGAACTATAGGAAAATGCCATCAATATAGACAAACTGAGCAACTTCATTTAAGATAACATCAAGCAATGGCCATTTTGACTTCACCTTTTTCATTGCATAATAGAAAAAAAATTACAAGCTGTTTTTCAGTCAGAGGACTAATTTCTAGAATACATAAAGAACTCGAAAAATTGGACTCTTGAGAACAAAAGATCCAGTCAAAAAATAGGCAAGTGAAATGAACAAAAACACTTCACAGAAGAAAAAATGACCAACAGATACAAAAGAAGGGCCAGGAATATGGCTAACCGGCACAGTGCCTTGGTGGCAAGCTCAAGATACTGAGTTTGATTCCAGTACCAAATTTTTTTTAAAAAATAAAGAACTGAAAAATACTCAACATCTCTGTCTTTTACACAAATACAAATTAAAACAATGTTGAGATTCTATTTTATCTCAGAAAGAATGACCATCACCAAAAAGTCAAATAATAACAAATATTGGTGAGGCTGTAGGGACAAAGGAACTCTTCTATATTGGTGAGAATGTAAATTAGTGCAACCACTATGGAAATAAGTATCAGTTATTCCTCAGAAAACTAAAACTAGAAATTCCATTGAATGCATTTCTTCTGCTTTTAGGGTATCTTCCTGAAAGTGTTAAAGACAACAAATTAGAGTGAGGCACACCTCACCATGTTTGTAGCATCACCATGCATAAGAGCTACATCTTAGCAGCTGCCCCACTGCCTACAACAGATGAATGCAGAGAGCAAATGTGGTATTTACACAATGAAGTACTACTCAATCATAAATAAAGCTTAACGACCTATTAATGGAAAAATGGATACACCCTGAGACCATAATATTAAGTGAAATAAATCAGACACAAAAAACTTCAATATTGCATGGTTCTACAATTAGAGAAAACCAAACTGTAAATAAAGAATAGGATGTACAGAGATAGATCTTTCTCAGTTAGGAAGAGAATCAACAGATGGACAGAGAGGAGAAACAAAGACAGAATAGAAATAAAGGAATTAAGATATTTTCTGCACGCGTACCAAGTTCAGAAAGGGAAAGTTAGGGGCTGGGGATTTAGCTCAGCGGCACAGCGCCTTGCCTGGCAAGCACAAGGTTGTGAATTTGATTCCTGGTACTGGAAAACAAAACAAAAAAAAAAAAAAAAAAAAAAAAAAGACGGGGAAAGTTAACATCATGCACGAATGAATGTAAAAAGAACATTTTCTAATGAAATGAAACACATTTATGCAATAAATTTGTTCAAAACACATTTAGCAATGTCAAATAGAAATTTTTTAACAAAATCACTGGGGCTGGGAATATAGCTCAGCAGCACAGTGCCTGCCTGGCAAGCTCAAGGTGGTGAGTTCAATTCCCGATACCGGGGGAAAAAAAAAAAGTGTGAAATTCACATTATATTTTAAAGTAAATGATCTGGAGAAATAAAACGTTTTATTTTGTCTTTCTCCAATTTTCACGAGAGGTAAAAATATTGTGAAAGCTTATTATTTTTGTTGTGTCAATATAATTTCAATGAGATTTGGGTTGAGGAGAAGTGAAAAACTCCTTTTTAATTCAATAAGTTAAGTAACATGCTGTCTTTTCTTTCTTTACAAGTTGCAGAATATATAGTGAGATACAGGAAAAATAAACTTTATAGAATTTTATCTGTGCAACTGAGGTTAAATGGAAAGATATATTTGAATAAAATATTTTAATTTCACTTATTCCCTTTCTAATGTTTTCCCTGAGTATATCACTCACATCAAAACCTTAGTAACTCATAAATAAGAAAGACACAGAGAGTGATTGGGAGAGGAGAGAGAGGAGAGAAATAGATGTAATACAGAGATATAAACATAAACCTTATTACTTGGGGCTATTTTGTACAGTTGGGGAAGATTGCATAGCTGAAGATTTGTTTAGAAAAAAGTTGTTATGCTTCTTTCAAAAGAGTGAAAATATTTTATTGCCCCTACTGGTTGGTAAGGAGCTGTTCTGTTTTTAGTAGTTAAGGGTTATGGGAAAGATATTAATGGTCCCTTTCTTTACCGTTTTTCCGACTGTAAAGTGACCAAAGGCGGGAAGAATCACATTAGGGACTGTGAATTAAATTAGACAGGAGGAAGCTATTTTCATTGCATAGGACACTACGGAGTGAGAATGTAAATTAGTGCAACCACTATGTGGAAAGTAAAACAGATTCTGCTACACCTGGAATTTGACACTTTAGTAAAGATAGCAACATCCTGTGAAGTGATGGACAAGTTGAAAGACTGCCCGTTATGTAGGAAGGGTCTGAACAATACTGTGTGTTAGTATAAAGAAAAAGATCCTTTGAGAATTTGTAGATTAAAGAAAAAATGTTTTTGTTTTGTCCTGGCTGCCTGACATGCACAGTTTTGCAGTTCCAGTAACGTCATTTTGGTGAAAGTGACTGCCAGAGGCATAGGAATGTAAAGAGCTGGCCATGTTCACAGCAAGTGGGCTGGTTCGTTTTGTCCCACTGCTCTACTAGAGTTAGACAAGGAGTGACCAAAGGCACAGCTGGGAATGCATCCTGAAGGCACACTGTGTTATCTGGAAATCTTTACTATTAACATAAAAACAGGGCAATGAAAAGTTTTGGAGAATATAATAGTTTGGTCAAATATATGACACAAAAATGATTTGATTATCAATTTGCATAATGGTTTGGCAGGAAAAAAGGATAGTGTTTCAAGGCTGTTCTTATAAATTAGTTTAAAATTTTTATTGCTATATAGTTAAATTATAAAGCCTCACATATTGAATCCACTTTTTCATTTTTACTAGTACATGTTTGCAACACAGAATGATTACGTTTCTTACGTTGAGTTGGTGTACCAAATCTCAATTCTTTTTCATTCTTTTTCCCCTCTCTCCTTGTCTTGATTCGTTTCTCATTTGAAAGAGATCTATATCCCTAGTTTGGATGTTCTGTACCCAATCAAAAACTAGGCAAGTTCAATGAATAGACACTTCTCAGAACAAGAACAAGTGGCCAATAAATACATGAAAAAATGTTCGACATCTCTGGCCATTAGGAAATACTAATTATAACAACAGTGAGATTCCATCTTACCTCAGAAAGACTCTCTGTCACCAAGAAATCAAATAATAACAAATGTTAGGAAAATAGCAATGGAAAAGAAACCTTTCTGCATTATTGGTAAGTATACCAGTGTAACAATTATGTAAAACAGTGTGAATATTATCAAAAAGTAAAACTAGAAATTACATTTAACCCATCTCTTCCTCTTTTAGGGTATTTTCCTGAAAGAGTTAAAGACATCATATTGGAGTGATAAATGCATAGATTTCCTCAAAAGTAATGAGGTTATTTGGTATAAATAATTCAATGTTGACATGGAAGAAATAACACATTTTATAAATCAAGCCTTTCTTTTCATAATTCAGCAAGTTGGTTAGCTGAACTTTAATCTCTATTGCAAAATCAACTGATACACCCATTAGAGTTGAGAGTATGAAATAAAATTAAAAATTGATATTTTAAATTTTATGCTAAACAATACAGAATGTTTAGTGTATGTAATTAACTGCATTTTTCAAAACTCCATATTTTTCAGTTGTGATAGCTAACATTCAGTTTCACCTTGAGTGAAATAAGGGATATCCATATAGTAACAAAACTTCAATTTGGGTAGGTTCATGAGGGCTTCATATAAAGATTGGCAGTTGAATCAGGGGACTGACTGAGGAAGGCCTTCACTCATGTGGACTTGGACTGATGCTATCTACCCCTCTGATGACTCAGAATAAAAGGACAGCGGAAGGGCAAATTCTCATATTCTCTCTCTCTCTCTTTCTCTCTCTCTCTCTCTCTTTCTTTTCTCTCTCCCTCCCCCCTCCCCTCCCTCTCTCCTTTCCTCCCTTCATCTCTGTATGTTTGTCACTTCTATTTTTAGCATTACTGAGATATAACTGACATTTATATTCTTGTTTGTGAGTTTGTGTGTGTGTGTGTGTATCTGTGAGAAAGAGAGAGAGAGACTACTTTAGTTAGAGACACAACGTTTTATATTAGATCTCTAAAGTGTACTCCTCACACATTACTGAATCTTCTAGCTCTTCTGAAATAGGCAATAGAAAATCAAACATGGATAATTCTGGTTCTATTTGGGCATATAAATTTTATACCTAAACGCTCACACTATGATGGAGGTTATTTGAATTATAAGAGAAATTTAAGATAATTTATAAATTCATTAAGTTAAATGTTACCTAAAAAGAACTATGTTTGCTGATGAGTCACTTCGATAGTATTTCCACTCTAAAGTTAAAGATTACATGCCTTAAAAATGCTTTAGCATAAATATTGTATTTGTTTTCTGTGTATTTTGAAATCCAGAGTCAGTAATTTCTTTTTTTTTGTTTTTTGTTTTTTTTTTTTTTCCTCCGGCACCGGGAATCAAACTCACGACCTTGCGCTTGCCAGGCAGGCGCTCTTGCCGCTGAGCTAAATCCCTAGCCCCTAGAGTCAGTAATTTCTGTTTCCATGCTAAGTGTTCTGTTGTTTTAAAAAGACACAGTATCTCTATTATGTGTGAAAAATTACAGTGAATATTTAAAGTTTAAAAATTTATTACAGCATAAGGTAGGGATGTTGCCATTAATTTCTGAATTTATCTTCCTAACATGAAACACGCTATCCTTCCCATTGTTCGTGCTACTTTCTGGAGAACTTTTGGAAGTCCTTTTTCATAAAATGATGACAGTAATCAGCGCATTTCAGTGGTTTGCTCATTTTCTTTATGGTATATAATATATTATAAATGTGATCCTCTATGTAAGATGATCTTTTTTCTATATAATAGTAGGAAATGGTCCCACGTTATATATCTAATTTCACATTTGTACACTGATAGAGCCATATTTATTCATGTAATTTAAAATCTAATGATAAGAAGAAGTACAATAGAAAGATCTTTAGATTTGGCATAAAAAAACTCTGTAGAATAATGTCAAAATGGAAATCTGGTAAAATACATATTGTAGCTGGCTATGGTGGCACATACCTGTAATCCTAGTACTTTGGAGGTTGAGGCAGGAAGATCGCCAGGAGTTTGAGCCCAGCCTGGGCTACATAAGTGAATTCAAGGACAGCTTGTAGTACATAGCAAGATCCTGTCTCAAAAAATTATACAGTTATTGTTAAGATAAATTATTTGTATCTGGAAATCTAACCATAAGAGTGTTATTTAATTTAGAAAGCTAGCTATAATTTATAAATCCAACCATGAGAGTGCCGTGGATCAAAAGAGGTCTAAACTATACTTTGCATTTTTAAATAACTTCACAGTAAAATTGAAAAAATGTTAAAATATTGCATGGCTTTATTGTAAGTTAAAATGTTCAGGGTCGCTATAAAAATCATAAAAAGAAACCAGGGCATTTCTCATTCAAAAATCATTTGTCAGACATTTACAATATGCCACCGCTGTAAACACTGTGACATTAATAATGAATTTGATCTCTGCTTTGAATAAGCCCAGATTAGAGGTACAATCACAAGTACAAAATTAAAATCGGTTTGACAAGTATTATGACAGACACTGCTTTAGATACCAGCAAGGAAAATCCATTGGTAAATTATTGAAAATAAAATGTTCAAGAAAGATATGACTAACTTGGGTGCATGATAAATTTAAATATAGAAAAGTATTTTGATCCAAAACTTTTTGTTATCTCTTGGTGTACCATCCTTCAAAACAATCTAACCAAGCAGTATTTCATTAAAAAGATGAATTCTATTGACTCATTTTTAATTTTTTAATTCAAAAAATAATATAATGTTTTTATTAAAATTCAAAAGTTGTCAGTGATTAACATACTTAGTCTGTTCTGATTAGGAGCTTGAACAAATTAGAATTCACTGTATTATCCTTCACTTTCAAGCAGGATGATTAAGATTACATGTCATGAGTTGTAAAATATTAAAGAGATAATTTTTAAGAAAAAATATGACTGTCAATTCTTATGAAAGCAATATTTTCACCATTTCTTAAAAATCTTCATGTTGTCTATTATCATTCTGAGAACAAGTACATTTAGTTTTCTAGTTCTTAAATTTTCAAAAGTACAATTGGAAGAGATTTTTCCAATACAGTACTTCAGATACTTTTTCTCAAAGCTAACGGCATGTTTCTTTCAATGCTTCCTCAATGAAACGGGTTAAAATTCCTCTATCTGCTTAATATATTCCCTGATAAATTCCCAGATACTCAAATGCTGATTTCATTGTTTGTAGACCTTAATTTGCACAAAACAAGATAATATCTTAAAGAATTTTGAAAATTTACTTGAAGTAGGTTATCTGTCCTCCGCGCTATTAACTCTGGGAAATTTCACTACTAGGTCACTACTAATTCATGCTAATAATTCTAGTAACTATATTGTCCTACCAATGTTTACTATATATTACATCACTATAAAAAAAGAACAAATTAAGAAACTATTTAATGTATTATTTTAAGTCAATTTTTTCAGCATACTTCAGAAAAATTTGCAGTTGTGTTTGTGAGTATATGTTGAAATCTTTGCACATTTCTATTAAGTTAAATCTTGTAATATTCATCTCACTATGCAGCTCTAAATTGCATCCTAATTTTGCCATCAACTCTCATTAATATCTTTTTAAAGCATACCAAATGCATCCTTTTACATTTCATTAATCTAAAATTGTGGAACAGGTGAAGAAACCCTTTACACATAACTAATCCTCTTTCTAATAGACGGCATTCATTCTCTAATTAACTCCATCTAGTTAAGGTCATTGAATGTATTGCTAATTTGCCTAATTGAATTGGCATTAGAGTCATATTTTTTCTTAGTAATAAAAATGTGACGTAGGACATACTACATTTTGGGGGGATTTTCCACAGATCTACACCTGAGACTTTTTTTTTTTTTTTTCTCCGGTACTGGGATCCGAACTCACGACTTTGCACTTGCCAGGCAGGCGCTTTTGCTGCTGAGCTAAATCCCCAGCCCTACACCTGAGACTTTAAAGACAAGCTTTAAGTAATCTGGAATTACTGGGAAAGGATTAGAGAAAATATCTTATAGATAACTTAAAATTTTTATCTGTTTGACTTATGGATGTTTTCCACATAAATAATAATATTTTTCTTGTCACCATTATTAATTAATTAATATATACATTAATAACATTTAAGAATGTACAGTATATTTGCTTCTTTCATGTCAACAGCATTTAATATCTATGAAAATTTATTGAGAATAATGACTTCAATCAAATTAAAAATTGAGGGAAACCATTGAACAGTTTATTTTGGGGTGGTGGCATTACTGAAAGAGTTGCTTTACGCTTTAAAATTTGATCATTTGCATTTTCTTTTTTTTTTTTTTTTTTTTTTTTTTTTTTTGGTTTTTCTCCGGTACCAGGAACTGAACTCACAACCTTGCGCTTGCCAGGCAAGCACTTTTGCCGCTGAGCTAAATCCCCAGCCCCCATTTGCGTTTTCATAAGAAAAAACATTTCATTTTATACAAACTATCTTTGTGAATTTGAATATTTTTGCATTTTAATTGATGAGTGAAATTTGAAGATGTTTAAAGGTTTAAAAGTAAAAAAGTTAATAATAATACTGTTAAATACACATTGTTAAATCTGCACAAATAAAATCTTTCTTTCTTTCTTGATAACATCTTGCTGTATTGCCCAGGCTGACCTCAAATTCCTGAGGTCCTCCTACCTCAGAATAGCTGGGGAGTACAGACACTTACCAACACACCCAGGCTATGTAACGAGATTGCAATATGATATATTCACATATATTTTGGCTCAGTGAGCCCCAGTGAAGCTATCAGATAGAAACACAGTAAGATAAAGAGACAAAGAGATATGAAGAGATACAGGTAGACCAGTTAGATAGTTAATACACACACACATGGAGAAATGCAGGTGCACAAATATATACAGGCGAGCAGGAATAGGCAATAGAAAGAGAACAGAAAGATAGACTTACACATAGACAGACAGACATACAGATAATAGAACTATAGGTAGGTGAAGAAACATATGGCAGACAGGAAGCAAGGAAGTAGAATTACATGTACTCGGAATGATGAACTCAGGAAAAGATACATGTCAATTGTATAGATGATAGATAGATAGATAGATGATAGATATGTAGATAGATCATTAATGTGTATTATTCTAACACCTGCTGACATACATTTTTTTTCAAAGATACTATTGTTTTAGACAGATATTGATTAATATTTAGTGTAGGAAATGAACAAGTTTTAAAATATGTTTCTCTGGAAAGGTGAGGAAAAAGCAAGGAAATAGCTAAAATGTCAATAAAGAGAGAGAGGGAAAGTGTTATGAATCAGATGGGAACCCCAGTCATGGAATGAGATGGACATTCACGTTGATCTATATCAAGACAAAGTTGCTGTTGGTGAAGATGGTTATGAAAAATGTACTATTGTGTTCATTCTGAGATTATTTTGGATTTCAGTGATTAAAATATCCTCTCCAACCATTAAGTGCACAGTAAAATCAATCTAACAGTTTGTTAATTACTGTTGTAGTTAGCTAAATCATCTTTCATTATTGTATTTCAGAGATGCATCCTATTTTCTAAATCTGGATCAATATAGGGCCAATTGACACAGTACCTCTTTAAAGATATAATTCCACAAACTGAATTTATTTTTTAAGAGAATATTCTTTAACTAAAGTTTATTTGTGAAATCTTCACATTCAAACACCTTGAGGAAAACTTTGGATTTTACCTAGGCAAACATTCTCAGGTAACTTTTTTAAGAAAGAATCTTCTGGGGTTAATTGATTTCCAATATACTGTTTATTTAAACAGTAAATTTTTAAGGCTAAATAGTTCCAGGCACTGAATAAATTCTATGAATATAATTAATGAAAAATAAAAAGTCCCGGCTTCACTGCAATTGTATTCTAGTGTGGAGATAAAGTTTTAAACAATTAAGTAAATACATAATATACGAGAAGTGGCATATGGTATTGTTACTGGACCCAAAGTCATCTACTTACTGTGCAACAGGCCAATTAAGCAAAGAAATCAGGTGTTGAGGCAAGAAACTAGACTTTACTTAAAAAGCTGACTGTGAAGATGACAGATTACTGTCCAAGGATCATCCTTCTTTTTGGCCCTTAAGGACTTTTTCAAGGTCAGGTTCAAGGAAATGGGAACAAAAGAATACAGGCAGAAATCAAGAAGGCACTGCCCTGATCTCCCAAGGTTTCTGCAACTCAATCGGCAGATCATCTATTTCCTGGTATCTGTGAACAAGAACGCAGGTTGCTTAAAGGTTATGTTTGTGTCTACTCTGTGTTTGGTGAACAGATTACGGAACTATTTAGCACACATAAGTAAATTTTTATCTTCTAGGGTTAGTTAACTTTTTCAAGATGGAGCTAATGTTTTACATAGTGGGAGTCAAAAAAAGCATGGTAAGTTGTACAGAAAATGTGGAGAGACTGTGGTACTGGAATCACTGCTGTATAAGGTGATCTAACAGATCCCTCTTAGATTTATACACAGACCTCTCGTTATTTAGAAAGTGAGTGTAAGGAAAAAACTTTTTCATGGCAAAGGGAAGCATACAGTGATCCACAGTCGGGTTTTTCTTGGGTGCAGTAAGGATTATCAGGAAGACTAGAATTATAAGACAGTCATCAAGAGTCAGAGATGGAGAAGGAGGAAGAGGAGGAGGAGGGGAAAGAGGAGAAGGAAAGAGATGGCAAAAGGCCAGATAATGAATGCCTTTTGACGGAAGTGAAAGGACATAAAGAAATAGCTGAGTTAAGGCTGGTTGTGCAATATCAGTAATTTAAACAAAATATACTTACCTGTTTGTTCATAGAGATGCTTTAGGTCAGGCAATGATCATTCTGGCAAAGGAAACACAACTGCTAATATAATATTCTACAATAGATAAGATGAAGAAGACATCACATAAGTGAAGGTTGGATTTATATAGCAATGAGGACAATTTATGTGAGGAAGTAAGACAGAGCATATGGGAATATACTCAGATGTGATAGTACAGCAATATGGATACAAGGGAGTTCTGTCTTGATTGGCTCTATTTTCCCCATAACTTCAGAAACAGTCATCAGCTGAAAGTGTAAACCTGGAGAAGAGGGCTGAAGAGAGAAAAGCTGAAAAGGCATTAGTCTGGAAGAGATGCCTATGACAGTTTTAGGGACAAACAATAGTGCCTTTCTGTGTGTTGAACTGTCCATTTCAAATTAATGGTCAAGAATTTGGTGTGAGGCCTGGTAGGAAGTTAGTGTCACGTTTTCCCAGATAACATTCAGTTACATGGATGCAAAAACTGAGTGAACTCGGAAAGAGTCTGGACCCAACTGAACAAAATACTGAGGAGACAGATCATGTGGGCTGAGGGGACGTGTAAGCGAGTGGTTGAAATAATGGCCATTGGAATCTTAGCTAGACAGAAAGGGAAGGAAGCATACAAATCGCTGGAGGAATTACTAAAAATTGAAATTTCCTGTTGCTTTTAGGTGGATTCTAATCTGAAAATTCTCTTGATTAGGAGTGAACTAGAAAGGTAAAGAAAAGCCAAATATAAAGCTTTAAATTCAGAGAATAGGTTGTCTGTATTGATTTAGGTTTGAGTTGTGTAGTATGTGATTGATTTTATCAATGAGAGGGCTATTACCAGGCTTTCTTAATCCTAGTTTGATTTTATCTCACATTATTTTACATTTATGCTTTGCTCAGAGTATTTTCATTCTCAGGAGGAGCTGTGAAGAATGTGGCTACTCCACGTGGTCCAGAAATGAGAACCTAAGCTTTGTTCTTTTAATGACCGGCTCCAAGATTCTTCTTAGATAAGTTTCCATTTAGAGATTAGAAATATTTTTAAATGGTTACATTGGAGACTCAAACATTATGGTGCACACCTAAAATCCCAGTGTTGGGGAGGCTGAATTAAAGGCTAATTTGGGCTACACAGTGAGTTGGAGTAGTAAGGGAAATACATAGTGAGACCTTGTACCAAAACAAACAAAAAAATAAACAAAATGTTATCCTGGAAAATAAGACCTTAGCATAGCATTTAGGAAAAAGATGAGAAATAAGAGGTAGTTAAACTACTCTAGACATTTAAATGTGAAGCACAAGGTATGCTTTGATGAGAAGAAGTGAAAAAAGTTTAATTTGAGAATTATAGGGCATATCTGGTAATCTGGTAATCAGATAACATGGGACAGTTAAGATTAACATGCTATAGACTTTAAAGAAAACAGAGGAGCAATGTTAAATTTGAATTTAATGTCATTGATGTGATGGCGAAAACGATCAAAAAATTTAAGCTCATAGATGTTTTTCTCAGCTTTGTGAGTCTTAAAAACATATATTTAAATTAATTTCTAAATTGATGTGGCAGAAAAAATATTATGATATAAAATGACAGAAGTACCATAAATTGAATTAGAAGCCCTAACCACAGCATTCTTAACTGCTTCTCTATGCCTGCAGTGAATAAAATCTTGAGAAAGTTTAGAAACCCTTGAAATGTATGTTTTCATGTGAGATTAAGTTACCTAAAAATGAAGCTTGATTTTTTAAAAATTCTTTATATGTTCTAGATAGATGTCCTTTGTCTGAGGGGCAGTTGGTTAAATATTTTTCATAATTTGGTGGCTTTCTTTCCATTCTGTTGGTGATTGATGTGCAAAGCTTTTTACTAAGATGAGATGCTAGTTGTTGATTCTTTGAAGTGTTTTCTGTGCAGTTTGGTTTTTGTTCCTGAGCTCTCTGCCTACCCCTATGTCTCAAGATTTCTACTTACTTTCTCTTCCAGTTGATTTAGTGTTTCTGTTTTAATATTTAGATCTCTAACCCATATTGACTTTAATTTAGTGCATGGTGGTAGACATGGGTCTAATTTTATTCTTCGGCATATGGAAAGCCAGTTTTTTTTTTTTCCGGCCCCTTTTTTTCAAGAGGCTGTCTTTCCACCAGTGAAAAGGTTTGGCCCCTTTGTCAAAGATAAGGTGGCTGAGTGTGTTTGTAGCTGTGTCTGCATTTTCTAACCTATTCCACTGATTCTCAGATCTGACTTTTTGCAAGTACCATGGTGATTTACAATAGCTAAATGCTGGAATCAACCCATCAACCAAGGAATTGGTAAAAAAAGATGTGGTATTTTCGTACAATAGAATACTCCTCAGCTGTCAAGAAAGGTAAACTTGAGTCTTTTATAGGGAAATGGATGCAATTAGAGACCATATTCATAAGTGAAATAAATCAGACTCACACGTGTAAATATCATACTATCTTCCTACTGTAAAAAACTGAAACAGTAAATAAGATCCAAAAGGTACAATAGATACTGTGTAAAGGAAAGAAACTGCTCAAAAGGAAAGAACAGTTGGGATGGAGGAAAGGAAAAAAGAAAGAAGGGGAATACACACGCACATAAGCTGGCTAAGATAATTGTACTACTAATTTCTGTTAGTTCATTGAAATGAATAGTTAGTGCTTATATTGTTTAATCAATTTAGCAGGCCTATATCTGGTAATCTGAGCAACTACTTTGGAGATAATGATAAGCAATATAATAACCATTGTTAATTTCCTATCATCTTATTTTGAAATTCTGTGTAATTTTTAGTTTTTTAATTCTCTTTGAAATAAAAAAGGAAGTAAGGCCACCTAATGTATCTTGAATGCATATTTAATCTTTTACAAACACACAGAAGAAAAAATAAGAAATATGCTTCCAAGTTCCTTACAAAAACATATTTATATTGTTCAAAGAACTAAAAACATGCATATATTAAAATTTCCTTCATACAAAAGCAAAAGCTAAATCAAAATGTGAGAAAATGTTCACAAGTCATATATATGATGGAAAAATTATATCCATAATACAAAATAGTGCAACTCAAAACAAAAAAAAAAAAACAAAAAACTGCAATTCAAGATGGATGCAACCTTTCCATAAACTTTTTATAAAAGAAGTAGAAATTGTTACTAAGCATTAGAAAAAGGTTGTCCCCATTGTTAGTTTTTCAGAAAATGAAAATCGAAGCCACCATTATATCTCATTATACATGAACCAGAATGACTATAGTATAAAAGATAAACAATACCAAGCATTATGAAGGGTCAAGAAATGGAAATGTCTTACTCTGCTGGTTGAAATGAAAATAGTGTAACTTCTCTAGAAAAGTCTACCAGTTTCTTGTCTAAGTGATTGTCAAAACCAACAATTTCAGTCCTAGGAACCTGTCTATGACAAACAAAAAGATAGATCTAATTAAAACTTATATGCAAAGTTCATCACAAGTTTCTCCTTATTCAAGAAGTGGAAAGAATCCAAGTAGGATAAAATAGATAGCATGTCCAAGTAATGAAGTTCTACATGTGAAGGAAAAAAGCTGTATACTGTATTTATGGGGCATACATAGACCTCAAAATCCTTGTGAAAAAGTAAACAAAATGCTACACATTATGCATTATTTGAGTTATATGAAATGTTTGGTACAAATGTGAAGAAATAGAAATCAGATTTCTGATGACCTGTGGATGATTTAAACTAAGAATGCAATGGTTGCATAACTCTATAAATTACAACTGTAAATAATCAATTTTTATATTTAAATATTATATGAAATGGTATTTATTTATACAATACATTTTTATGATCAATATATGTGTGTTATATTACATTATTCCTCAGCATTGTTAAGATTATGGCCTGAAAATCAAAGCTGCAGAAAATATAGCAAAATAGATACTCTGATAAATGTATTTTTAAAACATTGAACGATAGCATGCAATTATAATAGGGCTTGCTAAGCTTTTGGACTAATTACTAAATAGAAAATTAATATTAAAATTACCAAATAGAGAAATATGGCAGGTGCTGCTCATTTCCATGAAGATCAACAGTATAAAAATTTAGCCACCAAAGTTTTCATTTTATTTTGCATATGGTATATTAAAAGAAGAAAATGTTGTATTTGACTATATATTTTGGGAATAATTAACAAAACAATTTCTTTCTTTCCTTTTTTTTTTTTTTTTTGGTTTTGATTTTCTTCCGGTTCCGGGAATCGAACTCATGACCTCGCACTTGCCAGACAGGTGCTGTGCCACTGAGCTAAATCCCCAGCCCCCTCTTTCTTTTCAAAGTAAAGCAGTGAAGGACACTTTAGAGTCAAGAAAACAACGTAAATAACTATCTGAATTGCCACAAAGGTACATTTTAGAAATTTAAAGATGTCTGGGCCAGAAAATAAGGTGGGGAGAAAACAATAACATACATCTTGCATTAATAAAATATCCTCCACCCAAACATTCCACCCCTTTCCCTGAGGCTTTCAGTTGGCCTGATGTGAACAGCCACTGCCCTGGAGGACAGGGAGAGTGAAAATTCCGCTGGGTTCTATGGGCTGCTCTATGGGCACCACTCAAGACTTCCGGAGGATTAACTACTGGTCCACTTGTAACACCCAGCAGAACTGAAACAGCACGGTCCTGTGCGTGGAAGGCCCATCTGAGGACTGTTGCCAATGGCATAAAAAGAGAACTAGAGGAGAGGATGGTGCACTATTGATGCTCTTGAAGAAGCTTGTCACGCTGGCTTTCCTGTTACGAACTCAGCTGTTCCCACCAGTGGAGGAGCTCGGGTCCTCACTGCTGCTGAGGATGGCTGTGGTTATTCTGAGGGGAGCTCTGGTCCTTACCTTGAGTGTGACGTCCTGGCTGCAGTGCAGATCTCTCACCCTGCTGGCACAGACTTTCTAGCTTCCACCATTGGCCTTTGGCCTTCCCAGGGCAGATCCTTAATACAGACTTGCGTGACACATTGTGTGGGCTCTAGGTCTTCAGCTGGACTCGTGAAAGACAACAATGTTGGATCCAGGCCCTCAGCTGGATTCTTTGTGGCTCTAAGTGTGTGGACAGACCTCTTGCACTATTTTGCATGTGATTCTTTGGGTGAATATTATAAAATAATCATGTAAATTGTATTTCCTGTATTTAAATCTTTTCCCTTGTAAACCTTGACTGCAATAGGACTGGGATAGGCTTAACATCAAGCAAGCAATCACTTTGCTCAAGTCAATGAGGATAAATCAACTTGAAACTCTCAGGGTCCGGGTTAATATTTTAGGGTTTCTACTGCACCACAGGAACAAGAAATCAGGTATCACTTACTGGCAGAACAACCAAGATAATACTGCTGTCATGCTGCTCCATCTCCTGACATCTCCAAATGGTCATATAACATGTACAACATTTGTTTCTAATAGTTTAAAGAGTTTGAGGCACCACAAATTAAACACAAACATGATTATTACAGATACATCTATCACAAAACCACTGAAGTCTTGTAGGTTGAGCTCTAATGCCTAGAGTCTGAAACATAAAATAATCATGCAACATACACGGTAAGGCTGATTATTTAAATATTAATTTTTCCTCAAAGAAAATTTTCTTCTAATGAATCCACTGCTGAACATTTACACCAAAAGAAACCTATAATTTAATCTCAGTGTTAGCAAAGACCTTTAATCAGGATAGGAAGAAAGCATAAAATGTAACCCACATGTAATCTGCTTTTGGAAGTTTTGGGTTATTTCAAAATGCTTCTTTGCAGGTCAGTATTCATTTCATAAATCTATAATAAATATTTTAGTTCAAACAGAAGTGAGGAACTAAATCAACTTCAAAATATTCCAAATCAAGCACTTGTGTATGCATGCTTTTGCTTGCTGTTGAGTGTGCCCCTGCCCATGAATACATACTTCTTTCACAGATTCTAACAGAATCAAGAGATGAAAATTATTAGTATGTTACATGGAATTATTAATATTTGTCAAAAAAATAGCCATTGACTTTCCATTTTAAAAGAAACATTTTTTGTTGAGTATACTGTGATAAAATTACTCTACCAGAAATGCTACCTAGTGTCTAAAACTAGATGTTTAAAGAGTACAACTAAATACTTAAAATTTGTTCGCTGCGCTAACTTACTTCAATAATTACAACACACATTACATCCTCAATTAAAAGTTACCTAAGGTTTAGTCAACTGACTTATTTCACAAAGTTGGATACTGGAATAACAGACATGCCATTCAAAACTAATTCCAAGGATTTGCTCCTCCACTTACAAAATTTTCATTATCTCTAAGAGAATTTCACCATTAAATACTACATTTTAATCAAGACACTCTGCTAAGACCGCTGCATATACATAAGCACTGGTTGACTCTAGTACAGAGGAATTACTCTTTCTGCTTTATTCACTTGGGTTCTTTATGAAGTGATCACTTACTAGAAATTTCTTTCTCTCGGTCTCTCTTTTTCATTTATAAACAGAGAGCTACAAACAAACACACAAACAAGTGATGCTGTCTTCTAGCAAATTTTTTTATTTTACTTGAATGATAATAATTGGTAATATTAGAACCAAGAATCAAGTTTATTTGTAGCTTAGAGTACTGGCTATCAGCTATGATAATAAACATCTTACTGTTAACATAATTCAGGAATTCATCATTTGCATCAATATATTCATTATTACTTACTATTGATTTAGGCTTTACATTGATCTTACATAGTTTTCCTCACAGGTTGCATCAGTATTAGATAAGAAGGACTTGTGGGCAAATTATGTAAAATTTATGATAAAAACTTTAATATTTATGACAGGAAATATCATAGGCATATGATATTCATTTTATCTCCCTTCTGTGCACAGAGAGAAGATATATTTCCCAGTCTAGAATTACCTCATTCTGCCTAATTTAATGCCAGAGAAAAGTGACATCAAAGCTGAGTTATAAGTATATCCCATAAAATTTGTGGTATAATCTTGGAAGAGAATCACATAAAGAATGATGATAATTCAAGAGTGAAAGTAATTATAACCCTTAGTGATTTTATAGATCCTACCCCCTACCATGACTTCCATTTTCATTGGACTGTGAACTAATCAGCAATAAAGTTATCTTAAACCACTGAGACTGATGAGGCAGATTTTTCTATTTGCTTGTTAACAGAATTCTAACATTTCATTAGCTCCAACCTGAAATAAATTATCATATTTGAAATGGTTATGCATGGTCATATGTTTGGCTTATATTTTATCATTGTTATTTGGAACTTTAAAATACATATGAAAATGTGGTTGAATATTACATAAATGTTCAAACACATTAGAATTTTCATCTAAACTGTTAAACTTTTATTATGTGCCACATATCCTCTGAAATACGTTATATATACAACAATTTACTTCATCCCATCAACAGTCCAATGAAATCAGTGTCGCTGCTATTATTACTTAACACATAAGGCACGTCCATGCTAAATTAAACTTGATTTCTAGTAAATGGAATAGCTGGGATTTACACACCCAAAGTGTGACTTGAAAGCATGAACACTTAGTCACCAGGAAAAATCATGGAACATATAAATGTGTGTATGAAATTTGTCTTCAGCTTTTTATCCTCATATAATGTGAGTACATATCTGAACATTGTATAATTCTTCAAATACATACAACTGTGTAAAGAATTCTTATGATTTGGATAAAATAGAAATTGCAAACATAAAAATCACACAAGAATAGTCTTAAGAAAAGAAAACATTTGCATAAAATAGGCCAGTATTTTTAAGTGTTCTTAGGATTAATATTCACAAAAAGGTATCAGTGAGGTTCGCATCGTAATTTTACATTCACCTAACGGCAAATGTAGACAAATACAGGGTGTTATCTTATGGCACACTCTATTTGGATCCAAGTGTCTAACCCAGAAGGTGTGACCTCAAATTTGCATGCAATTTTGTATGAGACAGTTAAGTCTTGTGCAACAGATACAATCAATGTTTATGTTTTACATCCACTTACGACATTTGTCTCTTATCCAAAATGACGAATACTTGTTTTTTTCTGACAATATTGACAGTTTCTTTATTAATCAAAGTTATAATTATAGGTAAAAATAGGGTCTAAAACTCTAAACCATGAAGTGAAATGACTTTTAGATATTTTTTAAGCTATACATTTTTATAATACTGTTTTACATTGGAAAAATCAAGTTATTGATCTTACTAAAAACTTTGTTGACTGCCTAGGAAATTCCTGTTACATAGATATACAACTTGCCACATGTTTCCACTTGAGAATTGCTAGGACCTTTTAGGGGCTGGGGATTTAGCTCAGGGGCAAAGTGCCTGCCTGGCAAGCGCAAGGTCATGAGTTCGGTTCCCGGTACCGGAGAAAAACCAAAAAACAAAAATCAAACAAAAAAAAAGAATTGCTAGGACTTTTTAGTCTCCACATGCTGTGTCACTAACTTAATACAATGCCTAACTGCTTGTCCTAAAATCTTAATGATGACAGTTAACATTTAAATATGCTTTCTGGGAATGATAATATGGTAAGCTATTGCCAGCCACACATAAGTTAAATTATTAATAAAAGCATTATATTATTTATAAAGTGAAACAATGTTTACAATCTAATGGGCAGAAATGACTTTGTCTGTTATTATGACCTTTCATCTTTCATAGTGTCTACCAAAATAGATACCCTGAAACAGTAATAAATAGTTCCTTATCTAGAACAAGTTACTTTTAATAGATCCAAAGAATATCTGATACATGAAGGTACTACTAGGAAAAGCAGGTCCAGTAAATATGATAGACAGCTCCAAGTTAAGTACAAAGACAACAAAGGGATATTGATGTGAAATCATCTTGTAAAGTGGAGAGGATAGCAAAGGCAAAGATTAAGCTACTTGGAAACTGGACTCAAAACAACAATAAACTATATTCATTTCCAAGTTTTCTATAGGAATGACCTTCATGGGATCATTCTAATAGAAAGTTAGTTAGTTAGTTAGTTAGTTAGCTAGTTTTTTGAGACAGGGTCTTGTTATATAGTTCAGGCTGGCCTTGAAATTACTATGTAGGCCAGGCCGGCCTGTAACTCATGGCGATCCTCCTGCCTCAGCCTCCTGAGTGCTGGGATTACATGTATTTGCACTTCCATGCCCGATTCTAATGGATTTTAGAAATGTAAATGTATTACGCACTGTAAAAATGAAAGCAGATCCAGAAAATTTTATCTGATGCTTAGTAAAAGTTCAGAGTATGTCCAGACTGGAACATTTTTCCTCATGAAAATGACTTTAAAACCAGGAAACTAGGGCTGGGGATTTAGCTCAGCGGCACAGCGCCTCCCTGGCAAGCGCAACATCATGAGTTTGATTCCCAGTACTGGAAGAAAAACAAAACAAACAAACAAAAAAAACCCCAGGAAACCCCACAACTCATTTTGCCAGCCAAATGAGACTTTAGTAACAGAACTTGACAGCATTAATCAACAGAGAAACAAGCTGAGCATTACGGTTCACGGCTGTAATTCCAGCAACTTGGGAGGCTGAGGCAGGAGGTTGGCAAATTCAACTCCAGCTGAGCAATTTAACAAGATCTTGTCACAAAATTTTTTTAAAAAGTACGATCTAGGACTGGGTTGTAGGTGGGAGCTAGGGTGCTTATCTAGTATTGGTGATGCCCCAGATTCCATCCACACCGCTAAAACAAAATAAAAACAAAGTATTATTAATCTCAACGTTGAACACATACAAAGAATTCAGACACAAAATATTCTTACCTTTTAAAACACCTACAACATTGGGGAAAAAAATGGAATTTAACCTGAAAATGAGAGCTGCAAACAATTATACGCAGCATTAATTTTATTCACTAAGATACTAAAAATATATTACTGTGATGACTAAAAATAGATATTTCATAAAACTTTTTCTATTTAACATCCTGGTTAAGCATCAGCTGCACAGAGCAGACTTTGACAATCTAAAATAAAACAAGGAAACCAAAACCAAGCTACCATTTACAACTCCATTAAAATGTGATTAAATAGGTCTAGGATTTCATAAGAAAAAATATCAAAAATGTCTAGAAAGATACTTTTTAAAATGTCAATAAAGAAGGATTCTCTATCTAGGAAAATACAGCATTATAAAAATACTAATATCCTCCCAAATCCATTTATATGTTTAATGAATTTCCAATTAAACTCCTAAGTAAGATTGTCTTGAAAAATTAACATTTGTAAGCTGATTCTATAATTTATATGAAGGTCTAATCTTCAAAACCAGGCAAAACATCTGGAGAAGCACTTTGAATGGGAAGTTGCTGTAATTGCTTATGCTAATTATGTAACTGAGGTACTTAAGACAGTGGGCTATTGAGTATGGATAGAAAATTAAATGAATAAATACAATAGAGATCCAAGGACTGACCACAATTCTTCTGAAAACCTTATCCATAAAATAGGTTGTGTCTCAGATTACTAGTGAAAGTTAAATTTATACATTTGTGGTTCTGGGAATATTGATTATCTACATACGAAAAAACATTTCATTCTTTCCTGATAGCTTTATAAATTTGATTTCACACTGATGAAAATCTTATGCCAACTACCTATGGTTGAAGTGCGCTTTCTTAATAAGACATAAAACATAAAACACAATATAAATAGAAAATAGATGTATTCAACTACATTATATCAAAAGTAATACATATGAATGTAACAGAGATAGAATTTTCATGTGACATAAATTTGTATTTTTGAAATAAAATAACGGAATTAGTAGAAAAATAGACATGTGATATGATCTGTAATTTCATCAAAGAAACAAAATATTGCAAAAACAGCCAAAATATCACAGGAAAATAATTTCATGAGATAAATTTTCATATGCACTAGGTTTGTAAAAGTGAAAAACAATGACAAAAACATTACTGAAAATATAATTTTCTTTAATTGTTAATCACTTTTTAGGAATTGAAAATGCACATATAAAATGGCCTAGGAATTCAGAACATAGTAAATAATATACAAAATATTTCACATAAGATACAGGAGATAGTTGTGAGATTATTTTATCAACATTGTTTGTAAAAAAAAATATTGATATGACCCACACTTTTGCCTGATAATAAAATGGAAAAGTAAATTAATTTTTATAGACCACAGAGAATTTCATATAAAAGCAGAAACTAAGGAGCTACATGAATCTGAACATATCAATATGGAGCAAGAAAATGAAACATAAAACCTTTTTATAAGATGTTTCTATTTACACATGTACCAAAAATTAATGCATCAAATATTAATCTGCTTCTATTTCTTCAAAGAAAGAAACAGGATGATTTGTTCCTCTCATATTATGAAAGTATATTTTTGTCTGCAAAGAAACATGAACAAAAATATTTATAGCTTTAAATCATTTATAATCTGTCTGTATTAATTTAAGCTGCAGAGAAGGAGCAAGCAGTGAAAAAGCAGTTAGCACTCATGCAGCATTTCCTGTGTGCCAGACACTGCGTTAGAAGCCTAGCACTTAAAGACATTCCTTTTGGGGTCATACTATCTCATGCAACAGGGCCTGGGAGAACATTTCACAACGTCACACAGAACAGACTGAAGAGTAGCCTACACAAAGCTATCATTGTGTGCACCTTTGAGGTTAGAACACTTAAAACCTCTCTCAACATTTTTCAAAAATTGGATATTAATTAGAGTCAATACAATGCTAAGTATATAATATTAACTGTCATCACCGTGTTCTAGAGCAGGTATCTTGAATTTACTCCTCCTAGCTGCTGAAACTGCACATACTATACTACAGTGGACATTTTACCTTGTAGAGAAAGGGAAGGGAAGGGAAGGGAAGGGAAGGGAAGGGAAGGAAGGGAAGGGAAGGAAAGGAAAGGAAGGGAAGGGAAGGAAAGGAAAGAAAGGAAACACAGATCACCTGTTCTAGTATGTTTCAAACTTTAAGTTGTATATCTGTTAATATCCCTTTGCCAAAGAGAGTCACATGGCCAAGCCCAAAGTCAAGTACAAGGGAAGTCCTTCCCCTCTCCCTTTCTCTCCCCTCCCTTTGCCTCCCCTCCTTTCTCAGCTGTAGTCCTTGACACAT
>NW_004955409.1:20540756-20562588 GCF_000276665.1 Chinchilla lanigera | reverse complement strand
AAGGGAAGGGAAGGGAAGGGAAGGGAAGGGAAGGCTCAGAGTGAGTGATCAAGAAAAGAAATCTTTTGGCTCCTGGCACCCTTGTTTCCCCAGATAGAGCTAGGACACCCTGTTTGATATTTGCTGTGTTTATACAATCTCTGAAGGTACCTTTCTCTCCTCATTGTTCCATTTTCCCTCAGGGCAAACATGATAAATGATTCTTGGAAAAGCAAGTACACTTTTGGGACCCAGATAATCTGTGTTTCAGGGTCAAAGTTCTAGAATAATTGGAAGGAAATCAGCCACCTGCTAAACATGCATTACAACACATTTTTTTTTTTTTTGTTTAAATCCTTGTTTTGTACTCAAATAATCTGACCTCAGACATGTTCTTTTATGCAGCTTTTCCAGCACTGGGACAAAATTGCTGACATCTTCACCTTAAAAAACAAGAAGTTTACTTTCGACTCACTAGTCCAGAAATTTCAATCCATAGTCAATTGGCTCTAGGCACAAACATCATGGCAGACATGTTTTGTAGGGGGAAGCTGCTTAACTTATGGTATCCAGGAAGCAGAGGGCAGTGGAAGAACATCAAAGGGCAAAGTGCCAGGGATGCGATATAGTTCCCAAAGCTGTGCTCCCGTGACTGGCTTCCTCCAAATAGGCCTCACCTCCTAACAGAACTCATGATTGGATTAACTCATTGATGTGCATCGTGTCCTCACAACGCATTCACCTCTGCAGGAATTAACCCAAGGAAAAGTCACTCAAGAATAACCACAAGTTCTCATCTTGTTGACTTGACACTTAGTCCCAATTCTTTCCACCACACTTAATCTCTAAATAAATACAGTAACAAGGTCATAATCCTGCCTCACATAACTGTCCTGAGTAAAATCAAAACCACACTCATTAATTCCCTCCCCAAACAAGAAGGCAAAGATTTTGTGCTGAATGATACTTACTCTTCTCCTTGTGTGTCAAACTTGAAAGGTTTGCATAGCTTTAATAACACCTCTGTACCAATTTTGTCAATCTATGTTATGTCACGTGTTGTATGAATACAAAGTAAATAAAGATATCTGCTTAATATATGTGTCTATATGCTCAAATATATTTTATTAAAATGTAAAAGAGATACTCATGACAATCACAATCTTTGTTTCTGAGCTAATCACATGGTAATAGCTGGTATTTACTACTGTGTTCTCTTATCACTACCCATTCTCCAGTCCTTTGGACGTTAGCTGGCACTGCAGTGGTTCTTAGCTCTTTGTCTTGCAGGGTGGGGTACAACATCATTCCTGAAGTGTCTGAATCATTTCTCATCCGGCTTTGATTAGGGTTATTGTGTTGTCTCATTGACCTCAATGCCAGTAATATAGGAGATGCCCTAAAGGATTCTTTGCAATTCAAACACACTCTCCCTTACTTCTGTTGAGAAACAGTAGTTTAATTTCTTCTTGGCATTCTGGATCAATTACTCCCACTGATATTACACCTCCATTTTTAGACAGCTGACTCAGAATGATGAGGAAATTGGCCAAGGAGAATTCGCTGGTTGGAGGTCAATGGAATCATTGTTGTTCCTCCTGATAAAAGCAGTCTCCTTTCCGAAAGTAAGATGTCTAGAGCAGCAGAACATGTATTCATGGGGAGAGGAAGCAGAAATGTTGCCAGTGGATGACAAGGAGAAATGATTAGTGGTACCGTTCTCATTGTCTCCCCTTGATTACTGGATCTGCGCATCCAGGCTATTGGAGAAAAACTGTTAGTACAGAATGCTGACTGAGAGCGTGTACAACCTTCTGGAGAATCATTCTTCAGCCCTGCAAGGTATTACCACCTTGCTGCTACTGTAACTGCATCTTTCCAAAGGATATTTACCTTTATATCAATACAGGTGCATCTGAATGGTGGGGGACACCGTACAACAGTGCAGTACGAACCCATTGCTGTACTTCTTTGGCAGCAAAAGTATGTCCCGTAGCCAGAAGGGATGCTGTGTGGAATATTATGACAATGATGAGATGATAGTTTTGGAAGAAATGTTTTATCCTAGGAAAGCAAATCCATACACAGAGCAAGTATGTATTCCAGTAAGGACAAGTTTCCACCTCTGCCATGATTGAAGTGGTCTGTATAATCAACCCGCCACCAAGTCACAGGCTGATCACCTGGGAATGGTGCAGTAGGGTCTCTAAGGCTTGCAGACTGGGATGTTGCCATAGCAGCAATGGTGAGGCAAATTCCATGTTGCTGAATGCATGCATTACCTTCCTCCTTAACATTGCAGTCACTTTGTTCCTAAGTCCACTGGACAATGGCAATGGTGGCTAAGAAAAGGGACTGGCTGCTATACACAGAATGGTCAAATTATGCACTTGATTGTTAAAATCTTCTTTGGCAGACAAAACTTTTTAATTAGTATTGCACCGGGCAACTCCATAGACACATCAAAAGGGTACTTTTTAATCTGCTAGGCATCTCAGAAGCCAGCCAACTTCACAAACAAGATTAACTGTCACACATGCTCATTAACATATCCAAGGTCACACATGTAGCACATTGCATAATTAGATCAATCATTTCAAGGCTCATAATATCTTACTATGCTATATTGAAGCAATGAGAGATCTATCAAATTCTATTTATTATAATTGTTTTCATTCTTTCTACAACATGAATATTTATTTTTGGATGGAGTTTATTCATACATGTACATAAAAAAGCACACATACACATGATTGTAGTAAATTTATAGAAAAAAAGAGTCTGTTGTAAGACCCATTGATACTTGTACAAAATTCATTAACAGTTTTACTAAACAGTAAGCAGATTTAAAAATTAATTCAGTAAGTTCAAATACCTCAGAGGTCTGGGGATATAGCTCAGCAGGCAGAAGTGCCTGCCTGACAAGCACAAGGTCCTAAGTTTGATTCCCTGTATCAAATACTTCAGAAAGAAAACATTATATGATGTTTAAAATCTGCATATTACAAATGTCAATAAAACTACTATTATAATTTGTCCCCATTTTAAAATTTCTGTTTATTTATTCATAATAAAATCACACAAAATTCAAGAAACTGTTATTTTTGCAAAAATGAAGCACAAGAATTCAATTCATAAAACTAAAATCAAGAGTTTGTTAAAAGAAAACCTGATTTTGGAAACAAAATGATATGGCAAGCTTAGTAATGATTTAGATTTAGATTTGGTCCAGTTGTTTGTACCGTTTTCATCAGACAAGTGTCAAAATTTAATTAGAGAAAAGATGAGATGAAATAATGTATTTGAGCTAAACAAATGTTATTACTAATTAAATATTAGGTGAGCACCTTATTATTGTTACATAGACTTTGGGATGACTTAGATTTCATACAAAAACATGGTTCTGTTTCTCCTTTATTAAAATTACCTTGATATTCAATGATGAATTATAACAAAGTTAAATGTTTCTGACAATCTTAAATTTTTATTTAGCTATTTATTTTAAGTTTCCTGTTAACACTTCCATTATAATATTTTAATAAATGAACATTTATTTATCATTATGAACTTTACTCCAAGGTTTTCCCTTTGTGGAACTTCTATACCTGCAATAAATCTATTTTATTTTATGCAAAAAATAAAGCTATGTAAATTGAAACAAAATGAAATATTTGTAATCATAATATTATGTATCACTATGTTAGTTGGTGAGGGACTTTGATTTCCTCAAAGCTATGAAATTTCAGGAATTCAAAAAGACTTGCTCTGCAGAAGTGGCAAAATTAAGAAAGAAATTTTTTTCCTTTTCTTTATTAAGTTTATCGGTACAATTTAAATATACATAATGATCACATTAATCATAAGGAACTTGTACCTGTACATGATATATCTTAGTTTCTTTTTTCTTTCCCATTTCCCTCCCCTCCCTTTAAACCCTCTTTCCCTCCTTATTTACAAAGCTTTGTCTCCATTTTATCCTTTTTTTCTCATTTTTTCCTCTTCTCTTCCTCCCCTGAGTTCCCCTTTCCATTTGAAAAATTTTATCTTATTTCATAATATCTATTATAACTTTGGTTCCTATTTATACTTTCAGTGTCTGATTCAAGTGTGTGATCTCAAGGTCCACCCATTTAGCTATAAATGTCTGAAGTTTATCCTTCTTTATGACTGAGCAGTACTCCATTGTATCAAAAAAATCGTCTTTTTTTTCCATTCAACGTTTGATGGACAATTGAGTTGTTTCTAATATTTAACTATTACAAACTGTGTTGCTATGAACTTGGATGTGCATATATCATTGTGGCACGATGCTTTCAATTCTCTTGGAAAGATATCAAGAAGGGGAATAGCTCAGTCAAATGGGGCCTCTTGCCCTAGTTTTTGAGCAGTCTCCACACTGTTTTCCACAGTGGTTACAAGAGTCCACACTTCCACCAATAGTGAAGAAGTGTTCCTTTTTCTCCAAAGACCATCCAGAAATTTTTAAGTTGATTTCTTGATAATAGGTATTCTTTGTGGAGTAAGATAGAATCTAGGCATTGTTTTAATTTGCATCTCTCTAAGGACCATTGATGGTGAACATTTATTTATGTATTAATTTGTAATTAGGGCTTCTTCAGTTGAGAATTATGTATTAATCTCAGATGTCCATTTTGGATTGGGTCTTTAAATTTAAGACGTCTGGGGGCTGGGGATTTAGCTCAGCGGCAAAAGCGCCTGCCTCGCAAGCGCAAGGTCGTGAGTTCGGTTCCCGGTACCGGAGAAAAACCAAAACCAAAAAAAAAAAATAAATAAATAAAAAATAAATTTAAGACGTCTGATTCTTTTCAGTTATTTATATGTTCTGGATATTAGTCTTTTGTCTGAAGAACAACAGGCTAAGATTTTTTTCCCACTCTGTGGGTTGTTTTTTCATACTCTTGGTAATTTCTTTTGCTATGCAAAAGCTTTTTAATAAGATTAGATCACAGTTGTTGATTCTTTGTAGTGTTTCCCATGCAGTTGGAGTTTTATTCAAGTCTTTGCCTATACCTGTGTCTTCAAGAGTTCTGCCTATTCTCTTTTTCAATGGGTTAAGTTTTTCTGTTTTAATATTTAGACCTTTGATCCATTTCGTTTAATGTGTGGTGATAGACATGGGTATAGTTTTAGCCTTCAGCATGTGCAAAGCCAGTTTTTTCAGCATTATTTGTTAAATGTTATCTTTCTTCAGTAACTGTTTGGCCCTTATGTCAAAGATAAGTTGGCTGAGTGTGTTTGGATTTGTTGCATCTTCTGATCTGCTCCATTGATCCTTAGGTCTGTTTTTTTTTGCCAGTACTATGCTTTTTTTTAATCACAGTAGCTTGTGGTATAATTTCAAGTTAGGGATTATGATGCCTCATGCCTTGCTTTTATTGCCCAGAATTGTTTATGCTATTCTAGGTTTCTTCCAGTTCCAAATGAATTTCAGAAATGTTTTCTCTAGTTCTGTGAGGTGTGCTAATGGTATTTTGATTGAGATTGTATTTAATCTGTACAATTATTTGGGAGTATGGTCAGTTTTACTATGTTGATTCTTCTTACCCAAGAGCAAAGGATATCTTTCAATTTTCTGATATCTTCTTTAATCTCCTTTTTCAGAGTATTATAGTTTCCAATGTAGAGTTTCTTACTTCCTTTGTTGGATTGACTTCCAAGTATTTCATTTTTTTCAGTGCCATTATGAAAGGTCTGGTTTCCTTAATTTCTCTCTAATGAGTTTGATATAAGTAAGAAAAATTTTTTAAGCAGGAAAATTTTGACTAATATTTTCTCTTCACACTACAGAAACCATATGGTATAGGATTAAACTGTAGTTAAAGGACTTGTCGGCTAAATCTTCCCATAAAAATTGAATTAGGGAATTAGATGATGTACATCATATTATCAATAATGTAATGACTATTACATAAAGATTTAGTAGGTTCCTGGAAAGTTCTGTGTGCCATATTATCTGACATATGCTTATCCCTTTTTCATCAGACCACACACTTTTAATTTGATTTTCAAAACTGCTCTCACCTCCCAGAATAATCCTTTTTCTTTAATGTCCTACACATTTATCTATCAAAGTCAAAAACCTACTAAAGTCCAAGTGATCCTCTAGAAAAAGAATTTACTCTATTGTAACCCAATAAATAAATCTGTGTGGAAAGGAATACATGACAATCATCAGGTGAACCGTTCAGCACAGTGTATGTCCTTCTTCTTTTCAAAGCCTCGAATAGCTTCTCGCGTAGCTCCCAATACAAGTTATATGTTGCCAAGGCTTTGTCTGGCTCTGCCATCTCTCTGACTGGGTCTCCAACTCCACACCTTCTTTTTTCACTCTACTGTGGATGCTCTGGCTGCATTTCTGTTCCTAGAAAATAATAAGGATACTCTCATTCTAGGAATTCTGCAGTTATTGTTTTCTGTCTACTTTGAGGAAATTTTCCTCTCACACAATATCCAACCCCTTCTATTACTTCCTTTAGGTCTCTAATCGAATATCACTTTATCTCAGTCTTCCACTGTGTATTATAACCCACATACACATTCTGAAATACTTCTATTATGTATATTGGTCTAAATAATTTATTTTATACCTCTCCTTGAAATGTTTGCTTCAAGAGAACAAATACTTTCCATTCATAATTCCTGATGTGTTTCATGCCCGTGAATAAGTACCTGGTATGTAATAGGTTCTCAATCTGTATGGCTGAATGGATGAACAGAAAACTGTGAGGCTATTTGTGCTTTTCCATTCCTTTGTTGTCTATATATAAGATTATACTAATCACATTTTTAGGGCTAGTTTTCAGGTCTGAAGTAAAGGAAAACCGTGAGGGTCAATGAAACTAGCTAATGCTAGTTTGTATGATCTTTTTGGCAGAAAGTATATTTTGCTTTTGTGCTTAATTATCTTTTTCTCATAAGTAACTTTTGCAAACTATAATAACTAACAGAAAAATTATACCTAACACTCAGAAAGTAGAAAAAGAAGTGAGAACAACAAAAACAGCTCCTGACAGGCAAAATGGTAATGGAAAAGAAAAGTAATTATCAAATGTTAGAAAAAGAGATAAAATAAATCCCAAAGGTCCGACTTCTTTATTGGTATAGGTAATAGAATATTTTATAGTTCTTGAAATGAACCTAATACAAGATACCTATATAATAAAATATCTACTATAACATCTCACCAATACATAAGAAGCATTATAAGAATTTATTATACTGTTATGAATTTCACTTTACATTATGTTTCATATTCTATGTATATTGGGAATTATAGTTATGTAACAAGAAAGTTCACTCTGTGTTCTTTAAAATATTTTCACTCAGAAGCTATTTAGACAAGTTTCAAGATACATCTATTTATGCAAAATGATTTACCTTCTGATATTACTTGGCAAACAAGATATTCACTGGATTTCTTTGGAAGTTTTTTATGGTTACCACACTGATGTGTCAGTGATAATGGTTTCATTTTGTTTACAAAGACACATGAGAAATCAAATTATAAAGACCTTTAGGAATTAGAAATATAAATAATTTCTGGTAAAAGATTTATCAGTAATATCATTTTTATTTATATATCTAATACATTAATTGCCAATTGTAAGGTGTGAATCAGAATCTGAGAATTTAAAAGAACAGTTTGAAAGAACTAAACAGTTAGCCACTTTCTTCTAATTTATAGTCTTTGGATGGTTGAGGTAAGCAGATAAGGTATGTAAATTTCACGGAATCTTCCCTAATACGCTGTACATCACCACCAGTTTTCTTGCTTAGCTGGCCACCTTTATTAGTAAAGCAATTATACCTGTAAATTGTATGCAGATGTTATGAACCCACACTATCATTTTTTTCTCCACATGCAGTATAGGGTAATGAATAATATCAACTAATAATATCTCTTCACATAAAATATCTATTTAAATATTATTTATTTTATTGTTAAAATTCTTCTGCCATCTTTTTCTCCTCCTAGTGTTAGGAATATGTTGAAAAAATAACCTGAGGATTCCTTTTTATTTCATGAAAGAACTTCTCTTCTTTTTACCTAACATAGGATATATTTATTTATTTGAAAATGGTGTACTTATTTATTCAATGAGTACTTGTTAAATAGAAATGAATATGTCTGTACTGTACTTATTTCTTGAGGTATCACAATAAAACAGAGAATATTTTCTCATACTCATAGAGATTAAATTCTAGTGAGGAATTTTATTAGCTGTTGTATTAAGACTAAGGCATTGTGACAATTAATCCTAATTTGTCAACTGTATTAGATTCAGAAACAACTAGCATACTTTAGGATATGTCTGAATGGCTCACAGAAGGGTGACCATGGATATTACACGTCTAGCACTCTTTGTGTATTCTGCTTCTTTTTTTTTTTTTTTTTCTCTTTTTGGTACCAGGTATCAAACTCAGGACCTTGTACTTGCCAAGCAAGCACTATGCCGCTGAGCTACATCCCAAGCCCTGCTCTGCTTGATGACTGCCCTGAACTAAAAACTTTGCTTCGCCATGTCCCCTTGCTGCAAAGTTTCTGCCTGTGAGCAGGTGAACCATCGATAAAACTATTTCCGACTATGAGTCAAATTAACCTTTCCTTTAAGTTGTGGAAGTTGGCTATTATAGACAGTGGTGAGAAAGCTGACTAATATAGATATTAATAAATATCTTAAAAGCAGAGTGGTTATTAAATCATTGGCAAACAGTATAAAATGTGTGAATATCTGAAATCAGGTGATAAATATCTCTCTCCAAAGCATTTTTTTTCAGAAAAATCAAATTATTCAAACAATATTACCTTGAATCTTGTCTTGACTTTCCCCGTTTGCAGCTGTAATGAAGGGGACAATGTAACTTCATTTCTCACAGGAGTCCTCTCTTTTTTTTTTTTTTAAATACTTAAGGAAATTCCACCCCAGGCCATCTTAAAGCCAAACTATTAGTTATCCTTTACTGCAGTCTCAGACTGATATAGCCATTATAACGAAATGTTAAAAGCTATGAATCTTCTAAAAAACAGCAATTTATTCCCCTTGTATTTTTGGTGGCTGAGGAATTCAAGGTCAAAGTGTCAGAAGATTCCGTATCTGACGCGGGGCAGCTTCCACTGTTTCCAAGGTTGCTTCTCAGTATCTTCATATGGTGGAACGTCTGGCCTCAGTAGCTCTATATGAAGACGCTGATCTCATTCATGAGGGTCCATCTTCCTTACTCAGTTACCAAAGCCTCGTCTCAGGGTACCGTCATACTGGGGTTTAAGTTTCACCCTGTGAAGCTGAGGGGAACACAGACATTCAAAGCATACAGCTGTTAAACAAATTACCCCCCAAAATAAGCAGCACCAACAGTAAACAAACAAACAAACAAACATCAATTGTTTTACAATTTGTAAAAGTAAAGAATTCTGAGAGAGTCTGTTGGGGCAGTTCTGCCTCAAGATCTCTCCTGAAGTTCATTTAAAATGGTTGTTTGTGAGGGACTTCTATGGAGAGGCCTCTGCTCCATTCCACATATACTTCTTTCAGGAGAGAACAGGTTCATTGGCAACATAATTTGGCTGGTGTCTTCCTTCAGAGTGACTGATACAAGAGAAAGCAAGGTAGAAACTGTAATGTAACCTCAGAACGCACACAACACTGCTTCTGGAACATGCAGAAGCTTACATGGTTCATCATTCTTTAATTTGGGAGAGAAGCACACAAAGTATAGATACCAAAGAGTGAAGACCACTGTAGATCATCTTGGAGACTGGCTACCATACACAGGATCATTTCATTTACTATTTCTTCAAGGTGTTTTCCCTTTATAATCTTTTACTGTAATGACTGGTGATCAGACATAGGATATTTCCAAATCTCCGTCACAGATGCTGTCTTGTCTGTGATTAGAGAGCTTTGTGAAAAGCCCTAAGGCAAGGCACTCAAAATTAAACACCTGTTTTCCTTTTATTTTTGATGTAATACAGACTCTGAAAAGCCTGTATAATTTTTTTTTTAAATTCATAGCTTGTCTTTTGACCCTGATGTTAGCACATTTTCAGGCAATGCTTTTGAAGTTAAAAATATTTGTTATTTAAAATAACTGTTCCTTGCCTCTGTATTTTTAATATGAGGGCACCCATATCTGGAAAGTTTGAGGGACTGAGTTTGCAAAGTTTGGAATAAAATTCAGTTTTCCTGACTCTTAATCCTTAATCTTTCCCTTATAATTTGCTAAAGCTAAATAATTCCATGCCAGGATAAGGAAAATTTATAAATTTAGCATTAGGGATTTGTAGGCTGGGTATAATGGAACACTTCACAATGCCAGCAGCTATAAACTGTTCTCTGTATGATTTTCTTCTTCACATTATGCTGGAGTTTCAGCTCAACATTTCAAAAACCTAAGGGAATGAAATGGTACTTCCCCTAAAGAGAAAACAAAAGTAGTGAAAATACCAGGGAAAGTTATGATTTTTGGAAATGTGTTAATATTAAAGTTCTGACAATAAAATAAAATTTGAGAAAAATTTATCTTTACCATGCCTGTTTTGTTTGGCATTCTTTACTCAACACATAGGAAGCAAAGACTATAGAATCATCCAAGGTAAAATTGTACACATAAAAGTTTCCTTCATCCCTTAGTATCTATTTAGCAGATCCGTGTTGGGAAATATACTTTATTCCTTTGCAAATAAAGAATGACTCTTCCCTTCCAAGATAGCTTATTTCTGTGAGAAGCAGAATGCCTGTGGGTTGGATTGCTTCAGGAGCTGTGAATCCACTGCAAAATGAAAATTACTTATTGGTGAGCAAAATGACGCAAATAGAGATTTGCTTACTGTTGACCTTTGTAAGTTGAGGCACGATTCAACATTCTATGATTTTTGGCTGTTTTTCTCAACTTTTTATTTTCATAAAGGATTCACAACCAGAAGAAATAATCACAAAGCTAAATGAAAGAAGATTATGTTAAAAGGATACATTTTGGCTTTTTATTAAAGTGTCTCTTTTTTAAAATATCTGTTCTTCAATAGCACTTTTGTAGAATAGTTAGAATGAAAGAAAAAAGAACTGCCTTTAACTTCTGGAGTACCTTGAAAGAGAAAGACAACTTGTTTTAAGTCAGAATTTAAGTATTTAAGATTCCATTCCCTGTATAATACCTCCTAATACACCAATATTCTGTTTTTTATATTTTGTATGCTTTCTTCTGAGGGCCACAGTATCAAGTTTTAATATTTAATTTGTTTAGCTAGGACTCTGCCTATGTCTGCAATAGTTTTAGGGTGAACTGCTGCCTCACCTCTTATTTTCATCAGCTCTGCTTCTAGATTCAGTGTAGAAAGACAGACTTCTAGTATCATTTTAGCTCATACCCCGTCTGATCCACTGAACCTAACAGTTAGCATGGTGCAACATGACAAATACTAAAGTGGTTGCCAGGTTCTGTCTTGGATCACTGTGTCCATAATGCCATCATTGCAGATATAGTCTTTTGAGCTAAGGAAGTACCTTCTATTCTTATCTATCTCTATGACCTGCCCAAGGGATATGCACTGGCAAAGGCAGACCATGCTGATTTTATAATGCCTGCTTTCACTAGCTGTAATAGACTAGATAGAATCTTAAGCTATGTGTAGCTGATCCTGATGAAGATTGATTGTTTCTCTATTGGACCTATTCTATGACCAATTTTTTTTTCCTCAGAGCTAAAGCATGGACTGTTACTATAGACCTCAGCTGGCTAGAGAAGAAAACATTCCATATTACTAGCCCTATGAAATGGTGCTGCTGTTCTTTGCTCTACAATAAATATACTACTGACCAGGACATTTCTACTCCTCTCTCTCCAAGCAGAATCATACTATTTTTATAGCTAATACTATATACTGTGTCATTATATTCAAAGCTGTCACTCAGAGTGCAAGCCATAGACGGAAAAGATTCTCTCTTACAAAGAAGAAACAGATATTATAAAAACCTTTCTTTTCAATGAACTAAGTAACTAATGTTGTCATGTAAATGAAGCAAATTAGTACATGTATCTTGACATATTTTGAAACACCCAAAGGAATATAGTTTGACCCAGTTATCACCTTTCTGGCATTTCACAAGAGTTAAAATTATCATATTACAGGGGTAAATGCATAGTCATTTTTATAGCAGCACATATTATAATAATTAGATATTGGAAACAGCTTACACGTCCAACAAGAGATAAATGCATAAAGAAAATGTGGCATTTATACATGGTGAAGTAATACTTCCCATAAGAAAGATAAACTTGAGTCATTTGTAAGAAAATGAGATGCACCTTGAGACCATAGTGTTAAGTGAAATAAATCATATACACAAGTTTAAACATCTTATTGCTTTTCTTACATGATAAACTCAAATTATAAACAAAAAGCAAAATAAAAAGTCAATAATATGAAGTAAGGAGATAGATCTTTCAAAAATGAGAAGGGCTTCAAGAATGGAAAAAGGGATAGGGAGGGGAGGGAAAGGGTACAATAAAAGAAATAAAGACGTGTAATGTACAAAAACAAACTCCCATGATGGATGCAAAATTTACATATAGCAAACATGCACTCAACAAATAAAAAGGAAAGCAAAGATGAAACCAAATACTTCAAGGGAGCTGTTTACTAAATGGAGCTCCAGTGGTGCAATGGTTCAGAGTATGGTACTTATACTTGAATGAATATTCAAATATTCATGAGACTTCAGGAAAAAAATCATCTTTTTAGGAAAAGTGATAAACTTATCTGTTCTGTAAGATTAAGGTTTAAGGGGTCTTTCTTCTTTAAAATGTATTATTAAACAATACGTAAAAACTATGCATGCTAATGAGGTGCCATATAATGTTTGCTACATGTATGCATTGTGTAATGTTTAGTGCTTAAGCATACCTAGCTCCTCCAGCATTGCTGTTTCTTTATGCTGAAAACTTTCAAAATGCTTTCTTCCACCCTCTTGTAATTATTTTCTGTAATAATCTTACTAGCATACCAGAATTTCTGGCTCTTATCTGAGTTATCGTCTGTGCATCAATCTTTCCCCACCCTGCAATCCATCCTTCTCTCCCAACCTCAAGTTCTACTCTCAAATTCTGGGATCAACATTTTCAGAGTCATGCTGAGAATGGCCATGTAGTGTTTATGTATCTGTGCCTGAAATACTTGACTTCATGTAATGATTTCCAGTTTTATTCATGTTTTTGCAAATTGCAGGAGTTTGTTTGCTTTATGGTTAAGTACTACTGCACTCTGTACATGTACCACAGTGTTTAAATTCATTCTTTAATTGATGGACACTTAGGGTCCCACATTTGGGCTACTGTGAATAGTGCTACAGTGAACATGGGAGTGCAGATCTCCTGTCTCTTAAGCACATGAATTTTATTTCATTTAGATATATACCAAGTAGTGGGTTTGCTAGATCATATGGTACTTTTTAAGGACTCCCGTAGTGTTTCTCATGATGGTTGATAATTTACATTCCCACCATCAGTATAGCAGGATTCTCTCTATATACATTCTCACCTGCACATGGTATCTTTAGTCTGTTTAGTAACAGCTATCCTTCCTGTGTTGATGTGATACCTCATGATTTGCACTTTCTTGAAAATTGGCAAAATTGAACATTTTCATGTACCTGTCAGTGAGTCGTATGTCATGTTATAGTTTGTGTCTAGTCAGGTCTATTATCCATTTAGATTCAATTATTTCTGTCCCTGCTATATTGAGATTATAATATATATATATATATATATATATATTCTGGAATATCAATTCTTTGTCAGATATGTAACTTAAAATACTTTCTCACATTGTGTACTGTTTCATTATCTCTGCAGAAACTTTTCAATGAGATGTAATCTCATTTGTATATTTTTCTTCTGCATTTCATAGGTTTTTCTCAAAATATCTTTACCCATTTTAATGTTCTAATATGTTTCCCTCATTATTTCTTCCAGATGTTTCATAGTTTTTAGTGTTACATTTAAATCTTCATCCATTTTGAGTTGATTTTTTAAACTAGCTATAGTTGCATTTCTTCACATGCAGATATCAAATTTTTCTAGCATCTTACATAAAAAGATTGTCCTTTTTCACTCTATCCTCTTACTTGCTTTGTTGAAAATCAGTTGGATATGAACGCGTGGATTTACTTCTAGGCTTTCAATTTTTTTCCAGGGGTCTATGTTTATTCCAGTCTCACTGGGTTTTGTTTACTACAGCTTTGTAGTGTATTTCCAATTCAGTTAATGTAATATCTCTTCACTTGTTCTTTTCACTCACAAGGGCTTTGGTCTATTCAAGTTTATATTACTTTTTTATGTCATTTTACTTTGCTTTCATAATTTAGGATTGTTTCTTTTAGTTCTATGAAGTACATCAGCAGTATTTTTCAAGAGGTGCACCATTTTAAAATAAACATTTTGAACAGTTTAGATTTATAAATCTGTTCAGATAATGCCAGAAGTTCTAATAAACTTCATACTAAATTTGCCCTATTATTAATATCTTACATTAGTATGGAATATTTATTTATAATTAATAAACCAATGATATAGTATTATTGCCCAAAGCCCATACTTATTCAGATATTTTTTCAGATTTTATTCAAATATCCAAAGTTACACTTAGTCATAATGTCTACATATGGTACTTTTTTATTTCACAATATATATTGTATCTTTTGGATTTAATTTCCTTTTTTGATTTCTTATACTAGGGAGACAGTACAATGTTTACATATGCGAGTCTGTTTTATTTCACTTATGAGTATGGTTTCTAGTTGCACCCATTTATCTACCAAAGCAGCTAGTGTATCCTTCTTCATAGCTGAGTAATAATCCATTATATAAAAATAGCACTTTTTTTTTTTTATCCATTCTTTGGTTGATGGGTATTTGGTTTGTTTCCAAGTCTTAGCTATGACAACTTGTGCTGCTGTAAGCATGGGTGCACATATGTCACTGTGGTATGATGTTTTCAATTCTTTGGAAAAATATGCAGAAGGGAAATAGCTGAGTGAAGTGGAACCTCTAATCTTACTTTTTTTTAGGAAATTTCACACTGATTTCCACAGTGGTTGTACCAGTCTACATTCCTACCAGCAGTGAAGAAGTGTTCCTTTTTCCCCACAGCCCCTCCAGCATTTGTTTTTGGTTAACTTCTTGATGGTAGCTATCCTTTCCAGGGTGAGATGGAATCTCAGGATTGTTTTAATTTGCATTTCTCAAACGAACAATAATGGTGAACATTTTTCAAATATTTATTGTTCATTTGTATTTCTTCATCTGAGAAGCATGCATTCATCTCAGATGCCCAATTTTGGATAGGATCTTTAAATTTTGGGGATCTGATTTTTAAAAATTCTTTATATGTGCTAGGTAGAAGTACTTTGAATGACAGTTGGCTGAAATTTTTTTCCCAGTTCATGGATTTTCTTTTTACTCTGTTGATGATTTCTTTTGATGTGCAAAAACTTTTAATAAGAAGAGACCCCAGTTATTTTTGACAGTTTCTCCGATTTTTATTGTTCTTGGTGGCATAAAGAGTTTTGATGCATACTGTTTACAAGTTGTGTGGAAAGTGCTTGCACTAAAAATTGTCTGGTGTTTTTTTTTTTCATGATAAGTTTGGGTGGTATTTTGGAAAAGAAGACCAAAGAATAAAGGATGATACATTTTCATAAGCAACACATTTTATTGGCTGGTTCACGTTATTATAACTATTGTGTGTTCAACTTCATAATGTTTCCATGAATTTTTGGACTTGAATCCAGACAGGCTTATCACTACTGCACTGTGTGTGAGATGAACTTGGTATTCTTGAAAGATAGATGCCACAGATAAGTTGGTATGGACTTTAGGAATAACATAGATTGTATGTATTATACATTTTATATATATATATATATATAACTTCCTTCATAAAGTTTGGAACCAGAAACTATGAAAATTATAAGCAATTGGATGACTGTAATGTAAATGCTCCCTCCATCTGTTCTGTGAATCTATATATACTTCATTTTATTTTTATCAACTAAAATAAAATTCCTAAACTGAATTCTCTATGAATTAATTTCACAAGCCCCTATTAATGAATTTTATAACTCCACTTAAAAGATGTTTATCTCACAACTATCTCAATTTTAAACCCAGATTACATTTTATTGTCTATTAACTTTGTATAACTATTTCTTGATAGTCAAAATTTTTAAATGTGTATCAAATATCATAAATGTATATGTAAACTTCTTGGAAAGTACCAACTATATTTATGAAACATAAGAAGCTTTATAGAACTAAAATTTAGTCAGAAAAAATTAATATTATGCTTTAGCTGCCACGTTGTAAATTAGGAAATGATAGTTTAATATTTTGTTGTTGAACAGTACAATTGATGAAAGCCTCATGTATGTAGTTGATATGATAATAATAATAATGACTATATCACTCCTTTAAGATGATAATAGATGTAATCTTCCTTTGAAAAGGGGGTTCTAAAACTGTAAAATAACCATTATTGTCATTACTGCTGGCTCAAAAGCAGCTAGAACAGTGCTTTTCAGAGCCTCCTGAAAATGTTGCTACAACACAAATTTTTGTCCCACACTTGGAACTTCTGATTTTCAATATTTTAGTGGCCTGAAAATTTTTAGTTCTTATAAATCTTAACTGATATTGCTAACTCCTTTCAAAATTATATTTCTGTAGTTGTTTTCACATAACTTAAAGCATCAAAACATATGCTTCTGAGAAAATTGTTACTGTTTTGTAAATACCATTTGAAAATTTAAAAATAAGCCATTATTAAATTGTTGTTATGGTTTGCATAACATATAATTAGAAGAAAGGAAACCACAATTTATTCTATAATAGATTTAACCATCTAATATTGAATTTCACATGTATTAAAATATTTGATGAAAATTCAAACCATAAGTTATGCAACACCTGCTGTTTGAGTTAATCATGTGAATATTATTTTAGTCTATCTTTCCAGTAGTAAATATCCAATTTTAACTCATCACTAGTTTAAAAGTAAATAATGATAATCATTTCATAGCTCTCCACTAAATCTCAGGTTTCCACAAAAATAGTAACATTTTCAAGCCTATTTTGGTAACATTCCTCTCACATCTTTTTTGGAATTTCACGTCAAAACATCATTTATCAAAAAGGAAAGAGTTTATAGGCATAAATAAAACTGCTTTAAACTTTGGTTTCAATGTTTTCATGCTATAATTTCATCTTTTAAAAAGCATATCTTTGGGTACTTAGTAATTTCCTAATGTTTTCATGACACATTCATTTCTGTTAAGGAATAATTATAAAGTGAATAGAGCTTATGTAAGATAATGACCAAGATGAATGTTAAAATGTAATTTTCTGATCTAAAATCAATTCTCATTAGAATAACACAACACTGCAGATATGAAATTTTGTGCAGAAATTGATTAATGTTTGCAATTAAATCTATATTCTAGAATAAATTATGGTTTATTTTGGTGTGAGTACAGATCTATTTACCATAAATATAAATAATATTTTTATAAATTTTATATGAACTTCATGGATTCATAGCTGAGATTTTTTGAAGGGAGCTTGAACATGGGTGTATGATACTGGGATTAAGGGTGTGTGGTACTGGAGTAATATTTAACTGCTTCAGCATAATTCTGGTTGTGGCTGAATGGATTTATTGAGTACAGAAACTCCCATCTGGGTGTGGGTGCACCAACCAGTAGGTTTATAGCCTGGATAGTATAAGGATAGAATAAGGACAGTATAAGGATAGAAAGCCTGGATAGAAAAGGAGATGTATTTCAGTGCATTCCTACCTGCTCTGCCATGGACTCTTTCTCCTCTGCTCTTGCTGTTCTGCTTTGGAACTGACTGACTGTGGGCTGAAATTTCTACAAAATGTGACTTGAAATAAAGCTTTCCTCCCTTAACTTGTGGATGTCAGGTAATTTGTCCCAGCAGTAAGACAAGTAACAAAGACATTGGCCCTTATCCTATTTTTTCAATACTAATGATTTCTAAAATGCCATAAATTAATTTTATAATTAATTCTAAATTATTTGCAATCCTAGGCATATTGAAATGTTTGATATTTAAAAAATATATATAATGAACACCATAATCTATTTCACAGCATGAAACATTTAAAAACTATTTAGAATCCCACTCTTAGGGACATTTCTGAAGCAATGGAAAAATCTCTGGACCCATTTTAAAGTTTTAAAAATTTATTGTTCACATTTTTGCTTGATTTTGCCTAACATAGAAAGTTCAAAATTTTGAAAATGCTGAACAAAATATATTGATTATTTCATAAAATGGCTGAAAACAATTTAAAATGAAAGCCAGGTTTAAAGATGTAGAAACAGTCCTGCAGTACTTATGCAGTAAGTATCCCATGAATTTCAGCACTAAAGCAAAAGAGAAGATGAGTGCCTCCTATAGTCACCTTCCGATTTGCTGCCTTAGCAATCCGATCCACTACAGGCATTTTCCTTGCTCTCCTGAGTCTGCTGTACCATTAGTATTTAAAATATTCTCTCCACAAAACGATGTTGACAGAAAGGGGTTAAATGAGGAGATTCCACTTACTAAAATTGGATTTGAATATGTCCCAAAGAGGACAATCCTTTATTCCTATATTCTAATATTCTAACAGCAGAGTATCATTTTTTCAAGAGAAATTTCTTCCTAGTTTCAAATTTTTCATTCAGTATTATCAGTCACTAAAATCTGATTGCATTTGAATCTGTCAATGTTCAAACACCAGGAAATATGACAATATAAAGATAAAGCTGTACAACTATTTTAGTTCATAATAAAATGGTAGCTAATTTCCCTATAGATTTCCAGTTTGCAGCATGTATGTTTTATATTAATGAGAATAATACTCTGAAATCATGTGTACAACATGAGATCACTGCAGTTTCATGAACAACAATCAACCAGATATTCACTATATATAGCATCTTAATATTCAAGTTTATTGACTTCATTAAGAAAGACAATATATCAGCCAGGGTCCTGGAAAGAAATGTAACCTGACATTTATTCAAGTGAGGAAAGTCTAATGAAGGATTACTTAGATGCAAAGTCAGAATTCAGAAGCAAAGGATGGCAATGAACTAATGCACCTGCACCAGTAGAAAGTCATTACTCACAGGGCTGAGAAGACAAGGGCCAAGTGTGTGTAACTACTGCCAAGTAAGAGCTGGAGTCTTGGGGATGTGTGTCTAAAGATGTGGTTATCACAGCTGCAATTGGGGTGAGAGGAAATAAAGTCCAGAATCAGAAAGCTGCACGTGTGATGGTCTTTCTCATCCTCTGATCTAGTCTGGAAAGTTCAATACTCAGCCTCCAGATGCACAGCAGATGAGAAAAAAAAATAGATAAGAGAGACCAACAACAAATAGATATGTGTTCTTTCACATGGTTAAAAAAAAAAGAAGCACCAAGATTTCCTACAGTCCACTGAATAGTTTTGTCTTTCCTTTGCATTTTATATCAGTGTTTTTGTATTTCTAGTGAATTTTTCTGGTTTCTTGAGGTCTGTCCTTCTAACTCTTACCTCAAGAGCCCTAATTTGAAGTCTACCTTGAGTTACCCTTTCCAGGGGAATTTAGCAATATAAGAAGAGAGGAAAAGGGTCCCTGGAAAAGGTTAAGGAAGGAAGAAAGTACATTTTCATGGCACAATACATGAGCTCTGCTTGAAATGGTTTCTTCATGCCAATCCCTTCTTTTCAAGATATTCCTATATCCCCATCTGTGACTGATGGAATTAAATGCCCTAGGAGATTTTCTTGTTTCCCTCAGTTTTGAAACTTTCTTTTTGTCAATTTTACCACTTACCATCATTTTGACTGGTTGAAGATTAGAGGTCACAGATGTTTCCTGTAAGATTCCTTAGATCTTGGTCTAATACTAGCTGTTATCTCTTCTGCTAGTAGCTATTGCTAATTTGGAGAAATCTGAGGTGAGTTCTGTTTACTTGTAAAATATCCTGTCATTATTGATATTTACTTGTGAAATATCCTATGGCAATTTCTGGATAAATTTTCAGATCCAGTTTTTTCTAAAATTTAATAACTTCATGAATGTTATGCTCAATCTTTTCAATTCATTTTTATCTTGTGCACTGCACTTTCTATTTCAGATTAAATTTTTTATGTAGAATGTTCTCCTAATCAAATATAATTGATTCTTTTTTCTTTCTTTAAAATAAGTAGTCATACATATTTTTGATTATTGCTGATATTTTTCTTATGTGTTTTCTTCTCTGAATTCTAGTTAATCTTTTATCTGCATTCTATAATATATTATAGTCATATTATTGCTTATGACTAATTGTAGTAGAAGCAGTTATATTGCTTAAGAATTATAATGTGGCCTTAAACTTAATGTTTCAAATCTTTTCTACCCTTTCATCATATCTCACTTAGAAGATATTTTCTCTTTATTGAGATGAAATATCTGATACCCACAGCTGAGAGGAGAGGAGATTTATTGTGTCTCATAGTCCAAGAGGATTCAGTCCATTATTAGGCATAAACAACATGGTGGAAGGGTCTGGAGGAGGAAAGCTGCTCAACCCATGGATGCCAGGAAGCAGGGAGAGAGAAGGGAAGAGCTGGGGAAAAGTCACACCCCTCCAGGACTCACTCTGAACAACCCACCTTCTTCAGCCAGACTCTACTTCCTAACAACATATTGAACCTATCAATGAATTAATCCACCAGCTGTACAGTTTTTTCATGATCCAATCACCTTTCAATACTCCCGCCACTTAACATAGAAACTGTTGGGGAACATTATGCCTAAATTACACTTCTCATCTACTAATATTAAAGTATTATACTTCATTTTAACTCTTAATTTTATATCAGATTAACTTGTTAGGGATTTGATAAAGATTATATGGATGCTAGTTCAATTTGAGAGAATTAACATCTTCAAAATGTGAAACGTTTCAGTGGACTGATGTTACGGTTTATGTCTAAAATGGCCCTCAAAGTCTCCTGTGTTTGGAATGTGATTGCATGATAGGGGTGGTGTAGCAAAAGTTATATAGCTGGCTTGTGGTAAGAGGTGGGATCTGGGCAGAGGAGATGAGTCATTGGGGTTATGGCCTTGAAGAGTCTATCTCTGTTCTCAGCTGTTCCCTTTTCTGTCAGTTTCTGATCACCAACATGATCTGGGCAGCTTCCCTCTGAGGCAGGCCCTTTCTATCATGTTACTTCTCTCTTCAACTCAGCCGGGCATGGACTGAATTGCTCTAATAATGAGCCAAAGTGAACTCCTCCCTTCATTTGTTGGTGCCTGGTATAAGTCCCAGCAAGGAGAATGTACCTGGGACTGGATATGACATATGTTCATATTAACTTACAATTTCTTAGATTTCAATCCGTGATGTCTTCTTGTTCGCATTATTGAATTATCAGAGTGTACTGATATTTACTAGACAATAGTTATATATTTTGCTGTTTCTATACAGCAATATTTTAATATTTTTGGTGCTATAATTTTAAATTGATAATAGCAGTTACACATGTAATTGATTTCAGTGTACAGTCCTTAGATCTTGTCACTTTCTTAAACTTACCAATTTTGATACTAATTTCATAGATTCCTTAGGATTTGAATTTAGAAGGCAATATGGCTTTTGAAGATCACCCAAAGTATTTACTCAGAATGTCCTACAGGGTTGGGGAAGTAGCTCAGTGTTACAAAGATTTTCTAGCATGTGGCAGATCTGGAGTTCAAACCCCATTATTGCAAAGGAAAGAAAGAAAGAAAGAAAGAAA
>NW_004955409.1:20534945-20540561 GCF_000276665.1 Chinchilla lanigera | reverse complement strand
AAGGAGGAAAGACTGGTCTTTTTGTAACACATATTTCTTTAACAATAAATTCAGAACTAAGTTGATACCCTTGATTTTCAAACTATTACATGGTACTTTTCAATTAGTGTTTGTTTAGTAGAATATGATAATTGAGGTGATTTGTTTTTTTGAAATATTGAGATTTTTATATTTCATCTATAAATTGTATAAATGATTCAATAACTAATATAATACTAGAAGACATTGTAAATTAGAAATTCCTTTGAGTATGCAATGACTACATTGATAGTTTTGTTTTTCTTCTGCCATCTTTCATGCTCATATCTTTCTTTTCATTTGCTGTAGATGGGAGGTGGGCATTTGGAATTCATAGCCATTTTTCATGTGAGAAATGGAAAGGAAAAATACTTCATTCTTAGAACATATTTCATGTATTAAGTGCAAAGTTAACACTTTCCTAAAAACACCCCTAATTTTTTATTTTTTTCCTAAATGATATTACATGGACTTCCTTGCTTGGAAGGTACCCGGTGGAGGATTACTCTTTAGGTTAGTGAATGAATCCAAGAGCAGGACAAACTTTTTCCTGAAAGGATCTATTTTTATATTAATTTCCCTCCTTTTACATACAATGTATCACCTCCATCCTGAGTCTAAGAGCCCCTAAATCTCACTCGGTTACTTCATCTGCTTTAAAACTGGCATAGCTCCATTAAATTTGAATGCTATCTAGGGGGATCTGGTAACCTAAAATATAATTTGTCTTTAGTTAATCCACACAATATACAGTGGTAGTAAAGAAAGAGACGCAAGCAGCTCTTTTAGCCATTATGAAAATCTTAGATTTATCTCTTGAAGAATGTTACTTACACATTACATGCATTGCTTTTCTAAATTTATCATTATGATGGATGCCTTTCTGGTGGACTGTGCAGAGTTAGTAACCCAGTGTGACTAGCGGGAAATTGTGGTGTTATAAATTACTATTTTCGTAGTTGAACACTTTCATGTTGTTGCAGACCATACCTGACATTTTGTGTTGAGAGAAGTGTTATCTTAAAACTTTTAAAGGTTTATAGTCTGTTATTCCTCATCTTTAGTACACATTACTACTTGCTAGAATATAACATCAAAATAACGTTTTTGTTCCTTTTATCGGTACTGAAGATTGAACCCAAAATCTTCACAGTGAGCAAGACTCCCCATCTGATTTTAGTTTTATTTTTCCCTTATTTTGAGATAGAGTCTTGCTAAGTGATTAAGCTGCCTGGTCTGGGCTCGAATTTGTGATATTCCAGCCTCATCCTCCCATAGTACTGTGATTATAGTCTTGCATCACCAAATCTGACTTCAACATAATCATTAAATCTTAAGATTCAGTATTTCATGTTCTGAGATTTGTGTTCTGTTGGTCCGTAGCAGAGATTCCCAACCTTTCCTATGGCCTGTTAGGAACTATAATGTACAGCAAATGAGCAGTGAGTGAGGAAGCCAAGCTTCCTCTATACCTACCATCATTCTCCTCACTGCCTGAGTTCTATCTCCTGTCAGATCAGAGGGAGCATTAGATTCTCAGAGGACCACAAACCCTACTATGAAGTTTAGATGAGAGGGATCTAATCAAATGTTTCTTAAGAGAATGTAATAACTGGTCATTTGAGGTGGCGCTGAGGTGGTGATGCCAGCAGTGGGGAGAGATTTAAATAGAAGTTAACATTAGCAGAGAGGCTTGGCAGAGATCATAATAAGTTAGTTTCTTACAGTCTCACATAAAGACCCTATCAGTGAGTGGCAGTCAAGTTGCAGCTGGTGGCAGGCTTTATAGAAGAGGTGATCTACTTTATTCATACAGATGCATCAAGCGGCAAGCTTCAAGTCCAAACCCAACACTTATTTTAGTTCCCACATGGCTGATCCATTATTTTTATGACTTGCGTCAGTGCCACTTTCCCACACTATGCTTTTGTCTCAGTCACAGTGTTGGCCGGCAAACAAGCTCACCCCCAGACAAAATGACTAAGGGACAAATGTCACTGGAGAGCTTTCTTGAAAAAGGGAAAGACCTAATGATGAAACAGCAGAAAGTGCTGATCATACTAAGAGAAAACATCAGACTCCTACTTAAATTACACGTCCATTGCAATAGGAGATTTACATTCTCCAAGCCCACTTTGTATGGCAGGTGGCCACCAGCTATCTAATGAAGCCGCAACATTTTCAAAACTGCTTTACCAGGTGAAGACCAAACACGCTGCATCAAAATCCAGGCCTTGGGAGTTTAAAGACAATAACAGAACATGAACACAAAGAGCAGAAGAAATTATTGAAGTCTAGCCCTTCATTAAGTGTGACTCCATGGCATGCCTCATTCTTAGTGGTTAAATACATTGCTAATGTGAAGAAGCCCTTTACTGTTGGTGCAGATTTGATCCTGCCTGCTGCTAACGACATTTCTCATGAACTTTTAAGAGAGGTTGCAATTCAAAAGGTGACACGTGTTACTAGTTCATCTAGACAAACTGATGGAATAGAAGAGAAGATTGAGGCACAATGTTAGAGAGGATTAATGAGTCCCTGCGGTATGCAATCCAGTTTGACAAGTCTATTGTTGTTAGTGACAAGGTAATAATGCTGGTTTGTGTGCACTATAACTTTGCAGGGGAGTTTGCACAGGAATATGTTTTGCGCATATTTTTTTGCCAACCGACACCACAGCTGCAAGATTATTAAAGTCATTGAATGATGACATATCAGTGAAACTGAACTGGTCATTTTGTGTTGGTATATGCACAGCTAGATCCCCTGCTATGATTGGGATCTTTCTCAGGTCAAAGAGATCACTTCTGAATGCACATCTAAGCACTCTGTCATTCGTAAAGACACACTAACAAAAACTGTCACCCTGAGTTTAACAATATTTTGCAGGATGTGATTAAGTTATCATCCACATGAAAGTACATGCATCTAACTCACGTCCTTCACAGCTCAATGAGAAGATGGACATACAACATTTAAATCTTTGCTCTTTCAGTTTTTTAGTATTTTTATCATTGATCATTACCTGTTTGTAGTAATTATTCCATTCCTTGTGGGCCTTGGTGTATGTACATAACACATCTCAGTTTTATTTTTTTCAATTCCCCATGCTTCTCTTCCCCCTGCCTCAATCTCTTGGTTTTCCTCTCTTTTGCAAAATGTCTATCTTCTATACACAGAAGTGTGATGTCTTTCTAGATGTGAATTATCAGCCAGAGTGTCTGAGTTACAAGACCCATTCCAGATATTTATTTTAGAAAAACAGTTAACACTGACAGTATGTTTCAGTGGCACCAAATGGGTCACAAATCTCAGTTGCTTTTGTGATGTATTCAGCCTGCTAGAGAAACTCAATTTGTCACTTCAGGAGAGTATGACAACTGTGTTCAATCTGCAGATTAAGTGGCTGCATTCGAAGATGAATGAGAATCATGGCAGTGGAGACAAACACTGGAAATTTTGGCAAGTTTCAAAACATCATGAGAGATTTTGAAAGACTCTGAGCCAGGGTCTTTTTTTTCTCCCACCTGGTGCTTGAATACCTGTCTCAGCTTTCAAGAGAGCGTAAACATTACTTCCCAACCATAAAAGCCTCCCAAACTGGGAAAGAATTGATCTGCTACCTATTTTTCAATAACCGAGTGAATCAATTTTGTCTATGCTAGAAAAGTATCAACTGCCTGAGATCCCAGATGATGGTGACCTTAAAAGTATGTTTAATGTATCTTCAAAACCCCATATATTCTGGACTAAAGTCGAGGCAGAATACACTGGGATTGCCACAGGAACATTAAAAAGCCTGCCTCGTATCCAGCATCCTGTCTTTGTGAAGCAGATGAGGTGGTATGGTTACAAGAAAACAAGTTCAGGGCTCCCACTTATCCTACATTATGGTGTGTCATACAATTATTTCATTATATATTAGAAATGTAATAATAATACAGTATGAATAAAGTACACAGTAAGTAAAATGCCTTCATTCATCCCAGAACCATGCCTACACCCACCCTGCTCTGTAGTAAAAACTGTCTTCCACAAAACTAGTTCCTGGTGTCAAAAAATTGAGGACTGCTGGTATTGTATGTTGATAGTTACTATCTTGGATACACCAGTTCACTTTTCTGCTACAAAGCTATAGCTCCTTCCCATCATTTTGTTGGGTGGAACAAACTCAATAGATGATGCTTTCAAACATTTATGGTCCTAGTTATACACTGCTGATGGTGTCCCTTGATGTTCCCTACTTCCAATAGGATCAGCATTTAAAGTGTGTGCCTCTTTCAATCTGGAAACTATCTGAGCTCAGGAGCTCTCAAAGAATTAAATTTTAGGCTGTAAGCAAAGAGTATATCGGTTAGCACAACTGATTTTATCCTTTGCCATTTCTGGAAGTCAGTTTAATTTTAATTTCAGTTAGTTTACATCTTCTAGGAATGTGCTAACAGCTGCTCAAAGTTAGGAAAAATATGGTAATGTGCTGAATTGTTTCCCTGTTCTGCCCTTCTGTCACTTCCTCTGTAGTATGTGGTCTGTACCTCACCATACACAGCAAACATTCTTCATCAAGTGTTTTCCCATCACAAAGCCGGCTGAGCAGCTTTCCAAACTGCAGTGGGTTGTCTTGCTGCGTAAGAGATAAACCCACATCATTCATCTGTCTCCTTGTCTACTACTTCAAGAACATCATTGTGGAATTTGGGAAATTTTTCACTTTATCTCGCCAATGTATAAATTAGAACATTTGGGTCCTTAAACTTCTCTTCAGCCTGAGACAAAGCAGGTGATACAGATGCTGCCACTCACTCACCCACCTTTAACCAGTGTAAAGAAACCAGAATCTGTACTGGTTCCAGGGGAAAGGTAGAAACAGAAAGACACCAGTTCTGGAGACAGCAGTGGTGGCAAGACTTCATTTGTGATGTAGAAATGGCTTGATTGCTCCTATAGTAGTAGTTGCTGAAGCTCAAATTCCTGGAAGCAGTGTAAACACAATGGAAGCCTCCTGATCACTGCACTTACAGGGATGGAAGCAAAGACATTGGTGACCTCACAACCATTATACATGGTAGATTGAGGCAGGAAGGGAAATGCATGGTAGTTTGAGGCATAGGAATATACATGTATATACTATACACATGTACTAATAATCTAAAATTTAAAAAATTAGGCAAAAGTTAACATTTAGTTTTAATAAGGTGCTGCATCTTAACCAACAAAAACATGTCTTCAGGTCTACAGTAAGTTGCCTAGATTATTTAGTTTCAAATTCATAATTACTTCTTTATGTACTTTTCCATGTGTATGTATGTACCCATGTATATTCCTATGTAGATATTGTGAAAAAAGAATGGTTCACACATATGCATCAATTCATAATGCATATTTAAAAATCCATCTCATAATTTTAGCCTCACATTTGTATTCTTACATACTGTGTTTGATGCTTCCAAGCATGTACCACATTAGAATGCCCCTCTGTCTATTTATGTCTTCAATTTCAAAAAGCCCTGAGGCTGACAAAGGAAGATAAAGACTTTTTAGAGAGTAGAAAATGTGTTCAATATAAAACAAAGTAGCTGCTGGGCATAGTGGTGCACA
>NW_004955409.1:20491710-20534515 GCF_000276665.1 Chinchilla lanigera | reverse complement strand
TGCTTACATTCCTTGTAGGGTGTTGGTACCTTTAATTTCATTTTTCAGCCCCTTTCCCTTCTTTCCCTCCCCCCAACCCATTGATTAATAAAATATTTCAGAAAATATAACATTTTGCTATGTCCTATATTTGTGAACAAGCAAAATGGCGATTATTGGTCAGTCAATAATAAAAGCTTTTATTAATTGAAATAGAAAAAAGCTGTTACTTTCACACCTTTGTCCCTTTGTTAGTGTTTTCATTTTAAAATGATAGTATTGGGGCTGGGGATTTAGCTCAGCGGCAAACGCGCCTGCCTGGCAAGCGCAAGGTCGTGAATTCGGTTCCCGGTACCGGAGAAAACCCCCCCCCCCAAAAAAGATAGTATTTCTGTATAAATATATGTACCTATATGTAAACATGTGTATGTATACTTATATATTTATTGTACAATGTAGCACATATAATCTTATGACAAAATTTCTTAAATGTGTACAAAAATTAATACACAATTACGTACACACGGATAAGTGTGTCTCTGTGTGTATAGCGGAAGAAATTTGAAGACTTCTAGCTGTCTTTCTAATTATCATATCTCATCTTATGTTTTTGGGCAAGCCAAGATCCTTTCATTTCAGACTGACTCAAGTAATAAAGAAACCAAGGAAAAAGACCTACAAATTTTCATAACAACATATAAAATTCTGAGATAGTTTCCTTTCTTAAAAGTGAATTAAATAAATATTACAGGTCAATTCCATTTTTAATCATTAAGACTACACAACACTGATAAATATAATTATACTCCTTTCCCTTCTACTAAATTCCTTCCTTAATTACTATAAATTTCCTAACATGTAAATATTGGATTTTGTCTGCAAATGTGAAATGATTAAGGTAGTCAATTAAGACTACTTAGACCTGTAGGGGGCAAACCTACGGCACCAGTGTTATTTGTTTTCCTTTTAGAAGATGCTAATGTATGAGTTGATGTTTTCTAAACTAAAACCTCAGTATTCAGGTTTAGTTGCAGTGCTGGTATTTGGCTAGAAATAAGTGAGTTTTGGGTTGCAGTTTGGGCCCTTGGCTCTAAAATTTTTGCCATCACTGACTTAAGCTATGCAATTACATTATTCAGACTTAGCCCCTCTTCCAGGAACTGGACGCCTTCACATGAGTTCTCTTCACACATCTCACCATCAACAAGTGCCAAAATGACCTTCATACTTTTTCGATTCTGGCCTTTGCTGATTTTCCACATGATATTTATCATTCACATACCTACCAAACCAGATGCTTGAAAATTATCCTCTAATTCCTTTTCTTCCTCACATTTCAGACTACTATTTCTTGGTGAAGATTTGAAAGATATAAACAAGTATTTTTGTTATAACCACCTTATCTGTTTATATAGATTTTAAGCACTTTGAGGTTAATAAATCTGCCTTATTCTCCCTAGTTATCACTAGAATGTTTAAAACTAAGCAATGCACTTTATGTTTGTATATTAATGTGTACTTATATCATTCATTGTTACAGAATTGTCTCACTTAGGGATCTTAACTGACTCATAGACTTTTTTTCAATAAACAAGTGTAATGTACAATCTCCAGTGAGTCAATAACTCTATGTTCTGTTCAGCTAATAACTGGGAAAGTTGTTGTGATGTTTTGAATAGCATAAAATACTATTCATAAAAAGATGCTGGTAAACACTGACTTAATCATTGATTATTTCTAATTCTACTATTGAATAATAATGTTCAATATTCACAATCTACCAAACCTTTGTCCAAATACAGTGTTATCCTTTTGATGCTATGTCCATGTGTTTTTTTTTTCTTTTTCTTCATCAGTTTTTAGTAGTATATGCTTTTAGTACATGATGATCACTTTCACTGTGGAAAGTTAATTCATGTATATAACACAACTTAATTCTCTGTCATTCCTATTTCAGTGTATTTTGAATACATTCAGTGTAATTCCTTAGGTATTTGTTTACTTTTTCAACCTGAAATTTGTAGGATGCATGGAATAAGATATTTTTCAAATTTCAAGGCATTCTTTACGTGAAACAGACAAAACTAGGTCAGATGTGATTGCTTGTGTAAAGCATATAAGTGACAGTTATTAAAACTACTCCACTTTCTGGGGGACAAAAAAGTCCATAAAACATCACTGTGCAATTTGCTTCAGAGGTGCGGAGGCCCTGTGGCCAACTTCTCTCAGAGCCTCAATCTTTCTTCACAACCGACCTCTGCTTTCTGTTTGCTCTTTGCTGAGTGGAAGTTTGTCTCTTCCTCGTGGGCTGGAGTGAAGGCAGGAGTGCCCCATGCGATCGTCCCACTGCTCTTGGGGTAGACTTTCACCTACCAGTCAGGGCTACACGGAAAAAGGGAGCCTCTGCCATCTGGATGACAGTTTCCTGAATTTTAATTTAGCAACATGAAAATGGAGCAGTGGTAGATACGGAATGCTGGTGGCCTGTGTCTCCTAAGGAGCTGTCACATCCCTTAGCTGGAAATGGAAGGTAACTCAGCCCTTTGGACCTGCACCATGGTGGAGCTTTCATCAGGCTGAGATGGGGATGGGATGGAGGCACAAGGCTGTGGCTCAAGTGCCACAGACTAAGTATTCTGATTGATAGCACAGTTTTTGTTAGTTAGTTTTTGGGGATTAAACTCAAGATCTTTGGATTGAGTTCCATCGCCAAATTTTTTACTGTTTCATTTTGAGAGAAGGACTTGATAAATTGCACATTTGCTCAAACTGGCCTGAAACTTGTGATCGTTGTGATTCATCTTTCCGAGTGCTGGGATTCAAGTGTTCACACTGTGTCCAGGTAGCAGAGTTCCTTGAACAGACATTCCTTTTCTTGTTGTATATCTTTAAGACAGTTTTTAGAAATTGTTTTTTATGTAAAGTTTTACCAGCATGATGGTTTCACTAGGAAGGGGTTTGGAGCTCACCACTCTGCAAGAAATCATCACCCTCTGATCATTTTGTTGTATGCTTATACCTTTGTTTAGATAATTTATATTAAAACATTGTGAAGCTCACATTCTTTTTATGGCTGTAGTGAAATTCCAAGAAAAATTTTGGAAGGGGTTTCCATTTCTCCTTTGGCAATACCTACTTCTAATACACATTTACTTTCTTTGTTTTTCTAAGTCTTGTTTTAATTTTTCTTTGCAGCATTGAGGGTTAAACCCAGGGCTTTGTCCATGCTAGGCAAGTGTTCTACTAACTGAACTACATTCCTTGTCCTGACATATGCTTTCCTTAATTATTCTAGATGAAGTCTGGCTGTTTATATTTGGTAACCATTCAAGGAAGATTTTCAACTAAACTACTCATCTGTCATACAAAGATGGTAACAGTGTGTCATTTGTTCTGTTGGGAACTTTAAGATCTTTAGATTTCTCATAATCACCATGCTAATTACTTTGGTAAAACTAAAAATAAAATTTTTATAATGACTTTGACACCTGTTGTCTTCAAAGTAATAGGCCTGTGCAAAAGTATAAACAGTTACATCATTTTTTTAAGTTGTAATCCTTCTGACACTGCCACAACGATAAGAACATAGAGCATAAGGGGCTGGGGATTTAGCTCAGTGACAAAGCGCCTGCCTGGCAAGCGCAAGGTCGTGAGTTCTGTTCCCGGTACCAGAGGAAAAAAAAAAAAAAAAACCAAAAAACAAAAAACAAATACAAAACAAAAAACAAAGAACATAGAGCATAGAAGTGTACAACTTCTCTGGTGTATATGAACCCTAACCCACACCAGTTGTGTTATGGATAAATGATGAACATTAGTTCACATCAATTATAACATTACTTTTAAAGCAGTGTGAAAAAACATGTGACCTACCAGTTAAATTTAAAAAGTTAAAATGTAAGAAGTATTTAATAAAGGCATGGTAAATCAGTGGAGTTTTTCCCCCTTTTGGTACTTTGCAAGTATTCCCAAATTTTCTGCATTTAAAAAGAGGATAGAATATAACTCTTGCAGGAAGAATAATTTTTGGTATTTAGTTTTGTTTTTTTATCTACATGGATAAATGATCTAAAGACTAAATTGCTTCCCAGAAACTACTGTTGGTTTTTAATTAAGATAAATGGCTATAATTCTAATAACGTAGCTGCATGATATCTGGAGAATCTACCAAATGTGTGTGGGTACAACTGAAAGTAGGAATGCAAATTTTAAGAATGACTCCAGAATTTGACAAGGAACAATTTAGAATCAGGAATTCATGACCTTTCAGTTAATTTATCACCATATTTCAGCTTACATGCTCTATTTCATGTAAAGTACCCTTTTGACTTACCATGTTTATATTTTTGTCTTTTACTTATGTATATTCTGGGCATGAAAACTATTATTATGGGATTCTTCTCCTCAAATTGCATATTCTTTCATAGTCCTTTGAAGATAATTGTGTCGATGAATTTACAATTACTTCTAAATTAGATTCACTATTTTTACCACTATGTTCATATGATATGGCCATTTTTCTAGAGCGGATTCATAAGTATCATTTACAATCTTTTCTTTCATCATTTTCTAAAAAGATGAAAGGAATAATAAATATCCTTTCATTTTCTATTAGTAGTATAAATTCTTGATTTTGTAGGTTTCTCTTATAGTAAACTTAATTTTTATTATTTCGTCTTGTTCAACTTCTCAGCTTCTCTTACATGTACATTATGATGTCAATACTGAAAACATTAATGTTATGTTCTGTTATCATGTATAAATACATCAATTAGAAGTTGTCTAGAATTACAAGTTTATTTTAAAAGCAAAATAGGAAGATAGAGCATTTGCCTTAGATTAACATAAATATAGTGTTCATTGTGTAAGACAGCTATTACATATGATGAGCAACTATAAAATGTGAATGAAATACAGAGGTATTCTTTCCTTGTTCCAACTGGTGTGTCAACTTAGTTCAATAGAATAATGATCAGCTATGTGGTGGATAAGCAAGGTCAAGGTGAGCTACATAACAAGAGAATAATTTAAGAGGGGTTCAAAATAAATTCACTTAATTAAAAGTGAATTAAACATAATTAAAAGAGTTCAATATAATTCAAGACAGATAACAATTAACAGAAATGTATTCTGTTATATGTTTTCTATATTCACACTAAGAAGCATAAAAACTTAAAATAGTAGCAATTTTATTGTGAAGCTGAGGTACAAAATCTTTCAAAGGAAATATGATTTTAGAATGTGTTTATTCACAACTCCATTCTACAAGTAAATATTTAGAAATAATTGTTTTCATAAATATGCAAATGAATGTATTTATATAACATCTGCTTTGAGTCTTGATAAAAAATTCCTTCAGCATTTGGTAAATACACGAGATGTCCATATACTGTGACTGAACTTTTAGCATATTATAGTCAACTTGACATTAATTCCTGCATTTCAAGTTAGAATAAATTTATATTGGACTTTATTTTGTTTATATTTTAATTCTTTTTAAAAACTCATGGGTTAAGTCATAGCCCATTTGAATTTATATTTCTCAGAGAACTAACGCAAATACTAAGAGATCATTTTAAGTTTCTTAAAATGTGAAGCCATAATATATAAAAGAATAAATTAACTGATATGAAATTTAACCTAGATAAATGTTAGATCTTTTCTGCATCTATATTCACAGGCACATATCAGAGTAAGCTCTAAATGAAATTATACCTGAAAGATTTGAACTAAGGTTTGTATAGGTACACTTTAAAAGGCAAATAGGGAAACAACATTTAAATAATCTAAAAATATTCACCACAAAATATTTGTGAACAATAAATGAAAGATGTTAATATTTGAGAAAATAATCCAAGCAGAAACAGTAAAGAATTGGTCAAAATCAGCATCACAAATAACAAAACATATGGAAATAATAAAACTTGAACCACTAAGGAAGATACCGCATTTTTGTAACTTTGAAAAAAATATATTGGGTTGGTTATATAAAAACACCTTTAAAACAAAAAATTTCAGCAAAATAATCAGTGTATTTAAAAAGTGTCATAATGATAAAAGACAAAGAATACTCAAGAAATATTATGGACTTTGGAAAACCAAGAAGAAAACAAGCAAACATTCAGTGTAAAATTCTGTATACTATCTTGGGGAGAGATTAACATAGTAATAAAAATACTGAACATTCCCTTAGGCAGAAATAGTTGAGAGTAGATACTATTTCTGATAATTGTACAAAAATTTATTAGATGTTAATTTTGGTGGAAACTGCACATAGGATATGTAAATGTTTTCTTATTATATTTTTCACTTTATTTTAGTCTCTATATAGTTAATATTTTTAATGTTTGGGTTAGGTACTATTTTTCGTAGCTGGTAGAGGGATGAGAATGATTATCAAGTACAATAGGGAATTAATTTTCGGTGATGAAACTAGCTTTGTATCTTGATGAGGTGGTGGTAACCTGACTCTGTATTCATATACATATATATATATATATAACTAAGAGAAATGAACATAATTATCTTCTGCAAAATTAAAAAACAAATGTGCAAATAAAAGCAGTAAATAATCTGGGAAAATATTTACAACAAAATTATAACAAAAATGAAAAATGAAATAAACCTCAAAAAATTACAATACATGAAGAATAATTCATTTCATATCATCTTCAAGTACAGGTAAGGTAGGAAAAAGAATAGAAATGAAATTTGAATATTTAAACTTACATTAGCAACACTGTATAAGTTATTTCTTTGATCTAAACAGTTTCCTTGGGTTTGCGTGACAACATGAACACTTATTTTGGTAACTCATTAAAACTCTATACTTGAACTCATACTCTTGAATCTAAAAACATCCCTCCCTAGACAACTAGTAAAACTGTAGACTCTTAACGTGGGAGTCCTAAGAATCTTCTAGAAATTGATGATTTCAGGCTAATGCTAGGAAAGTAACATTTTCAAATCAAAGCAAAGATTACACAAAAGGACAGCAAAAGAATCTTATGTTGAGGTAGTGTTATATTTCTCCTTGCTTTGTTGTGTCTCATTACATAATTTAAGTAAATCTTAAGAATTTTCCTAAAAGTATGGTTCAGAATTACATAATGTATTTATATCATTGCTATACTCCTAATTCTCCCTATTTCTCTATCTTATAAAAAGGCTATTCACTTGCCCATCTCTCTGAATATTTACTGATACTAGGTCTATATTTTTGTATTATTCTTCTTGATAAATACCTAACTGATGTTTTATTATATATTTCAGAAGGGAAACTCCCTGTAATGGTTTCTCTTTTGTACTAGAATTATGCTCTTAACTTTGAATGTCAATCTTATAAAAATTAGACACTCATCACACATTATTAGAATGTCTTATCTGAAACATTCTACCCTGTGTACACAGCTGAACTCGTTTAGGGGAACAATTGATGTGGGAGGTATTCTTTCCACATTCTTTTCTGTCAACAGACATTCTTCAGCCTGCTTTTCAGGAAATATTCCTTTCCATTAAAAGAATCCCTAATCTCAAAGAATGGATACTTGGCTTAATTTTTATGTGGTAAATTGTATAATGAGGTCCTCATCAGGATATTAATTAATGAGAGTAAAGTATGTTTGCAATTGACTACTTTATATACCTTGTTTTATTTTTATGATTCAGATCTCAGAAATTTTCCTACCTCCCAAAATAATAAAAAATAATATTAATCTTTATTAATTGAAATTAATAAAAATACTTACCTCCCAAAAGACTGTGTCTCCCTGGTTATTAAAATAAAATAAACACAGACCACTTCCCATGACCTCCTGAAGTCACAATGGACCCTTTCATGCAGCATTTGGACTGCTTTTCTGATAGCAAGAATAAGAGTAACAAGAAATACTGATTTGGAATGTATCACTGTGCCTGAAAATAATTTTAAAAATGAATAAGCTGATTTTGCCCTTATGTCCAAGCTTACATTTTGTACCTCTAGTGCAATCACCTGGAATTATTTTCATTGAAAAAGCGAGAAAATGTTCGTGTTTCTTCAGCATAAATATCAGTGGTCAGGTGGAACAGTGTACATGTACACTTAAGGAAAAGGCCACCTGAATGCTAAAATTAATGACCCTGACTATCAACTATAGCAATCTTAAGACATTTTATGATGGCCTAGGATTAGCAATTCAGGCATGTGTACTTACATTACTTTACAGGGATTAATAACCAGTTTGCTACGGATTATTTATGTTACCTCATTTTGGAACTTACTTTTTACCTAGGTCTTAATGCTAGAATCTCTACACTTCATACCAGAGTATGCAAGAACTTATGTTGCAGTTCAGTTATGAGGCTTATAAGCAGGCGGACAGCAAGTGACAGGGGTTGAGAATCAACTGCTTACAAAGAAAACAGCGCATACAATAAGTGGAGCATTATTTCAAGCAACATAGATAGTTAAGCTTAAAACTGTAAAAGCAAGTGCAGGAAAAAGGAGAAAGAGTTAAAATAAGGATGGACAATTAAAAAAACGTAACTCCTGAAAATGAAACTTCCTTGGTAAAGTACAGTAAGTTACTTATCTGTCCTTTTGTATCTGCAATCCAGGTCATGGGAAACTTAAGAATGCAGAGTAACTAGTTTCCTTTAAAGTCAGTTTCCTTTAAAATCTACTGGCCCAGTCAGAAACTTTCTTTGAACTCTACATTACAAAGACCAAACCCCAACTGGTTGTTCTAAACCCATGGAGCCACCTGTGATAAAATACGCCCTTAGCTATATAAGACTTAGACAGGGACTGGGGATTCAGCTCAGTGGCAAAAGCACCTGCCTGGCAAGCGCAAGGTCGTGAGTTCGGTTCCCGGTACCGGAGAAAAACAAAACAAAACAAAACAAAAAAGACTTAGACAAAGCGAGCTCTGGGGACCCCAACCAAAAACTTTTCTCTCTTCTTATATTTCCAATATACTTCCACTTTAAACTCCTTTCTGTCCAAGACTTCACTCTTCAATTTCTTCAGACAGTGGACTCGGGTTGTACAATGATTGCTGCTTGAGATTTCGAAGTACCACCAAATTGATAGGAGGGAAGACCCTGATTAAGGAGTGTTTTTCTCTTTTTCCTTCTTTCTTTATTTGTTCTTCCTACTGCCAGCTCACAGCTTTTGTTAATCGTGAGTACATTTAAAAGAAAAGGGAGATTTTACTAGAGAGCTTTATGCCTTTGGTGTAATTCCCCTCATTTTAGAGCAGATTTGGGAAACAACATCCCTCACACAAAAAACTGTGGGATCCTATCAGCCAAATTAAAGAAACAATGCTATAAAGAATATCCTTAAAGTCACATGGGACAGATTGAACTGGAGCATTCTGTCTTGATCCCCTACCTCAGTTAAAGTGGAAGGAAATCTCTAGCTGGTTCTGCCTCATGTTCCTGTTTGATTTGATCTCCCACTGGCAAGAGAGTGGTTTTAGCTCTTGATGCTTTTGGTCCTCCAGATTGATGGCTCTTGAGTGGATTGTCCCATTAACTCACCTCAAGTGTTGACAAGGACAAATCTCTCTCACTCCTACTGCCTATCAACATAGACTCTCCTGGTGCTCTTTCTTTTCTCTCAGTTTTGGAGACTTACTTAACTAAAGACCAGAAACTAGCCCCCAGAAAGCTTTTTAGTCTCAATATCCTTCTGTCCTTTTGTAAAAAGGAATGGGCAATAGTGCTGTGCCCTAAAGATAAAGTTCCTGTCCCTTATAAAAATAGCCATTATACGAGTAGGTTTTTCACATCCATGGGATGAGCATTTGGGGGACTCTCTTGTTATACCTCCTTCATTGCTCTTTCCCCAGGGAAAATGCCTGGAAATGTACTTACCAGACAACTGTTTTTCTTATTGAGGACTTAGTCTTTTGAGATGGAATCATTATACCACAGATGCTTTCACTGATGGAACATAAAGCACTCTTAGGGACCTTTCCAGGTTTGATGACAAATTTAAACAAAGCAGTTATTAAAGAAGCTAGTAGCCACAGCCCCTGGTCTCCAGAGGACTGCCTCTCTCTTGTCCCGATTGCTCTTCAGAGCACATCATCAGGCTGACAACCGCATTGTATACTCAGAGCTATACTAACAGAGGCTGAGAAAGGAGAAACTAATTTCTGGCAATGGATCAAAGGATTGCAGGATCATGAGAAAGGGGGCCCAAATATATTTCTATGTGCATGCATGGCCTGGGACCTCCCTGGTAAATGATGAGAAGTGGTTCCTAGAAAAAAGTATAAGTGACAACACTTTTAGTATAAGTGACACACTTTTAAAGTATCTGTCACCTGGGGATCATTTACATAGAGAACAGCCTTGGTTATCAAAGCATGTTCTTCATAGTAACTCTAATCCAGATGACCCCAAGAAATCTACAAGTGAATGGGGATCTGTATTGTGGTAACAGCTACTCCAAATATTAAGGTAGTAAGTCCAGTAGTCAACCTAGGATCTTTCTTAAAGTGGTCCTTGCTTTCATGGGTGTATGAGAGACATGCCTTAAAATAAGTTTCATAATAAGGAGGGACATTAAACAAAGATTCCATCTCACAGTCTGTAGTTCTTCTCTTTTCACCTCCTATCTCTGACTAGTTGTAAGTTTATGGTGTCAACTACCAGAAGAAAGGTACTTGGAGTAGCTTAGAATATTGATAAAAATACTCTTATGACTTCCATAAAAGAAAAAGAATTGGCAACTGATAACTCCTAGAGAAAATTATAACCTAAAACTTCAAACAGTTATTATAATTTAGGACAGCCAACGCACATGAGTTTACTCTGATTTAATGTCATTATTTTATGCATTACACATATTTTCTAGTCTGTTTCTCTGCTTGTTAATCTGTTTTAATTATTGACTAAAGTACCTTCAGCTGCTTATTGAGGAGTTTTTGAACTTTCATTAATTTCATCTTGAATTTTTGCTTTTGCCCTTATTTTCAGAGATAGCCAAATTCTTAAAATATTACCTGATGGGTGCTGGTAGGTTTGAAGCTCACCTGGGCCTTACAGATGAAAACTTTGAGGACTGGTAACATAGAGGTCATATATGACTAAGTTAATTTGTGTGTGTTTCTGTGTGTCAACTTTCAAGTACATATTTGATTAAAGTTGGATTTTAGATGAATGGAAACTCATGATATTAGCCCAAATGCTCATATTCACATGGTTTGATGATGAGTTAGTTTATATTGGTTGGTAAGATAAAATTAAAGTTGACTTTTTCTTTTGGTACCAAGAATTGAATATAGGACATTGCCACTGAGACAGACACTCTGCCACTGAGCTCTGTCCCTGGCCCCATGACTTTAATATTGGTGGTATTTCATCCAGGTTGTTGGATAATACATATAATATTTTCTTAAAATTTGTTTGATAAGTTCACTGTCCATTGTTTTCCATGAAAAACAATTGTCTTTCTTTGAGTAGCCAAGAAGAAAAGCCTGGCAGCTCTGTTTCCAGGAATCCTCCCAACTGGAAACTTTGGGGTTTTCTTTAGATATCCAATCAACACTTCTCTTTAACCTATTTTTGGCCTGAAATTTTATTCTTTAATGTTATAAGACTACGGAAATAGTTTGCACAACAAAAACACAACATTCTCAGTGCTTATTATATTCCGTACTGCATGAAAAATATCAGAAATTATTAGAGGCTTTAGAAGGAACACTGATAAAGAAAATGCCAGACTCTAATATAGCACCACTTTGTTGTATATATGAAGTCAATAAATGAAATAGAAACACAAAAAGGGGCTGGGGATTTAGCTCAGCGGCAAAGCACCTGCCTGGCAAGCGCAAGGTCGTGAGTTCGGTTCCCGGTACCGGAGAAAAACAAAACAAAACAAAACAAAAAAAAAGAAACACAAAAAAGAAAGTAATAGATGGGAGCATGCAATCATTTTATATTTTCATTTGAAGGTCAACAATTTTAATTTTTAGAACCTTGGAACCTATGTTTTTCTCACACAACTGATGAACATACAATTGTTTATCACCATCTATATCAACTTAGTCCTACAAATTAGAATTACATAAAAATGTATTATAAACTATGTGAGCTTACTGAGTAAAAGTTATATTGTGCTTTTCTTTCACAAGTTTTCACATAAATTTTCATGAGCATGTTTTAGCTAAACATTCAGTTGTAATGATAATAAAAAACCACTCTTAAAAATAAAAACAATTTTTTTGAAATAAATTACAAGAAAAATGCTAACCACTGGCATTAGGATGGATATAGACGAAGTGATGTTTTCAAATAGCTTGATCACGTTCCTCACAGGAAATTTGTCCTGTGCATGATATATCTTGATTTCTTATTTTTTCCATTCCCCCGTCTTCCTTCAAACCCTCTTCATCTCCTTATATACAAAGCTTTGTTTCCATTTTGTCTTTCTTTTCTCATTTCTTCTTTTCCCTTTCTTTCTTCCCCCTCTTGCCTCCCCAGTTCTCCTTTCCTTTTGAACAATTTCTTCCTATTTCACAATATCTATTATACATGTTTGTTCTTATTTACACTTTCAGTTTGTCACACCAGAGAGATAATGTCATATTAAACATGTTTGTGTGATTTATTCCACTTAAGAGTACGGCCTCAAAGTCCACCCATTTAGCTATACATGTCTCTAGTTTATCCTTCTTTATGGCTGAGTAGTACTCCATGGTAGAAAAATAGACTACATCTTTTTTATCCATTCATTGCAAAATGCCCAGTTGATGGGCATTTTGGTCATTTCCAAGATTTAGCTATTACAAACTGTGCTACTATAAACATAGGTGGACATATATTTCTGTGGTATAATGCTTTTAACTTTTGTGGAAGATACCCAGAAGGGGAATAGCTAGGTCAAATGAGACTTGTAGTCTTAGATTTTTGAGAAAAATCTATACTGATTTTCACAGTTGTTGCACCAGTTGACACTCCCACCAACAGGTGGAGAAGTGTTCCTTTATCCCCACAGCCCCTCCAGCATTTGTTATTGGTTGATTTCTTGAGAGTAGCCTTTCTTTCTGAAATAAAATGGAATCTCAGTGTTGTTTTTATTTGCATCTCTTGACTGACCAGTCATGCTGAAAACTTTTTTTGTATATTTATTTGCAATTTATACCTCTTCATTTGACAAGTGTATATTTATTTCAGATTTCCATTTTTGGATGGGATCTTTAAATTTGGGGGGTCTGATTCTTTTTAGCTTTTTACATGGTCTATACATTAATCTGGAACTGAGGCTGAGTGCTTTTGGGTTTCCTTCTGCATCTTCTAATTTGTTCTACTCATCCTCAGGTCTTTTTTGTTACCAATACCCTTGCTATTTTTCTTTTTATATCACAGCTATGATTCTTTTACAAATGTACAATCATTAATTACCCAAATCCTGGTCTAGTGTTTATGTCAATTTTTTCTCAAGTTCTCCTCGCATTTAACCCTGTTTTAACTGTCTATCATTGCTCTCTGTTTACATATTCTCTATGCTGTAAAAACAATAAGCATGTCTGGATACAAAATATATTAAACTTTCAAAAATGATGAATGCATATTTTATAATATGTTTTATTTGCTTATTTTATACTATAGTTACATATAACATGGCTTCAGTTACATGATGAGGAACATCGCCCTCCACTAATTTTGAAGATTTGGTTGAATTTTTTTTAGTGACACTGATTAATATATTCATGATACAATATATATTGATTAAACATGTAGTATATAATCTGTTTGTGCTAGCTGCAGGCAAGTCAATTTACAATTGATGGTTTTCTTTAAAACCTAACCAGAATATAAGATTTGCATGTTTGGAAAATGAAGTATTATACAGATAATGATTTGCCCTACAGAAGAGTCAGTTTGCCTTATACAAATATTTTACACAGGATTGAAAAATCTTATCTTGTAAAGCCTCATGCATTGCATATTTTCCCTATGCTTTAAACATGTTCTTTGAGATTTACTGAATAAATTGAAAAGTTTGTTGATATGATGAAATTTTTAAAACTTGAATTTTTCCTTCCATGGCTGCTGTTCAAAGTATTTTTTATAAATGGGCTTACTTTTAAAAGTAGTTTTAAGTTCTTGGCAAAACAAAGTAGAAAGTACAGAGATTTCCCACATACTCCTTTCCCCAACTCATACATAATCTCCCCTATTATGAAATACTCCAGAATGCTATATTTTCTACAAAGCCTGACAAAGTCACACAGATGTATCACCACAACCAGAACTGCACAGTTTTCATTAGGATTCACTCTTAATACTTTACTCTCTAGGTTTGATGAATGTACAATCTTATGTACCTACGGTTACAGTGTTATACTTAGTAATTTGACCGCCTTAAATTCTTTGCTCAACTTCTTTAGACTCTCTTCCCATCAACTCCTGAAAATATTGATCTATGAGTGACTCAATAGTTTTGTTTTTTCCAAAATGTCGTTTAATTTTACATTAATCTAAATTAAGTTTTTATATTTCCTTTCATGGATTAAAAGCTACTGCCCTTTTAGAACTGAAACAGCGTTGTCTGTAGTAGGGAAACATTTTCTTTCTTTACTTTTCTGTGCTTGTCTTTTCTTTTCTTTGCTTGTCTTTTCTTCTTGTTGATGTGACAGTTTTCTTGTCCATTCATCTACTGAAGGGATCTTGGTTGCTTCCAAATTTGGACAAATATGAATAAAGTTGGTAAAATGAGTGCAAGTTTTTGTGTGGACATATATTTTCAACTACTTTGAGGAAATCACAAGAAACACCCTTTTTTTCAGATAATAATATATTTAGTTTTTAAATAAGGTGCCAAATTATCTTTTAAAATGATTGTAAATGTTTTTATTCCTATCAGCAACAAATGACAGTTCCTCTATTTTGCCATCAGCATTCTGGATTAAAATTTTTCCAATGTAGAATGAGTAAACATATTTTGATATGTTTGAATTGCTGTATTTCATTATCAAAGAAAAATTTCAGAATATTTTTATTGTATATTATTCCTTTAAGTGTTTGTGTATATTTTCCATTTGTAGGTTTTAATTTTCATTATTCACTTCTGTCATCAATTACTGTGTAGCCTACCTTTTTTTATTGAATTGTTTTTATTTTCTCTAAGTTCTGAACACTTATAATCCTCATTATTTCTTTTGTTTTCATCTATTGTTTCAGTTTTATAAAGAAACATGTTTAGTTTTGTAAAATTGTTTTATATAAAATAAACTCAGTAAACCTTATTTTGATATCAGACTCTCTCATTCCCCATCTCTTTAATAGTACAAACAAACTAAATTGATCTTAAAATATGCAAACTTACCCTGACTTTCTACTACTTTTTATAGTTTTTGCACCATGTCTGATTTCACAGAATTCTCTTTCTAAACATATTGGAATAATTCCCAAGTTCCAACCTTATCATCTTCTTTCCTACTTATATTTTGACAGGTATATAAGGAATGCAATTATGACTACTACCATTGATTTTTAACCTGGAAATATTAAGGTTTCCCAGCAAATTAGAAAAATATACTTTGGTCTGGTTGGCCATAGGGGCGTGACCTTAAAGACTAGGGGTGGCAGACTGACAACTGGTAGTCAGCTTATAACCCCCAGCTGAACTGAATGTGTGTGGTGCTGGGTGTGGAAGACCTACCTGGGGACTGTTGCCAGTAGCATAAGAGGCAGAACTGGAGAAGATGAAGGAGGCTGTTGGGAACTAACGCGGCTGTTGGGAGCAGAGAAAGGCTGCTGGGAGCTGACAGAAGCTGTAAGGAGCTGGTGGTTGTTTTGGAGGAGCTCGTCATGCTGGCTTTCCTGATAAACTTCTCTGTTTTCATCCTCAAAGGAGCTCAGGAGCTCATTGGCACTGAGAATGGCTTTGATTCACTTTTGGGGAGCTCTGGTCCTCACTTTGAGCATCACTTCCTGGCTCCGGAGGGAAAGATGGTGCACTGCCAGTTTCCTGGAAAAGCTTGCTGCATTAACTTCCCTGATGGGAACTTGGCCATCTTGATCACCAGAGGAGCTCTGGACTTCACTGTTGCTGAAGATGGCTGTGGTACCTTTTGGAGCAGCTCTGGTTTTTCTGAGCATCACTTCCTGGCTCCAGTGCAGATCGCTTAGCCTGCTAGCACAGATCCTCCATCCCACTGGCACAGACTTCCTAGATTCCACCACTGACCTTTGGGCCTTCCCAGGGCAGATCCATTGAACAGGCTGCATGAGACATTGTCATAGGCTCTGGGACTTCAGTTGGATTCGTGGGAGGCATTGTTATGGGCCCTAGGTATTCAGCTGGACTCATTCAGGACATTTCCATGGGATCCAGACCCTCAGCTGAATTCCTGGTCTATAGTGTGTGGACAGATTTCCTGCACTCTCTTCTATATCATTCTTTGAGTGAATATTATAAACAATCTTGTAAAATATATGTCCTGTGTTATATTGTTTTCCCTTGCAAAACTATCCCCCAAATCATAACACTAGGTTTCTGCATCTTTTCTTTCTAGAACTTGTCTCTGTGGGCTACTTCCTGGCAGCCATGAAATGAGCATCATTGCTTCACAATACCCCTCAGCCAGTATTTCTGTTTGTAGCCAGATTATTACAAGTGGATTCTTTAACTACGTGGGCCAATTTTCAGATGTTGGGTCTAGTGTATGAACAATGGGAAAGCTCACTAATGCACCAACACATATCTCAAATGGTGTGGGAAATACATTTATTTATGTAATATGCAGCATTTTAGGTGTTATATGCAGAGAAAAAAAATACAAGAAGCATTGTCTTCAGCAGCCTATTATGTGGGCAGGCAAACACAGGTCTTTTCATGCAAAAACATTTACACACTAAATCTGACTCACAAACGTTCAGAAAAACTGAGTGGAGAAGACTCTATGACCAACCAAATCAAGACAGAAGAAGAAGATCCATTCCTCAAAAATTTAGCATTCATTAAATTATACATAGATCAATCCAATCTCTGCCCCTATTGCCAGATTGTCATTTTCTTGCATCTTTGACTCTGCTTTTCTTCTGTGGCACAAATAATGTTGGAATGATATCCATTCTAGTTCAGTATTAGGTTGATTACACTTACAATGACCTTACTTTCAAAAAGGATGTCTTTACAGGTACTGAGAATTAGATTTCAATATCTTTGAGGAGGGCAGAATTTAACCCATAACAATGTTCTTTAGGTATAAAAATTTTGGTGATAATCCATTTCATCCAGTAGCAAGAGCATCTCTTCTATTTCCCATACACTTCTAATACTGGGCACAAGCTCTGACACACAATTAATGCTCTGTAGACATGCTTGTAAATTTAACAGAAGAATTACATTTTATATTACATTACAATTTAACAGAAGAACCTACAATTAAGCCTTCTTTTAATTTCTAACCAACTTTAGAATGTCTCCTAGGAATTGCACATATTAGGTACATGGTCTACCACTCAGTTTAACAACTAGCACAAAGATTGATCTACTCTAAAACATTCTACCAGCTACTTCCTTGAACAAAATGATGGAACAGATATTTTGAAAATCCCTTTGGTAGACACCTCAATAACTGCTTAATAAAAATTTTAAATTCTTAGTTGTGTTTATGAAGAATTAAAAAAATAAAAAAGACAACTCCCATAATGAGACAAAGACTGAATTGGAAATGAAATCAACTTATGTGCACTAATGCAGTAACAGCTCAGGAGTTGTAGGAGTTAGTGTTCTTCCAGTTGTATGTGATTTTTTAATTAACTAAATCTCATAGAACTTACATAAAGGAAATGCATAGATCTTAAGTATATATGTTTCAGAGACTTTCAGATTTAAAAATGAGATCCAAACTGTCCCTCTTTTATTAAGCAAACTCTTTATAAATATATGCCTACTGTGACTTTGTGCTGGCCCTGAGACCCAATCAGCCAAGGGATATTGCAACCTGAGGTTCAAGTAGAACCTTTAAAAAATAAATTCACATGGAAGTTGTTTGTTTGCTTGCTTCTCTTGAGAATCCTGATATTATAATTGAAAGAAAAAAGACTGGCCTGTTAGATGATAATCAACATATAGGCAAGCCATTTCCTTTGCTCCAGTTGAAAGCTAACCTAACACCAGATACTTTCTGGGGCTGGAGATATAGCTCAGTGGAATAAGCACCTGCCTGGCAAGTGCAAGGTCTTGAGTTCAATCCCTGGTTCTGTAAAAAAACAAACAAACAAACAAACAAAAAATCACCAGATATTTGATTGTTGTCATCTTAGACATAAGGATCAACCTAGGACTCCAGCTGAATTCAGGAATTGACTGTAATGATCAATATAGAAGAACTTCTAAGGCAACAGACAAGTATGGCTTCATGGGCACATAACTACATTGAGCTCTGAGAGCAAAGATTTACCATTTTTAATGCTTGGAGTCTAAAAGACCTAAAATTCCTATTTTCAAAATTACAGTAATTTTATGTTTGAATTTGTGATGTTCAAGTGAAGTCCCATGTGTCCATGAAAACTGCCTTAAAGGCTTAAATCTTTGTTTCCCCTGGTGTCCTGATCCCCATATTTTCTCTGCCTTTCAGAAACAATCTCAGCAGCTACTTAACTTTCACTGGGTGTCTGGGGCTCTGTCTGATTTTTCTTCCCTTCCTTTGCCCAGAGACCAGGGCTGCCTTCATGGTCCTCGTGCAGGTTCTGACATGGTCAAGTGCATGCTTGCAACACCTCATCATCTTGCCACAAGGCATGCCTGCAGTTGTTGGTGCCCCAGGTTGCAGTGTCAGGGTATTTATGCAGGCAACAAGGCAGGAGCAAACCTCTGGCCTTTCCTTAACAGTTGCTATCCTCTAGAGGTCTCCTCTCCAGCATGAGTGGGAGTAGGAGGCCCAGGAGTTGGGGAGATTGCTTCCCTTAAATTCCTCAGGAACAATGTACATTTTCCCGACAGCTGGCAGCTAGGAGCTTCAAACATGAGCTGTACCATGGGAAGGGCTTCCAGAAATTCTGTGAGTCTCGTAGTTGCTAGTAAATACCCACTGAGCAAGAAGGGGTGCCATTCACTATAACAAGAGCAATAAACTATAACAAAACTCCATTACAGGTTGTGAGAGAAGAAAAAGCCATAGGAATATAGAGATCTATTCTCATAAATACACAATTTCCATTGCATTAACACCATAATCATGCTACAACATTCCCATCATCACAAAAAGTTCTTAGATTCACTTTTAATATAAATTACCCTGTTTTCTTGGTTATTTTCCTCTCATTGCTGAGACAAAATACGTGACACCCAAAGCTAAGGGAGGAGAGGTTTATTTGGCTCACGGTTTGTGGAGGTTTCAGTCCATAATCAGATGGCTCCAAGGTAGCAGAAGACAGCAAAATCAGCAAAAGCACAGGGGGCTGGAAGTGAGCCTTTTTTTCTCCCTTATGTTTTATGAAGGCTTTCTGCCCTAAGGTGGATTCTTTACATCCATGCCATCTCCATGCCGTTCTCTTGCACAGTCTCAGGATGTTTAAAAAGTGAGGACCTTGGCTCCCTGCTTAGTTAAACTTCTAAATTCTCAAGTTGACACAACATATCAACAATTACAATCCACCCTTTTTCAATTTGGTAATCAGATTCATTTCTTTAAACAAGTATTTATCAACAATCTATCAACATTATATTACATTAGAACCATAACATTCTGCTGCTGTTTCCCCAATGACTCATGCACATCCCTTTATGCAAAAGGCATTTAGTTCATCTGCAACAGTTACCAAAGTCCTAACGGTTTTAGCATTGCTGAAAAGTCCGTGTCCCAAGTCTCTTCTGAGATACAAGGCAAACTCTTAGCTGCAAGCCCCAGTACATATGAAAACAAAGTTAAACACTTCCAACATTCAGTGGCATAAGATAAACATTTTCATTCCAAAAGTAACAAACAGGAGAATACAAAGGATTGGGACCAAAGCACCTCCAAAATCCAGGAGGGCAAACATTAATTCCATCTAGCATCTGAAGAAATCTGCAGCAAATTGTGATCTCCAAAGGGCTTGAGTGGCTCCACCCCTGTAGCACTTCTGGTAGTTGTAGCTGCAATGACTTTTTTCTTAGGCCTGCTTTGTTCCCTTCTTGCGGGTTTCCTTAGATTGTCCACATTCCTGGCTTCTCTGAACTTCTGTGGTTTGCACTGCACCTTCAGCTTCACACTCAGAACTTCAAACACTGCCCTCTCAGGGGCACATTCCCTGACCTCCCAAGTCATCTGAAATTGGAGTGGAAGCTTCTTGAACCCCACAGTTCTTGCATTCTGTGTACACCTAAAACTAGCACCATGTGGATGATGCTAAGGTCTGCTGCCAGGTGAAGCAGTAGCTAGTATTCCCTCTGTCTTGGCTATATGTGTCAAGTGCCTGAATCACTGGGCATTCTGAATTCAATCTGAGGAACAAATTTTCTATGCTGCCACCGTTCTAGATCATGGTGCTCTGCAGTTTTCTCACAGCAAAGTCTTTTACCATTACAGTTTTGCGGCTGTAAAGGGTGGTTACTTGCTGCTATTGTGATGCCCTTAGACCACCTTTTATATTCTCCTGTTCCTTCTCAGCAACTGAACTCTCAGCTCTATCTTTGAAGTACACAGTTTTATATGAGCTTATTTTCTGGCCAAACTCACAACATTTTAAATTATACTGCTGGGTTTTTGCTCTTGATTCTCAACATAAATCTGGATAAAATCCCCCAACAATAGCCATGCCACTGCCTCAATGTTAGACTGATTTGCAATTTTTTCCTGCCAGATTAATTAGCCCACTGCCCTTAATTTCAGTTTCAGGCAGTCTCCAGAAATAAGAAAAATGCAGACAAACTTTTTGCCAAGCCATAACACACATCATCTCGAATCCAACAGCCAATGCAGCTCTTCCCAGCAGAAACGTCCTCAACCCGGTCTTTACCAGCAGGATTTCCATCAGCCTTCTGGTCTTCTGAACTCAGACTACAATCTCCCATACAGAAGAACCTAAGGTGTTCCAGCTCTGAACCTTTCCAAACTCTTCCCACAAGCCATTTCCAAAGGCTTTTGAAACACATGGTCAGGTATAATCACAGCAATGACCCCACTTCTCTGGTATCAAACTCTGTTTTGGTTACTCTCCTCTCACTGCTGAGACAAAATACCTGACACTCAAAATTAAGGAAGGAAAGGTTTATTTAACTCATGGTTTTTGGAAGTTTCAGTCCATAATCAGCTGGCTACAAAACAGGGTGGCATGGCACAGGGACAACATGTCAAGGCAGCAGAAGACAGCAAGAGCAACAAGAGCAAAGTGGGGGGAGCAAGCCACTTTTCCTCCCTTATCTTGTATGCAGGTTCTCCACCCTTGGGTGGGTGCTTTACACCCACACCACCTCCATGCCCTCTTCTTGCACAGGCTCAAGATATTTACACATTAAGGATCCTGGCTCCTTGCTGAATTAAACTTCTGAACATTTCAAGTTGACACAATGTTTCCACCACTACACCCATCTTTTCTTTCTTTTAATATGTGTCAAATGAGGGCTTTCTTTACCAGAAAACATTTTTGAAATTCAGCCATGCATTTGAATGTGACAAGCTTTCCTTTGTAAAGCATGACTTAACAATAGTTCCCATTCCACTTGTTATTTTCTACTGTTATTTTGGTGCTCCTTAGTCTAGTGCTAAAGTTTATATCTACATATTTTTGCATCTTGGCCAGTGTTGTGACTACTTACACCAACAGAATAAGATGGAAGTGACAATGACATTTCCGTTTATCACCCTTAACTGGTCCAAAATTTTCTGCTTTTGCTATCTGAAAAATATTTAACATTTGCCCTAAAATGAGAGAATTATTTGCAATAAACTGTTCAATTTCTATCTATTGGCCAAAGATAAATATATGAAATTTTATTGATTTTTTAAAAACTTCTCACCATATTTGGACATTTTATTACTTCCCTTTATCTATTTGTGTGTGCTTAAAACAGTAAGGTGTTGAATCAATTACTGTAACTTTATTTTAGTTGTTGGTACCAATTTGAATATGTTCTCTTGTTTTTTCTCTTTAGAACTTAATACATGATAGTTTCTGTGGATCAGTTTGTTATTTATAACATGAAAATATTTTAAAAGATTTTATGAGCATTATGTTTCAATTTATGTCATTTTATTATGAACTCATATCTTAACAATAGAGTCTTCTAATCCATGAATATAGTATATTTCATCAATTGTTAAAGTATTTCATTTATCTAAGCCAACTTTATAAATTTCAAAGTAAAAAATTACATATTAACACAAAATAAAGTATAATTTAGATGTTTTTCTCTTATTTTTTGTTTTGTTGTTTTCAAATCCTCACTTCCATACAGGAAGAGAATTTACTTTTTTTGTTTGATTTTTTTCTGATACCAGGAATTGAACTCATGACCTTGTGCTTGCCAGGCGGGTGCTGTGCCGCTGAGCTAAATCTGCAGCCCCTGGGAATTTACTTTTGTATATAGCCTTTGTATCTTTAACTTTATTAATTTACTATTACTTATTTTCTGAATTCCTCAGGAATGTCTATGTATGAAATCATTCCATCCAAAGAAGCATACATTTCTCTTTAATCAGTATGATATTTAAGGCTTGCATAATATTGTGATTAAAACACTGAAAATTTAAAATAATAAAGCTGATAGAGACTGCATTAAAATTTTACCATACACTGGAAGAAATATGATAAAATGGAGGTGGAACAAAGCACTATACCTATTTCCTGAAAGGTACAAACTAATGGGAAAAACTATTAAATAATATTTCTACAAAAGTGAAATGATTAAGAATTGATGATGCATGAAATGGAACATAGAGCTCAATAAGGTACTGAGAATCTACTGTAAAGAAGACACAAAAGTAGACACAAAAAATTATGGAATATAGAATTCACAAATGATCAATGAAAACAAATTGAAAATAAGTCTAAGAGAATTCCAGTAGAGGAAGAAGATAACGTAGATATCAATGTTATATTAAGGAACTTTGAATAAGCAAAAAAAGTTCAACAAGTTTTACAGCCAACATTGATATATGCACATGAAGTTTCAACATGTGGGTATATGAAAAATAATTCCCAAATATTGAAATCCTTTCCATACTTAAATTTTTCCTACTGCCTCTTCCTAAACCAATTTTGTTTTCAATTTTTGCTTTTCAGAGGATCAAAATAATTGGAAAGATTTTTCTTATGTTTCCTTGGTCCCTTTTCTAATTCACAGCAATTCGATCAGCTTTCTTCCTTTTGCCTAGTAATTTCTTTGAGGCAAAATAGGCCAGTGGAGTTTTAGAGCATGTATGTTTTATCATATGGACTTGTCGAGTTAAATCTTTATATGTTGTTTTACTTGTTCTGCTAGTCATTGTTTCCTGTAAACTGGTCCTTTTAAGGCACAATTAGGTGCAGGTTAAGTATCTATAACTAGAAAAGTTTATAATAGCAGTTTTTATTTTATAACATAGATCATCATGGCAAGTGATATCCATTTTCCTTCTACTTACAAGGCGAAATCTAACATTCTGACAAGGTAATACTTTGTCCATCTCTTTAAAAGTAAATTAACATAACATTTGAAATATAACATGTGAAATAACAACTACACTAACAAATAAAGTGCATATTTCTAGGATAAGCAAGTGTTGGGAAGAACGTGAGGATAGAGGAAGTTTCACAGTCTATTGCTGTGTAAATAGATTACTATAAGCATTTGGGGAAATTTGTATTATTTGACACTTCCACTGACAGATGACAGAGTTTACATTAGCCTTTAAATAGCACTGTCAGTCTGTAAGAACTTAGTGGTTGCTCATTTCATTAACAAAGGAGTAGAAACACATGTAAACATGCTCATTTAACATGTTGATAACCCAACTAGGACACAACACACATGTCAGTCAACAACGTCATTTCAGAAATAACTTGACATATTTATATAATGAGATGCAGTGTGGATGATAAATGTCCTCCTCCTTAACCCTTTCTAATGTGAGAAATGCTGAAGGAGATGCATGAGAGTTGTGTTTTACAAACAATGGTGGAGAAAGAAAGCCATTTATAAAGCAGCATTGTACTCTATGGATCTGTAACCATATTAAAAATCTAAATCCTACTTAATCTAGGAAATTAGAAGTCAGGTAAGATTTGGGGAAGAAAGGTGAAGGCTGGGTTATAGGCAATAGAGCACACTTTTAGTTTCTCAACGCTATTTCCTGACTGGATCTATGGATACATACCTAGGTGGCTTCACTTGGAGAGAATATTCAGATTACCTATCAAAAACAACATTAAAATATTAAATAGAGCTATTCACCATGAGCTTAGAAAAATATCTAGTATCAGGCCAGAGATATAGCTCAGCAGCACAAGCACCTGCCCATCAGCAGGTAAGGTCCTGAGTTCGATTTCCAGTACCAAAAAAAAAAAAAAAAAAAGTTCTAGTATCCTGGCAAACATAGGTTGCCAAAATCTATTGTAAAACTACTGGAAAATTTTACTAGCATGATGAAACTGTAGTAGTATGGTTAAAACTCTGTTGGTCACTAATACCAACACCAGATCATTTTACAGAATCTTTTCATCACTCAATAATACAATAATTATAGTTACATTTAAACTAATCATAAAGAAAAGAGATGGAGAGGAGGGACTCACCAAGGACTTCATATAAATATAATGTTTTATTTCTCTGCACAAAAGTCTAAAGATACTACACTAAAATGATAACATTACATATAGTTTATATTTTTGTTTAATTTTTATTAGTAGATGTTTGCAGTACATTATGATTACATTTATGGTGAGGAGTTTGTACAAGAACATAAAGTATCTTAATTCTTATAATTTTGTCCCCGTTGCCTCCCATTCCTCCCTCAGGCCTCTAACTCTAACTCCTTTTCTCATTTACAAAAGCTGTTGTTCAGACATAATAACATTAAATATCCCATGGATTCACTCATGAGTGATACAAAGTCTAAGAAAGATAGATAATAGGAATTAGGGTTGTCTTTTTCAAATGGAAAGGATGATAAGAGAGGGAGGGAGGAGGAGGGAAGGAAACGAAAAGAAATTTCTTCTGGGCTCTGTGATCACAGGAATCATATGATCCGTCCATACAAACACAATGAGTGTGGGATTGCACTGAGGTTTGGGTAAGATAGATTGGCCAGGATAAGTACACATAAATCAATACTTAAACTATATTTCAATATACAACTATAATTCTATTATTGTTTTGAAAATAATCTTCCATTCAGAGACAGCCTGAAATGCACAATTTTTTATATATTGAAGAAAGCAACAGGTTCTATATTTCTGTATTTTTAATCACTGGACTATTGATAGGTTTCTGGTTTATTATTTTCTTCTTATTATAAATATTTGGAAGTAAATACTTTTGCCAGAAAATCTTTACAATCTGTGTCTGGGTATAGACTGACTGTGCTATACATAATATGTATTTTTACATTTATTAAACCATGTTTGACTTTATGCACATTGCCTTTAATCTGTGTTTTTAATAATTTTAAATCAAGAATTTAATTGGAGGAGAAATGTATTTTATAATTTTTTTGTGTCGAGTGATTCTGGATAATTTTCCAGTTTTTCTTGTCTATAAATATTTTCCTCAATTAGATTTTTTTCAAAATATTTCTTATTACCATCTACTCTTATCTCTTATGAAATGAAGTCTTTGAAATATTATTTGTATATTAATCATTTAGCTTTTCACTTTTACTAGTAATCTTGATTTTTATGATATAAATATTTATTGTTGCTAATATGATCAATCTAAAATATTTTCCTTTTGGCTGCTCCTAAACGCTATACTTTAAAAGATTTTTAGGGTCTGTAGATGTAACTTACGGGTGTACCTTGAAAGCAGTCCTGTTTTCAGTATCTGATACCAAAACAAAAGGAAAAATAAAAAGAATTCATATCTTTGTAACAATGTAAATTTTTACTATTAATATTACATCTTAATTTTCTTCTTAACCATTAAATGAAATTATATTACATTGAAATATTTAATGTAGTGATAAAAACTTCATCACTAGTAATATTTGTTAAGTTGTTTTCTTGTATTTGTCAATTTTAATGCCATTTTAATGTTTTTATTTTTAAATATATATTTAGATTTCAATCCACATTCTCACTTATGTATAATTTATCTGTCTAATCTTCTGCCTGTAAAAGACTGTTTTATATTGTAGATTTTAACTTATGTTTAATATTATTTGAAAATTTTAAAAGTTTTTCTTTACTTATTCTTAAAATAAGAGTAACTGACCTTAAAGATTTTTAAAGTTAAAAGAAAGCCTATATTCTTTTAGGAGGCACATACTATAATCTGAGGGGAAGTAGTTAGACTTAGTCTTGTTTTATTCTTTTATTTCTAATATTTAAAGTATTTAACATTCTAATTTTTATATTGTCATACATTTTATAAAATTTTTCTGTGGTATAAATCAATCTCTAAATGGACTAGAATTGTTTTATTTATTTATGACAAATCTTCATGAACTTTGTTAATGCATTTAATCAGACTATTTAGATATCTGCTTTCTAATAGTTTGCTTCATTTCTTCTTGATTTCAACTACTATTTATGAAATTTTGGCTAAATAATGTGTTGTCCACAGACCAATACAGTAGTGTTAACAGCACCCACAGGCTCCCATGGATGAGGAAATTCAGATAATATTGCAGGTTTACTATCAACGGATATTTTACCACAAACTCAAGGCGATGTATTTACCCATTAATGTTAAAGAAGACTGTACTAGATAAAATCATCAAAATAAAATTTCAATTGCACAAAAAGTTCATTCCAAGATTTTTTTAAGGTGTAACATCTATTGACAAAGATTACTTGGTTAATATTACACTATGGATCACTACACTCAGCAATGTATGAGGCAGACCTTTAAAGCTTATGGGAAATAAATTATTTGTAAACAGTTAATGTACTTTTTCTTACTTCTGTTGTTACCACGGTAGAGCAAGAAAAGTTTTAAATGTCACAGACAGACTTTTAGACTTCATGATAACAGTTTTTAAAAATTTCAATGCATCTTTCTTGTGAAAATGTAGATAGTTTATCTTTTCAGTCGATAGGGATAATGTAAAATTTAGTGCTTTTGAAAGGAAGTTAGTACTTTTCAATTAATTTCAAAGCAGTATTAAATGAATTATAGTTAGTCTATGTAAACGTTTGCACATAGTTCATGAAACATATTGATGAATACATAATCATTTCTAATTTTCCTTATGGTCACATAAACACCAATATAATTCTATGAATCATATTTAAGAATTTAAATACTTCAGATTATCTGGAATAAATGCCATTCCATATTATAATATAATCACTATAATTTATTGTAAATGTGCCTTCATTTGTAAAGTCAGAAACATAAATCACAATGATTGTTGATTGTGGAAAAGCCCAAGTAAAGGGAAATAATGAAGGATTGTGGATATTTGTTATTTAAGTGCCGTATCTATTGATGGTTTCCTGCTCAATAGGTCTCAAGTGCTTTAAGACTAGCAGATATTTTTCTAAAGAAAGGTGGAAAAGTGGAGGATATTACTTTTAGAAATGGTTGCTTTAAGCATGACTACAAAATTGTGTCAGAACATGAAAAAACAAGGAAATGAAGAATGATTAAATTCTAAACCATTACTAAATCCCCTCATGTGGAAATGGAGGAGGCTACAGAAAACCCCACCACCTTATTTAAAAACCTGCAATAATATATGTTCAAAGGAACGTGCAATCCTGGTTTGGGAAATCAGGAGCCTAGTTGTGTAACTGCAAATTTTACTTCTTTTTATTTCGGAATTAAGACATTGAAAAAGAACAGATCACATGAAGAGAGAATAGTGAACCATGAATAGAGTATAAATAATATTTTATTTTCTGGACTATAAGTAATTTAACAAGCATAAAAACTTTTTAATACATGATTTATCATCAAACTCAGAAAAAATATGTTTTAGCTACAAAATTTGAATTCAAAGGAGGTCATAAATTGAATATGAGTTAAAGTGTGAGAAATACGCACAAGAAACTATAAAGATGATCAAACCATAGATGACAAAAAAAAGACAAGTGTACCATAAATTATAGAAAAGGAGAAAATATCATCTTGATAAAAATAAAATTTAAAAACTCACCAGTGAGAAAATTTCCATAATTGCAGTAAATAATATGGAGAAAAATTAAGTTGAACAGACTAAAGTATGATTGCAGAAATGTTGGTATGATTAAGGAATTCATAGGTGAGTATCAGTGAACTTGTACTTCAGGAACATTATACATCAACGTAATGTTTTAAAAGAATGAAAAACATCACCGTATACTGTTTTGATGATGATGAGCAAAGTGTGTTTTATATAACATGTACAATGAGACCATTATGGAAGGTACACAGTTATCACTAAGAGGAAATGACAAAAGTAAATATTAACCTTGACTCTGACATACTTTCAAACTAAAATTAGACTTTTTGATAGTTTTTTTCTCTTAGTCCTCATTATTGCTAAGAATCACAGGATTAACAAGCCAACATGGATTATTTAGTTTTAACTGTTACATAAAGTGTACAAATAAACAATAAGAGGAAGTGGTTCAAATCTAAAATGAAGTGATTGGACAATTTATGCAATCATAATTTTAAATAGATACCATAACCAAGTAATAATAACTACTGGTGAACAATTGCCTTTTTGGTTGCAGCTATTTACCGATATGTTACTGTATCATGTGCTTTCAAGTTTTCTATGAATTTATTTGTATATTTAAGTTCAGAAATTGAAGAAAGACTGAGACATTAAATTATAACAAATTTTTTTAAAATTATAATATGTAATACTGATGCTAAGAAGCAGATCAACAGTTTGCTAGCTTAACAATTTGTATAGTTGATTCTTAATTAAAAATTAATGACAGATCAATAAAGGCTGTAAAATTTCTTATACACTCTCTCTCTAGTATAACATTTTATTTTATTTTTTTATTTTTTATTTTTTTCCCAGTACCGGGAACCGAACTCACGACCTTGCACTTGCCAGGCAAGCGCTGTGCCGCTGAGCTAAATCCCCAGCCTCCAGGTATAACATTTTAGTACTCAATGCTATGAAAATTGTTTTTGAATCTTTCTTATCACAAAATATTATCCTTGCAGACTTGGATATGGATTCTGGGGAAAAAAGCATTGTTTGCAGTTTGACTGTCCTGACAATTAGTGTCGATGGAAAATTTGCTTTGAAATATAATTTGAATAACAAACTAACCCCACTGAGAAAACTAGCTGTTAGGATGTAATAATTTAAATAGATTGAAATCCATCAGAGGAACATTGAAACATTTTCACTGGTAAAATATTTTCTCCTAGAGAGTTTTCATTATACAATATTAAATTGTCTTGTTATAGCAATGACAAGGCTCTGCTATGAAGAATATAGGATAATTTTTTTTGTTTTTGATATGTTCAGCTATGATATGTTTCATTTCATTGTAAATGAAGATACAATTAAAAGAGGCGTAAGCATAAAAAAATGTGTTATGTCATATAGGAAAGTCAGAATTACATGATTACAAATTTTGTAGAGTCCTGACTCCAACATGTTTAAATCTCAGCCTCACAATTTATCCGACTTCAATTCTGCCATGTTTGGTGTGCTGGCCGCGGCATTTTTGTTGATTTGATGGTTGTAGTACATAACAGGTTTACAGCTACACAAAACTGAGCAGAATGGGACAGTAAAAAAAATATTTTGTTAAATTGTTTAAATCACAAACCTATCCAAAAATAGCATAGGAAAATTAATAAATGCATGCACCTCTGCTTGTTTCTTTTTTCTATGACATGTAAGTACTTGGTTAAGGTAATTTTGTTATCTCAATTTTCTTCACCAGTGAATGTATGTGTGTGATAATGTTTGCCCCCTCAAAACTCACAAAGTGACATCAACAAAACCTCATTTGCCATATAAGGTAAAATTCACTTGTGCTGAGGTTAGTGTGTGAAAGGGACCATTAAGCTGTGAAGCACAGTAGATTCCTTCTTTGCGATGATATGCACTAGTAGTTCTGAGCTAACACTCTGTATGTTCTCATCACAAGAGGAGGAGTCAAAATGTTAACAATAAAAAGATGGAAATTTCCCCTGTTGAGGAAAGAAATTACACAAGACTATGATCTGAAGACAAGACTAAATTTTCAAGCCTTCTAGTGGAATTGAGTGTATCAGTAGAAACCCTTGATTACATCATAGATCACTATTGTAAATTTACTAGTTTTACTTTTTCTCTAATAAATAATTATTTTGCAGATATTTTTAAATTGCTTAGATAATTATCACATCGAGTTTTCACTCACTAAAGCCAGTCAACATTATTTTCTAAATCTATCACCAACCTTGTATTAATTAATTGATATGGTTTTCAAAAAAGTTTTTATGCATATTTACTTGCTTACTTAGTTAAATTGGAATGAGGACACTGATTCTATAATATGTAATCAATTACAGTATTTGCTATTTTGGGTAGTATAATTGTCTCTTAGTTTGTCAGGAGTGCCTTAGATCTAATGCTATCCTTTCAGTATATTTTAACCATTTTTGAGACTTACGTAGCTTCCGGCATAACAAGTTTTTGCTTACCATGTTCTTGTTCCATGCAAGACCTGAACCCACCATTACTGTGAAGAATGTATGTGTGTGAAGAATACATGCTACAATCTAAATGCACACTACATGCTCACTCACAAGCATTTTTCACCTAACTGCCCATAAATATACATATGATATATACAATATTATATATAATATATATTATATACACACACAAATAATATGATCCTGGCTTTTTTTTGATGTTAGACTTTTTTTTATAACTTATTCAATCTCCTATCTCATTATTAGTCTTTCAGATGTCAATTTTGCACAGAAATAAAAAAGTTATTCTAAAAATAATGAGCCTCAGAAAAATACCAAATAGCTAAAACAATCTTCAGTAAAATGAGTAAAGTTAGAAGCATGAGGTTCCTTGATTTCAATGTACATGCCTATTGTAAAACAACAGCATGATGCTGTTATAAAATGAGACATATAGAATAATCCAATGAATAGAAAGCCCAGACATATACAGCCAACACATTTACACCAACTGCTTTTTGAAAAAGTTGCCAGAAACACACATGTTGGAAGGTTAGCCTGTGATGTTGGAAAAACTGCATATACACATTCAGGCAACTAAATTTGTCCCTTATATCTCACCACATACAAGTATCAACCCAAAATTATTTAAAGACTTAAAAAAAGATTGTAATGACTAAAATTGTAGAAATTCTAGGAGAAAATAAAGCCAAAATACTTTAAGACTTTCATCTGTGAAAGGAGTTTTTGATTAAGAATCCCAAGTGTTGGCAAAAAATATATGCATATTAACATGAAAATGTTTCTACACAGTAGGGGAAATCATTGTCAGAGTGAAGATACAACCTATGAAAACTGAGAAAACGTTCAGAAAGCATAAATCTAATAAGTAGCTGCTATCAACAATATTAAAAAATTAGCTAAATATCAAAATTCCAAAATAATTCCACTGAATTAAATTTGAAATAGGAAAAGGACCTGAACAGACATCTCTTAAAAGAAAACATAAAAAAGTTATATTAAAATGCTCAATATCAGGTAAGAAGCAGAGAAAGAGCCTCTCTGAGAGTTGCCATCCAAACCGTAGAATATAGCAATGTGAGGAAGGCAAGAATGAGGGAAGTTGGTCCCCTGCACCCAGGAAGGACTTGAAGGGAGAATTCAGTCCCGCAAGGACAGAAAAGAGAGATACGCCCAAGGAAAAGAAGGAGGTGGTTGGCAAAATCTTCTCCCAAGTTTGGACTCACTGTGCAGGAGAAGTTCAAAACAGCAGACACACAGTGACTGCTGGGAACACCAGAGGCCTTCACGAAAAGGAGCAGTGGATGTGAAAGACTGCAGAAGCTGGGGGTGAGTGTTGAGGATTTGGTGGTCCCATAGGACAGAGCAATTGGCTGGGAGCCATTTAGGAGAGGGGCCAACTGAGCTCAGAACTCAGAATTGCTGGGTCCATCTAGCAGATCCCAGCTTAGTTTAAGCCCACAGAAGGTGTGCTGACTGCTGCAGGCTGAAAAGTTCTGTTTGCAACCCTCACAGCCAGAATACAGCCTGACCTTCAGGGGAAATAAAGGTGCAAGCTCACAGAGATTACCCAGCAATTTTTTTCTTTTTCCTTTTTCTTTTCTCTCTCTCTTGCTCTTTTTCTGTTCTTGTTATTGGTTTTGGGGTTTTGTTTTTTTCTCCTTCATTGTAGGTCTTGTTTTTATATGAATGTGAATGTGATTTCTAGCCTCTTTGTGGTTGTTATTCTATTCTGTCCCTTGTATTTCTTCCTTTTCTCTTCCCCTGTTATCTTCTGTGCCAGTTTCCCAAAGTTGGTGTGATTCCCCCTTTGTCCTCCAGTCTTACTTCTAATATTTTCTTCTTCTTCTAGTTCTCTTTTTCTTTCCTTAACATCTTTTAAATTTTAACTCCTGAAGATAAAGTTGACATATTAAAAATTTATAATTTGTGTATAATTTTCTGGTTGGTTTTAGTTATTTGTCATATAACCACCAGTCTATTTCATATGGTTAAAGGTGGCAAATTCATGGTTACCTCAGTTTGTCATTTTCTATGATGTTATTGTTACTGTTGAAGGTGTCATTTTAGAACAAAGTGACACAATTGTTGTAACCAGCAATTCTTCATATTCCAGGATTGAGAAGGACTAAGTTCATAGAAAACACTGAGACACAGTACCAAAGAAGAGGAGCGGGGCCAAGTAGGTAGCAACATCTCATTTCCAACAACCTGAAGAGGGAGGATCTTGCAACAGATTCAAAACCAGCCACACCTGGAAAACACCTCAGAGAAATGGTCATTTCCTCACTTTCCAAATAGTAACAACAAAGCAACTCACCATAAGAAACTGATAAGCATTAAACCAGTAATTAAACAAAAAAAAAAAGAAAAGACAATGAGAAGATACTGAAACAAGATGCAACTCCAGATAACAAGTTTAACAAAAGCAACTACAGGGAGCAATCCAAAAGCCATCCTCCTGGCCTCTCTGAAGTGGTAACATCAAAGGAATTGATGGGGCTGGGGATTTAGCTCAGTGGCACAGTGTCAGCCTGGCAAGTGCAAGATCCTGAGTTCGATTCCTGGTACCAGAAAACAACCAAAAAAAAAAAAGCAATTGATTGAAGCTTTAGAAAAAATCAAATCAGAAGTAATCTCTCAGATAACTACCATAGTGGAAACCATTCTTAATGACTCTAGGACAGACACAGATAAAAAAAAAAAAAAAAAGGAGCTTAGGAAAATGATGGAAGCTATGAATGACTAACATAAGAAAGAAATGGAATCCATAGCAGATTCAAACAGGTATCCAGGAGAAAAAAATTCCATTGAAAGTATCTACAGCAAATTGAGCCAATGTGAAGACAGAATCTCAGATATAGAAGGTAGGCTTGTAGTTAGTGGTCATGAAAAGAAAGATTTCTGAAAATAGTAAGAAATCATGTAAAATCAATCCAGCATTCTAGATGAGGCAAGGAAGAATATCTTAAGATTCATTGGAGTCAATGAAAAATCAAGACATAGCACAAATGATATAAAAACTGTTCACAGCCTTCATGGCAGAAAACTTTCGTGATAGGGGAAAAGAATTACACTTACAGTACGTGAGGCATATAGAATTCTAATCAGCCACGATCAAAATATCTACAGCCAGGCATATCACAGTTGAGATTCAAGAAATTCAAAACAAGAATAGAATATTAAAAGCTGTTAGGCAAAAGAAATAAGTCCCCTACAAATAAACCTTCAGATCCAGGAGGGCTTGGAGAAAAGTATTTCAAATTCAAGAGGAAAACAACCTCCAACCTAGATTGATGTATCCCACAAAACTCCTTCAAATTTAGGTAAATGCCAAGAATTTGAAATCATCCCATGTATATTATCAGACCATAGTGCAATGAAGTTGGAAATTAATGGCAAAGGAAACCACAAGAACTTCATAAACACATGGAAATTAAGTATCTCTCTCCTGAACAATCAAAGGGTCACTGTGGAAATCAGTGTGGAGATTTCTGAAAAAAACTAGGACTAGAGGTTCTATTTGACTCAGTCATTCTCCTTCTGAGTATCTTCCCAAAAGAATTAAAAGCATCCTGTCACAGTGACATAGGCACACCCAGGTTTACAGAAGCACAGTTTGTAATAGCCAAATCTTGGAAATAATCAAAATTCTCATCAACTAGTAAATGGATGAAAAGATTTATGGTTTTTTATACAATAAAGTACTACTCTACCATAAATAAGGATATGCTTGAGACATTTCTACAAAAATGGGTGCATCTTGAGTTCATACTCTTAGGTCAAATAAATTGGACACACATGTTTAAATACCACATTGTTACTCTTGTGTAAGAATCTGAAATTGTAGGTAAGGACCAAAATGTCTATTGAAATAGGAGAGAAATGTTCAAATGCACAGGGAAATAAGACAGAGGGGAGGGGAAAAGGAAATAAGGGAAAAGTAATACAAATGTGAAAAGAATGAAAAAAATGGAAACAAAATTTCATAAATGGGGAAGGGAGGAAGGGTTAAAGAGAGAGTAGGGGAATGAGGGAAAAACAAGATATGTCATGTACAGGTACACAGTCTCTATGATGAATGTAATTGCTATGTATATCTAAAATGTACCAATAAAATCTAATGTAAAAGGTTCAGTATCACTAAGCATAAGGGAAAGCAAGTCAAATCCATGATGAGGAAACACCTGTAAAAATGCCTATTTTTTAAAAAAAAATGATAGATAGTGCCTATTGTTAAGGATACCTAGTACACTGCTGGTGGGAGGGTAAATTAGTACAGCCACTGTACAAAAGGATATAGAAATTTCCTCAAAACCCAAACATAAAACTACCCCAAATCCAACAATCACACTTGTGAGTACAGTACATATTGAAAAGATTTGAAAATCAATATGTCCAGAAGATATATGTACATGTTCAGTGAACATTGTCAAGATACAGAATCAAACTAACTGTCCATCAGTTGCTGAATGGTTGAAAAACATGGAACCTACACAATTGGATATTATTTAGATTTTAAAACGAAGGAAACGTTGTCACTTACAGTAGTACAGATGAGCATGGAGGACCATATACCTAGTTAAACAACTCAAGCATATATACTGCAGGCTCTCACTTATATGTAGATTCTGAAAGAGTCAAACTCATGGAAGAGTAGAATGACTGGTAGAAGAAGCTGGCAATGGTGCGGAAAGGAAGGAAATTAGGAGATATTAGGCAAAAACACATAGTCTTAGTGATATAGGAAGAATTAGTTTGTGAAATCTTTTCCACATTAGCAAAACTACAATTAATAAGGGGCTGGGGGTTTAGCTCAGCAGCACAGCACCTGCCTGGCATGTGCAAGGTCGTGAGTTTTGTTCCTTGTACTGGAAAAGTGCTCCCCCCCAAAAAAACCCAAAAAATCTACAATTAATAGTGTATATTTCAATATTACTGAGAATAAATTTCTAATGGCTCATTGTAAAAAAATTAGGTGAGAAAGTAAATGTTAACTATGATTAGTTTAATCATTGTTCATATGTAAATATCAAAATATTGCACTATATCCCATAAATATATAGTTATGTCAGTTAAACTAAGAATAAGCAATAAAAATAAATTTAAAATAAAATATGTCAATTATGTCTTCTCCATATTGTATGGTGTTTATTATCTCCTTATTTTGCTAATATGTTAATGATACCAACTAAATTTCAAACACTAGAAAATATCTATGGTAAACCCAATTTTCTCATAGTGTTTCAGGATATCTGACTGGATGCAACTTTCTAACATTTTATTCAGAACTTTATGAACTATATTCAAAGTGAAATTAATCTATAGATCTTTGTTTTGTTAGATTGCTTCCAACATTTGCTGTTTTCAACATTTGCAAAGTAATACTAGTTCTGTACAAAGGAGTTGTATACCTTTGTTATCCTTTTGTATCAGTATTTTTAAATTTTTGTTTTATTTATTAGTTATATTTAATTTATATATAATTTGTATGAAAATAGATGCACCTTGACTTCATAATTTTAAGTGAAATACATCAAACACAAGCTTAAAATCATATTTTTTCTTACATGAGAAACTAAAGTTTAAATAAATCAAAGAGCAAAACAAAGGACACGAAGAAATTGTGAGATTGATGTTTGACAAAGGAGAAGGGACCAAGAGATGAAGAAAATGGGATTAAAAAGAAATAATTTATGTCATGTGTATGTATCAAACACCCACAATGCATATTTTCATGTTTTCAATATGTTTTTTTTTTTAGTATTTATCAATTAGGCTACATCATTTATAAATGTGTTTTATAATTATTATGTCATGAGTTTGTTGATCTTGGAATTATAAATTTAGATTTCCCATTAGTGTTAAGAAATTTGATACTCACTCAGATTTCTGTTGCTTGTACATTTCCTCTTTTTTCTGCTGTAGCCCTAACCACCAAAATTGTATACAACTTGATATTTTCCCACAGGTCACTAAAGACCTGATCACTTTGTTATAATCTGATCTTTTTCTGTTTTTTAGATAGTTGGTATGAATTTATATTCTAGGTTACCAACATTGTCTTTACTTTTTAAACATGTTGTTAAGTTCATTCATTGAAATTTTCACTTTAGATGTAATTTTCACATTAATAATTTTTATTTTTATAGTTTTTCCCCTCCCTTAATCTTTACTGATTCTCCGTTACTTATAAGGGCATTTTACTTTAGGTCCGTGAATATATTTATAATACTGCTTGAAAACAATTTTCTGCTAATTCTAAAATGTGTATCTCCTTGTGGTCAGTTTTCACTGACTTATTTTTCTTTTGTGTGCAGTTCCATATGTTTCCTCATACCTGTATTTGGAATTGCACAGTCTACATTATGCATCATACACTACAGGGTTCTGAAATCTGTTTGCTTTTCTGAAAAATTTTGATGATTATTTTAGAATATCAATATTTTAGCTACACCTTTCTTATGGGGAAACCACAGCTAAAATTACTACTCAGCATTTTAAGTGCCTCCTGCTGTTTTCTACTGAGACCCCAATATTTTAAATTCTCATGTCTCTTGCCATTTGTGTCTCTCCTTCTATATTTCTGTAAGCTATGAGAGGCCTACGCTATATCCACTACCTCTTGCTAATCAAAGGTTTTATGAACTTTAGCCACACTAGACTACTTGTTTGCATTATAGCTGTATTATGCTGTAGAGATTGGAGAATTCCCTCAGGCATTGTAAAAAATTATGTAAGTGTGAACATCATCCAGTCCAGTTTCATTTCTTTCATGGATTTAGTTTCCAGTCCAAGTTTTGGTGGGTTAGTTTCGTTTTAAATTGAAATGTATAAAACTTACTTTACAATGGAGTTTGGACTTCTGTGTCTGGTTTTTGCTTATAGACTTCATTGCCTTTCATTTGCAGAAAGCCTGGTATTTTCATCCATAAATAAACCAGTCAGTGTGGTGATTGACTACACATATCAAATCAACTTTGGGATCTTCCTTATGAACTGAGGGTCTGTTTTCTCTTTATTTTATGTAATGTTGGAAGCGGCCAAAACTAAACTGGAGAAAGGAGAGTTAAAAGGCTTGTTCTAATAAACTAATTTGTCATGAACTTGACCCAGGAAATATAGGTGTTGACTCTTTCTATAAGTTCTTTCTTTGAAAAGTATATTTGAGTTCACTTCTAGGATATGTGTTTAGTGAGGAGATTCAAAAATAGCAGATTATTCATTTTAGTCAATTATATTTGATAGTATTCAAAAATTAAGTATTACTATGAAATTAATTCTTGTAGTAGAATGTATATTGAATTAAAATACACACCTTGATATTAATTTTATAGTTGCCCTAAAGCATATTCACCCTTGCTGTATGTAATGAGTCAAAATACAATGAATTATGCAGTAGTCAGATATCGGATATATAGGCATCTATATTTCATTAAAACTGAACCAAGCTGATTTGTTTTAAAATAAAAGAAAATTTTCAAGTAGGTTAAACTCCATTAAATGTCTTAAAATACTTTACAATATATTAAGATATCTTGAAGATTTTTTTTGCTTCTTTTCAGGAAGACTACTTTCATTGTGTTAAAGAGTGGTATTTTTTTCTATTTTGCCATTCCCTTTCATACTGTCTGCTCCTAGTGTTCTTTAATAGTGCACATTATTAATCCTGACAGGAACTTAGACAAATATAAATCTGATGCTCATGTGGAAGACAAATTTGTAAAGTCAAACGATCATTATATCATAATTTATTACCTGGGTAAAACTCTGTCAAAAGACAGCTGGTTGATCCTTTGTAACATAGCATTAATTATCAGATATTAGTTACATGACTGAGTTTTTGAATTTTTAAGAAACTGTGTTATTGGTGGGCAAAATGCAGAACACAGAAATAGTATTAATGCAGCAAATGTCTGGACTGTATAAAAGTAAGGCAACTAATGATAACTTTTGCTGATTCATTGTCTGCTTTGGTCAAAGACCTAAGTGTTGTGATTTATTGAAGGAATGTACCAGATGGACAATACTTCTATTTTTCTCCTGACAAATATCAGTTGTTGATAGGCTGACTACAGCCACATTTATCAATTTCTCCTCTGCTGTTGGAGAATTTCTTTGAATTACAGAGTATGCACTGACTCACCAATAATATTAGAGTCACAGGCACAGGATTTAGTTAAAATACAGCTTTTATATTTCAGTTTCCTCTTGTTTCTTTTTCTTTAGTCCTATTTTCTTTTCTCTACACTTGGCATTTGATGCCAATCATAGCTCTGATTCCTTCTATTTTATAGTATGTCTTTATATCAATCAAAAATGCAATAATATTTAGCCCAAGTGCCTGAGATTATGTTTTGCACTTTTTAGTGATATTTATCAATTTTAAAATAATATTTTTCATTTCAATCCAAAACTTTTTATTTCACCATCAACTTTCAATCTTACTTTTCAAATTTTAAGACAAGCACCCACTCATTGTGTCAATTTTAATAAAAGGAATTTAACTAGTGCTTTCCAGTTTTGTTCACTCAGGTTTCTTTGAAAGTTGAAAGTTCCCATTTCTCAATCGCAAACACATTTATTTATTCCTGATAAACTCATCTTATCCGCCCAGTATCTTTTTGTGATAAACTTTTTTGTTGCACTTATTGGTGGTGGTAAATACACCTAAAATAAAAGTTACCATTTGAATTAGTGGCTATAGAATACCTAAATGAATGTGGTAATGTACCTGATTGCTGCTTTAGGTTCTTTTTGTTTTTTTTTTTTTTTTTGGTTTTTGTCCGGTACCTGGAATCGAACTCACAATCTCGCGCTTGCCAGGCAGGCGCTGTGCCTCTGAGCTAAATCCCCAGCTCCTGACTGCTGCTTTAATGGTAATTATTTTGTTTATTCCATTTTTTAATTCAGAAGTACAGTGCTTGTTCTACAACATTCTTTTTTCATACTGGGCACTGAACCCATGGCTAAGCCACATCCTGCACTCTCACATCTTTTTAAAAAAGTTTTGAGTCCAGATATTGCTAAATTGCCAGCCTGGTCTCAAATTTGTAATCTTCCTGTCTTGGCCACCTAGAGAAATACCAACAATATATTTTCTGACCTTGGATAGTATATATTTTCAAGTCTGCAAATTTAATAAATAGAAAATACATCTAATTATAACCTACATTTTTGATCATTATGCTATTTTAATTTTTTTATACTCAATTGTTCTTTTCTTTTGTAACCTGTCTACTCATACCCTCTGTGTATCCTGCAGTATTACTAGTTTTCTTTCTATTTAATGGTATATTAAGAATCTCTACTCTTCATTACCTGGTCTGTCAAGATATTTTACCTAGCCTCTTGTCTCTGGCTTCCAGAGTATAGGGATTGCAGGCATGTACCATCAAGCCTGGCTTTATAATAATAATTTTGAATTGGTGGGTAAATTCAAACAAAGTATTACATTTCAAACATCTCATGCTTTTCTAAGTAGTGTATTCTGATCCTTACAGTATAGGCTACTTCTGTGTCATTTCTGAAAGGGACTTCATTGTCCACACTTTAATTCAGAGCAGAAGCCAAAGGCTTTTGCCAAGGGGGTGCATTTTCTTCACTGGTGTCTTTACTCAGTTCATCTCAATACAGTTTAATATATTTTTAATTAAATCTGTTATTCGTATATGATTAGCCCTTTCAAAATCAGAATGCTATGAGTTGAATGGTGGCTGCTATTTCCAAAAGTGATCAATATATTAGAAAAATATGTTAGTAAAAACAAAAGCAAGATATTTTGTGTGTTTTATATTTTGGTATAAGTTTAGGACTGTGATCTGTGAATTATCTTGGATAAATACTGAAGTCACACTTAACTGGTATTATCTGGGCAAATGAGAAATGGATACAATTCAGTGACGTTATGTTCATTCACATTATCATGCAATCACCAAAAACATGCATCTGCAAATCAATTTTTTTATTCTAAACTGAACCTATGCCCATTGCAGAATAATATCTTATTTCTTTTTCCCCCTATCCCCTATTAATGATCACTTTTCTTTTTAATTAGTTGGTCGAGATAACTTACAAAGCAGAATTACACTGTATTTGTCCTTTCCTGCTGTGTTACTTCACTTAGCAAAACGTTAAAGTTTACACATGTTGCAGTATATGCCAGAATTTCACTTAAAAGGAAATATTATTACACTTTTATACTATATTAGTATCTCAAATTTTATCTCTCTGTCGGTGGATGTTTTTTTTTTTTTTCACTTTTCTCTATTGTGAATAATGCTGCTATAATTGGTATTCTGTTTGAGTTCTTGTTTCTGGTTGTCGACGCTTGCAAATTAAATTATTATATGATGCAGCAATTCTGTGCTTAAATTCATTAGGAAATACCCTAACATCTTCTGCACAACTGCTCCAATTTCTCTGCATTTTTACCAGCTTTTCTGTTGTTTGCTTTTGTCTTTTGTTTTTTGTGTCAGGTTCTGCCTTGTATCTCACATGACACTTGAATGACTGGGTGGCCCATGCTGGCCCCCAACTCATTGTCATTCTCTTGCCTCAGCTTCCAGTGCTGGCATTACAGATGTGCGCCACCACTGCAGCTCCCAACACATTTTTAAGATACCATTTTAATGTGAAATGGTACCTCATTCCTGTTTGATTCATATTCCCAGAAGCATAATGTCATCACTAGTTCCAGCTAATTATTGTTTTCCTGAGTTAAACATTTTAAGGAGTAACATCTTATCTGGTATTTTAAACTTTATTATTCTTCCTCAGCAATTTTCTGTATAAAGTATCATTATATTTAAAGATAAACCAAAGTACATATAAGAACCATATTAAAATACTTAATTTGAAAACATATTACTTCCTTGGATAAAGGAAAATATGTTGTACATATTGAAAAGATTAATTTGGTAATTATTAATAAGTGCAGTATGAATATAAGAGGTTTTTGGTACCAAGCATATCTTAAAATATCCTTCTGATATTTCCTAAATATAAAGAAAAAGGGCAATTATTTAATCATTTTACTATTAATCCCCTCTTTTGAAAATAAATAATTTTAAAACCTAAAGCATACTGTTTAAAGCAGAAATTCTTGGATTAGGATGGATTATTTTCAGGAAATATACACTTTCTTCTTTGGGTGGACTCTACTTCTCTGCCTCAGTTAGTGCTGATCTTGAGATCCTTTTCCTAATGAATTTTTTCTTGAGGTAGGGTCTCACTCTGCAGTTCAGGCTACCCTTGAACTCATTTTGTAGGCCATGTTGGCCTCAAACTCTCAGAGAGTGTCAATTGCTAATGAATTTTAAAGGGCGCTTTCCAGCAAGCCTTACATGTGTTTGCCTAGCTTAGCTCAGCTCTTGCGATCTTCCCTTCCATTTACAATGTCCCTCAAGAATTCTTCAAGAATTATTCTATAATTCTATAAATTCTTTAAGAATTTATATTCATGAGACTGCCTTATTCTGAACCTGCCACCCCAGGTCAAACAAATCTCATTCCTAACTAAAACTCAGCCTGAATTAGTCATATTCTGTCAATCCCAAAACTTGGGTGAAAAGTAATTTTTGTAAGCCACTGTATGTAGGACTATTGTGACATGAGGTACATTACTGCAAGGCTTGGTAATGAAAATTGTTATATATTTTTCCTATGACACTTGCATTCTTGTGAAGCTTATAGATGCATTATTTTCAGAATAATTTCTAAAGTTTTAAAGTTAAATGTAATTACAGAGGAAAAATGTTAAAATATTGTTATCAGATAGTTTGAAAATTTAATTTAGATGATAGTACTATAAGTGCTTTTTATTTACATATTATATGAGATCTATCCTACGTCTATTAAGTACCATAATTTTGAAAACATGATGGTTAAAATATTGTTAACTTTATGCAACATCCATAATGTTATATGAAAACATATATGACACCTCATAGAATAAAATATATTGTTCTTTAAGGAATCCTCACACGGATTTCCACAGTGGTTGCACCAGTCTACACTCCCAGCAACTGTGGAGAAGTGTTCCTATTTCCCCACAGTCCCACTAGTATTGGTTATTGATTGATTTCTTGATGA
>NW_004955409.1:20485659-20491423 GCF_000276665.1 Chinchilla lanigera | reverse complement strand
CTAGTTTCTCTCAGTTCATTGAAAAGAAAGATTTGTACTAATATTGTCTGGACATTATTTCATGCCTATTTCTTGCATTCTCAGTAACTATTATGAAGATAACAGTGCACAATGTATTAATTATTGTTACTCTTCTATTACCCCGATTTAAAACTTTGTTTTATTTTATATCTATTTTTCCTCTTGTCTTTAAAATAAGACAGAAAAATATATTGTTAATAATAATATTGTGCATAGTGTATACTTATAGCTGAAAGCTATATTAAATTCAGGAGAATAATATAGTGAAAAACTATTTAACTCCTTTTGTGTCAGTTTCTCCACCTATAAAATGATATTTTTAATCATTAAATAGGATATGGTGTGAGAAGTATTTAGGAAATAGCATGAGAAGATATTTCATAATTATTCAAGTGTGCAAATTAGTCATAGGTTCCAGCAAAGCATTTCCACAAAGTGTTGAAAATGTCACCCAATTTAAGTTGGGTTTGCTTTTGTGCTTGACTTCCACCACCACAGAACAAATAATATTGTGCCTTGAGGGTTTTAGGACTGTGGAAAATTCTAGGGAGAGTTTAATTCTGACTGGGTCATTGGGTTATCATTTATTATTGCTTACCTTTAGAATAAATTCACCTTAAATATAAGGAGGAAAGTCATTGTGAGGTGTCCAAAAGCGGTGATAAATAAGGGTTTGTTTATTGGCCATAAAGTAAACATCAAATTATTGAAAATATGAAACTAGAAAGGTAAACTAATGTCTTAGCACCTAACTGTGGTGAATATTAATACTGTATATTGCTTTATTTCTATCAAAGATGAAGATCATGGGTCAAATTTATTTTTATCTTTGTACAATAATTATTATTAGAATGGATTTATATTTGAAGATGATTAGACATTTTCAGGGAAGGTGGTTATAAACTGCAACAATTGTACGAGAAGAAATAAAAATGACAAGAAAGTCACTTAATGAAAGAAATGTTTCAATCCGATTTTCAATTTATTAAAATAAGATTTAGTATGTATAGCTACAACAAATGCAGTGGAACTTTGATTCATGAATACTTTCATTTGAGAATAATTTGGTTCACAAAGAGAAGCATTTGACAAAATTTTGTGGGCATTGGTGGATGAACACAACTGCACTCATTTTCCCTGCATAAGCACAAATGTGGCCATTTCTCTAGAATCATGGAACAAATTAAATTTGTGAACATAAGTACCACTTGTCTATACTACACATTTCTCATTATGGGACATAGAATTATGACATATTTTTGGCATTTTATTATTTGTAAGGATAAATATGATTCAAACACAGTGACTTGGATACTGAGACTAAATATTTGTCCAGACTTATTAAATCAAATAGAATTTCAAAAACATTTTGAATTATCAAATCAACATAACTTTATTTGAAATTAATTTCTCAGTTTGAACTTTAAATTCCTAAATACTTAATTTCTAGCAGGATACCATAATGCACTGAATTTTGTCTGAAATTAAATCAAGAGAGAAAGTGAAAAATTAAGTCACCATGTAATTTGATATCTAGAATATAATATAGAACAAGGAAATGAGTAAAGGTATGTGAATTTCAAAGATGTGTCTTGCATTTATTATTTAACAATGATACGGAATCATTTTAGCTCTCAAACTAAAATGAGTACTTGTCTCACAAAGTTGTTTTACCAATTGAAAGATCAGTATTGTAAAAAGTTATTAACATCTAATAATTTTTCAACGTTTTAGCTAGGAAATTGAGCCTTGTTGAACATTGGCAATGAGGTTATAGTTTTATTGAAGGCAAAAAGATAGTCTGTACTACAGGGTTAGAGCAGGCTAGGGAAGAAGCCTACAGCAGCCGTAAAAATAAAGGAAAAGGGGTCTTTACTATCCAAAATATTGCGTTGTCCCCCACCTCATGTAAATTTGCCATGTTAACAGTTGTCCTGTCAAAAACTCTCTTGGCCTCATGCCAGATGCAAACTGTCCTATCAAAAATCCTGCGTGGCCTTTGCCCAGATGTAAATTAAGGGATCTGGAATGGTGCTTTTTGACTGGTTGTTCCCATAGGTAAACAGGATTAAGAACAATGTCTTCTGATTGGTCCTGTGGACAGCAAAACTCATGCATAGGATTGAAAAAACTCATGCTTTCGGATTGTTCCCATTCTAAGAAGCCTTAAACCTGGAGTCACATAAGTTTCTATGTCCTGAACAAGCTTTTATGTTTTTTGTTTTTTAAGAAATTTCTTGTCTAACTGGTTACCTATGGGTTTCTATGACTTGCAGCATTCTTTATCTGCTTGGCTGTCCATTTAGCCCCAGCCCTAATCTCTTACCTCATGATAATTAAAATATCTGGCTCTGTTCACAGAAATGTGGAAATACAGATTGTCTTCACTTATGCACGATGTCTAAGAAACAAAGAGACTAATTCTGTAGGAAAGGCTCTTATCAATGGCAGAGTGTAAGAGGCGCATAAAGAAACACTTTGTACTAAATGAAGTATTTTCTCTGTCTCCTCATCTGGCCAGAAGGCATGGAAAAAGCACATGAGTAAAAGACTACAGCAAAGCTTTTAGAAGTCAGATCTGAAAATGGTACCCATCTGTTGCATCCTCATTCTTTGGCTAGAACCACTTTCATGTCAAACCAAGTCTAAGGGGGCTAACAAACGTGCTGTGGAGGTACAAGGGAAAGAAACGCATCATAGATGTTGATGGAATAACAGGCTAGGATTTGGCCACCATGATTTCATGAAGGTAGTAAGGGTAAATGTAACAAATGAAGTAAAAGAAAAAAGAAAGAATGCATACCAGGATCAAAGAGGGATCATATATAGATCATATATATATATATACATATACACACACATATATATGATATATATAGATCATATATATGTCATATATATCTCATATATATGACATATATATGATCTATATATATGTATATATATGATCTATATATGATCCCTCTTGAGATATATATATATTTCCTTTTTACAGTGACAGTGAGGTTTTCTGGAGAGAGATAAAGCAGAGGAACAGATAAAAGTAAATAATCTTGGGATACTCCCATATATGATGACAAAAGTGATTATCAGAAACTAACAAAAAGAAACCATAGAAACCTAGTGTGGAGGATGAGGAAAACAAAGCAGAGATCAGGGTCAAAAAATCCTATGAAAACCATTATCCCAGAAGGAAGTACTGAGAGGCAAATTGAGATTGGACAAAAAACAATTGAATTATTAGGAAATGAAACTGTTTTGTGACTTTTCTGATGGAGTCCTTGAAAGAGACAACAAAAGTGAACAGAAGAGAATGGGTGACAAAGAAGGGACCTGGAGATTAAGACTGTTCCTTCAGGCTTTCCTTAATGAGCCATTTCTGTGTAATCAAAATGACCGTGCAAACTCACCTCCCACTACTGTGCTTCAGGTCTCAAAGGTAGCAATAGCAAACATAAATAAAACATAGCTTAAATTTTCAAGGAACTCACAACTTAATGGATAGCCAATACTGTCAGTGGAATAATAAATCTCATTTAAAGTTTTATGCTTTAACTATAGAGAAAGAACAGAGCCCACAGGGAACAAAGAAGGACATTAACAGCTCGATCTAATTAAATATTCTACTGTATTTGAAGGTAAGAAGTGAATAACATATACCTTCATTATGTCAAACTTGAGCCATATTGTAGGCCTGTATATTATTTTTTGGATCTGTCATTTATTCATCCATCTATTTTTCTTTTGAATATATTTTCATGTTGAATTTTTAATATTAAAGAATTATTAACTGTATTTACTATGTAATGTATGCTTTATTTTTCTTTTCCTCTATATTATCTTCCATTTCATTTACTTTGTCATTAAATTATATGCATGTGTGTTTAACAAATAGATATATAAAACAGAAAAGCATCCTCATAATATTTATTAGGAGAAGTAAAAACATTGTCAGGTAGTAAAATATTTATTTACGCCTACCCCAATTCCAAAGTTTACCCAAGAATCAAGACCTTAGAAATTCTTAGCACAGAGAGGTGAACTCCTAAATGATAATTCTTTTAGCTCAGGCAAGGTATGGCTAACCACTTTGGTCTTCAATCATGTGTACTACTCATGAGACATGGACAGAGGGGGATTTTTTTCTTTTAAATAATGAGGTTGCAGTTCACATTCTTTCTTTTTGAGCTACAATAAGTCAGTGTATATTTTCTCTCGGTGTTAGCTCATAATTTATTAAATGGTTCAGCTCTTCATTATAAGCATCCTTTTATTAATTTATTCAAGAAATACTTAAAAGTATTTATTCTAGGAACTGGAGACAGTAAAGTAAACATAATGGTCAAATCAGCTGCTAAAGATATATTACACTAAAGTAATTGCTGAGGGAAAGTACATAAGGGATTTTGTGTGTTTGGTAAAAACAATTCCGCGATTGTCAAAAAGCACCACAGAGATGACTAAGAAGGTAAGTATAGATCTAAAGAAGATAAGGAGAAAGGCACTTATTGTACATACTACAAAAGCAAAGTATCAGAGCAAACCTATGTTAAGGACACAGCCTACACAACAAACCCACTGTGCACTGATTAGTGACCTTGTGCCCAGAGATCTTTCTAGATTCAAAAAACACCAGGTAAAATATTAAAGGCAGGGTCCTTGAAGAGCTAAGTAGTTTTGAGAGGGATATGCTTGAGAGATAGATTACTGACAATAATTATATCTGTTACTTTTGCATATGGAAGTGGCTGAAATCAAATGCATACAACGTCTACAAAGTTTTGACAAAACACAGCACTGTATCGTCCAAAGTCCCGCTAGATTGGTTAGGTTTAAAAGAGCTTCAAATGTCAATTTTTTGCAGGTTGAAAAGGGGCTATAAAATTGACCATGCTCCAATAATACATAACTTTTAATGGTGTGTGTCAAGTTAGCCAAGGAAGATATTAGAAAAGTGCTATGATTTGAATGTCTCTGATAATTTATGTATTAAAAATTAACCACTGAAGTGATAATATGAAGAGGTGAGAATTTTAAGAAGTGAATAAATAATGAGATTAAAGCCCTTGTGAGTGATATTAGGAATCTAATAAACGGGAAGGAGGAAACAAAATAGGCCTTTCTACTTTCTGGCACTTCTGTCCACCGGAGGACAGAATCCTTCACAACATCCATTTGGAAGAAGATGCAGTGCTTTCACCAAGGAGGAACCTGTGGGCACCTTGATCTGAGACTCCGCTGCTACTAGAACTGTGAGAAATACATTTGCATTACTTACAAATTACTCAATCTTAAATTTCTGCAAAAGTATCACAAAGAAATTAAAAGAACATTATTATATGCTGCCTAGGGGGAAGCATCAAGAGCCTCAGACAAAAGCAGATTGTGTACTACTTCTAGGGAGCTTAAATGGAGGCTACGCAAGGAATGTTTGTTCTCAATTTATGATAACCAGCTGAATTTTTCCGTTTATTTTCCCCAATTTATCTTGAACCTGTTACACCATTTTCTCTTGTCATGAATGATTAGAGTACTTGATTTCTGCATCCATATGTCTTCAGATTTTTTTAAAAAATTAATTTATCCACTGCTTGTGGGAATGCAGACTGGTGAAACCGCTGTGGAAATCAGTTTGGAGAGTCCTCAGAAAACTAGGTTTAGAGGTCCCATTCAACCCAGCTATCCCCCTGCTGGGTATTTTCCCAGAAGATCTAAAAACATCATATCACAGTGATGTATGTGC
>NW_004955409.1:20482344-20485127 GCF_000276665.1 Chinchilla lanigera | reverse complement strand
TTTGCTATTTTGTAAAACGTTGTCGATCTGTTAGTATTTTCCTCCTTTTATTTCTAAAATTAAAAAAATAAATAAAATAAAATGTGAAAATCTCTAGGTATGCTGGATAGGTAATTAATCTGTTACTCCTTATTGACTGCTTTTAACAGCTGACCTATTAAAATAGGTTAAATAAAAAAATTAATTTATGTAATACTTTCAAACAATAGCATATGTGCTAACAAACATAAGTGGAATTTCAAATATGCTAGCAAGGGACGGCTGGATCTCTTAAACACTTGTGATCAGAATGAAAATAGAAGGGTAAAAAGGTAAAGGAAAATAAAAGGTAAAGTCACAGTAACTTCTATTCTACTTGGGCCCATAATAAGAAATGTGGAACAGACCAATGTGGAAATGAATGAAAGATAACCAAATGGGGAAAAAGGGGTATTCATGCAGAGTTTTCTAAAGCAAGGGAATCAACTACCATTACTTATTTGACAAAAAAATGAAGGAAAGCAGTGGAATGAGAAAATTGTATATGAGAATAAAGAGAAATTTCAGATATGCTGATTACAGGTTGTTGATAAAGAAACCTTAAATGGACTAGAAGGACATCCTATGTGTTTGCTCAAGAGTTATATTTGCCTTTCTGTGGCTAGTTGCTAGAAAAAAGAGAAAAGAGCCTTGAACCCATGAGTCATTTATTGATGTTTTAACCTTCATTTGGGGAGTTTTGCTACATAATGATTTTTTAAACAAGTGCAGAGTAAATGATGCAAACTCAAAAATACTTGCTTCTATTGTCTCCAAATATATAATCATTTGAGAGAAAAATGAACATCCACAGAGATTATCACCCTACAGGCATTTAACCAGCAGAGTGAACTGGTTCATATGAAAAAAATGACGCTTTGAAACTAGACTTTCTGGGTTTACTATTGATTGTATGTTTATTGTGCCTATGGATTTTTGTCTAACCACCAAACATGCACCATGATAAAGCAGAAAAAGTCAATATTCTCTTGTTAATGTTGTTCTATAAGGATAGAAAATATACAAATGAATTAAACAAAAAATATATTTTCAAATCCCTAAAGGTATAGGAAGAAAAGTAAGGTGATAATGAGGCTAATTTCTAGTTTAAGTGCTACGTTTTTGTCTACTTGGTAGTGGTTCACTTTGTCTAAGACTCAGTTTCCTGAGAATGTGGACAACGACTCTCATAATTAGATAAATCATGTAAAGTATTTATAAGATCCTGGCAAACAATTAACCATAAATAAGATAACAAGGGGAATGAAGGTGATAAAGAAGGGGAAGAAGAGAAAAAAAAATCAGAACAGGAAGAAAAATAGAAAGAAAAAGAGAAAGAGAGAGGAGAAGAAAGTGGGAAGGAAAAGAAAGACAAAGGAAATGAGAAAATGAAAACTCCCACTGTAAGAATGTGGTCAGACTCAATCCAAAATATTGAATCAGTGCAGAGTCAATTCAGAATTTTTCCCTTAAGAATATAGCAGAAGGGGGCTGGGGATTTAGCTCAGCGGCAAAAGCGCCTGCCTGGCAAGTGCAAGGTAGTGAGTTCGGTTCCCGGTACCGGAGAAAAACCAAAAAAACAAAACAAAACAAAACAAAAAAGAATATAGTGGGAAAAATCCGGCCAGAACTTCTTAATAGCTACATGTAATCAGTTGGGGTATTATTTTGATAATTCTTGTGAAAGCAGTAGAGTACAATAACAGAAGGTGTGAGGAAGCATGAATAAATTTGAATAATACATAGAAGGAAAACAACACATCTTGGTATCTTATTAGTTGCACATGATGCAGTTGTGATAAAGATAAATGGTTAAAACTCCCCAAAACTTACTTCCAGTGTATACTGGGACATTGATGATGTTCATATGAGACATAGAATACAACAGTAATTTATGGAGGAGTATTTTTGTAAATACATTTAAATAAACTGTAAAATTATTTAATAAAAAAGTGCAAATGAGCATTTTGTGTAAACGCTAATGAATGTTGATTATTGTATTCTTGCTTCCTTTGTATATTCAGGTATAAAAGTCCAAGAAGCACTTGAGAGTTTATCAGGGATTGAGAAGAGAAATTTTGCTCAGAGGCAATAATTCCAGAATTGGTTGGATGTAAAATAATAGTGGACATCATAGGTGGGCATAGTAAGTATGTGGGACATGCTAGAAGTAAGAGAAAACAATTTGGGAAATATGTGTATACCAACAGAGGTAGATGCTTTCTATAATGGTAATAAAGGAAATTGTCAAATTATGACAAAAAGATCAATATGAGAAATGCTGAGCCATAGTGGCTAGATTTAATAATCAGAAGATCATCCATAACATTTGAAGGGGCCACTGTATGCAATAATGTACATGGGCTATTTTGGGTTGAGATGTAGTTCAGACATTAGGAATCATAAAACATAGTTATAAATTCCTCTTCAGGTAATTATGACAATCTAAAAAGTAAAATATAGGACAAATGAAATGGACATTAGTCATCAAGAAGAGCTTTGTTTTTGTTCAGATGAGAGGGATTCGAGTCCCCCTGGGAGATAAGGGGCCACGGGCAGCGCAGTGACTGCAGCTGCATGAGTAATGAAGCCTGGTTCCTGGAGAGCCTGCAGGAAATGAATGGGCTCTGAGTCAGGCCACAAATCTCACTCTATCTACTTCTGTGTGGGAAAACTTTTTCTGCAAAAGATCTGCCACTACTCTAAATGTGAAATCTATCTTCCATTTCCTGGGATGCACCATTTCGTTTTAGAGCCTCCCTTTC
>NW_004955409.1:20452747-20482244 GCF_000276665.1 Chinchilla lanigera | reverse complement strand
ATATATATATATATATATATATATATATATATATATATATATAAGACTCTCAGATTATATAAGAAAGACCCACTTCCATCTCTATATGGACTGAGATTCATTTTATTTACATTTTTTCCCTTTCTTCTCACTAGGAAGAATTTGTGTCATTTTATCCATGTTTTGTTGGGAATGGTGTCACTTCTTTCATTCTAAATCCATTCTACTATTTATTTGCCTTCCTCAAAGTAATAGTTGATTTTCTCCTATGATTTATGTTATTAATATACATTTGATTATTATTAGAAATCTAAAGATTAATTTTTATATTCATTTATTAAGTGTTAAGCCATAATAAAATATTTCTTATCCTTTACCAATTAAAGGTTCCATTTCTCCAGACCTCTTATAAATGGCAAAATAAATGGGTTTATAATCTTTTAGTAAAGTGTACAAAATATTCCATGAATATGCACATTGTTCAGTAGTTTCTGATCTCCTTGTTTTGAATTCTGCTCTTGGAAAATGCCAGTTTCTGCTACCATGGAGAATTTCTTTCTCACAGCTCTGAGTTCTACAGTAGTAAAGAGGTTACACAGGCTTTATAATAGGGCAGGAAAAGTTATAATTTCCAAATGATGACTCAGCTATGAAAAGTTCTCCTAAGTTAGGTAGAAATAATTAATTTTATAAAGTGACTTCCTTTTAAATAAAGTATACTGCTTGGTATAGCAACTCTGACTTTTATTATATACTTAATATCATGCATCGAATACTGTACTGCAGAATCTACCTCAAATCAAGGATAGATTTACTTTTGCAAATTTGTTTTAAAGAAGTTTACTTGAGCTGTGCCATAAGACAATTAGGATATTTGACAAAACATTTTGTTGTGCAAGTTTTTGTTTTTTAGCATTTTCCATAATACAGAGTCCACCAAAAGATATGCACACATTTCTCAATTTTGCCCTACTGATAAATGCCTCGAAGCTAATGGCCACCATTTTAAGCACCTCATTGTAGAGGCCAGTGATAACTCATATTAATTTCAGGATGTCTCTGTAAGTTTAGTGTGAAAATATTTATACAAATTGTTCTTTTCCTAATATATACAGTCTTGTTGGACATTATATATTTTATTTTTAAATGACATAATTTTACAAGATTATGAGGTGCATTGTAGTATTTTAATAAGTACATGCAATATCAAATGATCATATCTGTGGAATTTGTGTATCCATCACCTGAAACATTTGTCATTTGTGTTAGGAATATTCAGAAACCTCATAGCTCTTTTAAACTATACAATAAATTGTTTTCAACCATACTTACCTTACTATGCTCTAGGGTGTCAGAAGTACTTTCTTCTATTCAATTGGTTCCTGTACATGTCAACTGTCTCCCGTTTGTTCAAGTCTTGAGACAGGGTCTTTCTAGATAATTCTAGCTGGCCTTGAACTATGTAGCCCAGACAGGCTTGGAAATCACAGCTATCCTCCTGCCTCAGCCTCTGAGTGCTGGGAGTACAGGCATGTGCCACCACGCCCAGGCAAGTGTTCCTATTTTAACCCCCTATTCCCTCCACAGTTCCCATTCCTTGAGATTAAATCTTTAATATATCAGTAATAACGTGAAGTGTTTGTCCTTCTGTGCTTGACTTACCTCACTTATTAATGCACTTTGCATTTATTTTTATATTACAAGTGAATAATATTCAATTGCTTGTGTATACCAGATTTTCTTTATCTATTCATGTGTTGATGGACACTAGTTGAGTTCATACCTTGGTTATTATGAGTAGTACTTCAATAAGAACAAATGCACAGATCCCCTTGACAGATAAAATTCACAGCACCTCAAACTGCATGAGTTTACTACTTCAAGTGTCGAAAAAGATAAAAGAAAAAAGTGTCCTTTCTGACACTTCTTTTTGAAATTTATAAAGGGTAAAAGACAAAAAGAAAATGGTAAAAGCCTATTGAAATTTTTAAAAAAGTCTTTTTATAGAAGGATAAAAAGAAAGCTGACTTGATGACTCTGACCAGAAATACTGAATGCAAAAAGACCCTGGGGCAGAGCCCTTCAATGTTTAGAATGGAATTACTTATACAAATTAAAGTATTGGGTAAATGTGAAGCTTAATCACTGAACAAAATGAATGAGATTGTCAAGCACAGAACAACTTCGAAAGTTTAGGACCTACTGCACCTTTACGTAAAAAGAAAAACAAAAATTTTAATATAAGAAAATATAATACATTCAAAATAAAATAAGCTCAAAATTAAAATCATGTGCTATCTAGAAATCCTATTTTAAACGTTAAAAATGATGTTCTTCTTGTGATTCAATAGAAATGAGTTCAAAATAAAATATATTCCATATAATATATGAAATAACTGTGAGGATGGATAATAATGTGTAGGCGAAAAAATAAAGAATTGTGTTTATTCATGGGGAAAATTTAAAAGTCAGGGAATTTAATGTAGAAGTCAGAAAAAGTCATGGCCATATATTTAAAATAAATTTTATGTTTTAAAATTTTATGATTGTTGTATGATTGATAGTGCTATATAAAAGAAAATTGAAGTTGATGGAAATGCTAACCATAATGGTATGAATGGAATAGAGGTTATGGCATTCTATCAATAAAGAAAAAAATGTAATCTTAGCTTTACTGATGAGCTTTCCTGTTGTTGGGAAAAAAAAATAGGTGAACATGGTAACATAACAGAGAGATTTACCTGACCTCAGTTTCCGAGGCTTCATAGTCAGCCAGCTCTAAGGCAGGAATCTCCTGGTAGAAAGGCCTGGTACAGCCCGGGATTCAGTTGTTTACCAGAAAGTATTCAGTGAGGTCTCCCCAAAGAAAGAAATGGAGACCTCAATTCATCCTCACCCACAGAGTAGTGTCTAAATTTGTCATGGAAAAGTACTTCTGGATATGTCAGTGAAATACATAAGTAGATTTATTAGGCAGAATAAAACAAATAAACACTCAGAGAACACAAGTATGGGTGCTGTAAAGGGAGGCACATCACAGTCTGGGACTGGGACTATTCATGTGTTTTTGGTGTTGTCCTAGAGACAGATAATCTAGTGTGTGAATTCATAGTGTCTGTCTAGTTACCTGTTGGTAGACTAAGTTAGAATGTAAACTGTTCACATGTTTTTGAAGTTTTAGAGTATAGTACCCAATTTATAGCGCTGATTTCTTGCACATAAATTCTGTAGAACTTGTAAATCTATAGCATCAGATGAAGAGTACAGGCTCAATCACAGGTAAAAGTCACAGGCTTGTTTTATTTTTAAGACTCTTAGGACATTTAAGGTGAGTTCCCTGAAAGAGAAAACAATCATCACAAACTTTGGTAGACTTGATCCTGTCCTGAGCTGCAATTTTCTTAAATATACAACTTTAAAATTATGATTTGTCTGTTTTCTTTTCTACTTACTTTTATTTCAAGCTCATATTCTTGGAAAGCAGCACCCTTGTAACCCATTCACCTCTTCAGGAGTCTCAACCAAGTCAAACTGACACTGCAGATGAGCTGGCACACTAGCCTACTTTTTGGGCTTTTAGTGAAAAGTAAGTTTAGTATATAGAGATAATACAGCACTATTTATTAGTTCTCAAACTTTACAATCAATCTATAGAGGACGTATAGAAGAATTTAATATTTTTACACAGTGTAGTGTAAATATATAGTCAACTTTGGTGAGTGTCACTTGCTATAGAAATTAGGTAGATTAACGAGAGGAGGAGAACGCTGTCAGAGTGAAAAGTGTCTATTAAAATTTAGGTAGCTTATTCCAACATATATGGAATATAAATGCATTTATTGGTATAAAAATTGAGTTAAGTGTTTCAAGTGTTTATAGATTTGCAATTCATTTGTGTTTAAAGATTTAAAGTTAAATGCTTCCAACATACAATGGTACAGTGTAAACATACTCATTCACAAAGAGTGATATTGGTGTCCTTCACTGAGTTGTTTTCTGTCCCTGGGGACCCTCTTGTGTATTCTTGGATCTTTAGCAGCATCATTAGTTTCTATTTACTGATGACAGTACCATCATGTTCTTTAAACCTTAATGATCAAAATATCTCCAGATCTTGCCAAGTAATTAGTAAGGGGAAAAAAAATCTCACTTGAGACCACCAATTTAAATAATTTTTCTATATGAGAGCCAAAATGCCTATCAAAATTGGATTAAGAATGACAAGCTCACCTCCTTCTACCAGGCCCACCTCCTAACAGAAACCTTAGGCATGAATTCATAGATGTATTAATCCACTGAAGAATATAGTGCCCTCATGATCCAATCATCTTCCAGAGTTCCATCTTTGAATGTATCAGGCCTTTGTGGGACATTATAGGCTTAAAACATGATGTTCTACCCTTGACATTGGAAAGGTTTACGTCCATCTCAATGTGCAAAATTAGTTTTGTCCATATCTAAGAGTCATCAGTCTTAACACTTTGAGCATTGCTGAAAAGTTCAAGTTCAAAGTTTCCTCTGAGACTCAAGGCAAACTCTGACTCAGAGCCCTTATAAAAATCAAAATTAAAATTAAATACTTCCAACATACAATGGTACAGTGTAAACATACCTATTCACAAAGAGGAAGATGGGAATAGAAAAGAATCAGATAAAATCACGACAGAAATCCATCAGGGTAAATATTAAATCTTCTCATTTCAAACAGCATTTAAAGCTGATTTGGTCAGATATCAACTCCAAATGGCTTAGGCAGCTAAAGCATTATATCTTTACTTATTGTAGCACACCTGGCTTCTCACTTGTGCTGACTGGCTATGGTTTTCTACATCAACCACTTCATAGTTCTGACGTATCCAATTTCCTGGAGTCTGCACTGCAGCTTCAGTTTCATTTTCACATATTCATAAATTGCTTTCTTAGGAGCACATTACCTGCCTTTTAATGCTTTTCTTCTGAAATCTGGGTGGAATCCTCCTCATCCCACAACTCTTGCTTTCTGCATGCCTGGGAAATCAGCACAACATGGATGATGCCAAGGTCTGCTCCTGGCTGGAGTTATAACCTGTCCCACTTGGACCATAACTTCTGTGAACTCTCAAACTTCACCAAGTGGCCCTGCATTAGTAGAATGCCCTGTTGCTCTTTTATCAAAGCAAAGCCTTTCAAAGGATTTTACCCTTGTACAACCTTGACCTTGTGATGTATGGGATCTGTAAAATGGACAGGAGATGACTTCAAGTCATTTTTCCCGTTTTACTGATGCAAAGTCTTTGGCTTTGTTTAATGGCACTGATATTGTCAGCAACAACACTCTCTTTGTCCACAGCTTTATAGGTCCTTGCTTCCTGTCCAACCTGCACTGTTTTCACATGTTTTTGCCATGTATTTTGCACATGATTCTATGTAATTCTGGCTGAAAGGATCCAGCAGTAGCTATAGCACAACCTGAATATTGGGATACTTTGAAGTTTTCTTGGTAATATTACTTAGTCCAGCAACTTTGAATTCAACCTCACAAAAACATCTTCAGACAACATATAGAGAAATTCTTTGCCAGAATGTATCATGAATGGCCTCTAGTGACCTTTGCAGTACAGCCCTTATTTGCAACAGAAACCTGTACCCGGCCTCTATTGTCACAATTCCTGTTGCTATTCTGGTCTTCTCTGCTCTGATAAACTTTTCTCACCAAGCTCTTCTTACAGCATTTAAGACTTTCTCTTTTACATATTCCTAAATCTTTTTGAACTCTTCCTTACATTCAGTTCCAAAATCTTCTCAACCACACAGTCAAGTATAATCACAGTCACAATCACACTCACTCGTACCCATGTACTTTACTAGTCACTTTTCATTACTGGGACGAAATACCCAACATACACAAAATAAAGGAGGCAAGATTCATTTTGGCTCGTGGTTTCAATGGCCAAAGTTGGCTAGCTCCAAAGCAGAAATGGCATAGCAGAAAGACATCACAGAGGAAAGCTGCTCAAGACTTGCTAGCCAGCATGCAGAAAAAGAGAAGGGAGGAATCTGGAACAATCACACATTCTTCTAGGTCAAGCACCTAGTGACCCACCTTGATCAACTAGGCCTCAAATCATAGCCATACTTTTAGCTAAAAATTCATCATTAGATTAATTCACTGATGAATATAATGTCCTCATAAGCCAATAAGCTTTGAAAAGCCACATCTTTAAACAGATAAGGCTTTTGGATCTAAAACCTAACATATGCGTATACAAATATGCCAAAATCAAACTCACTATTTTTGTAAGTAATAAACCCTAGTTTGAAAAGAAAATTATTTGTTATTTTGAAAATGAAAAAGGAAATTGCTCTGAAGTATAGCAGCCCAAATGACCAATAACCCACTTAACATTTTAGGCTGTAATTAATAAAGCCAAGCTTCCAAGTCTGATAAATTAAAACATGTTTTTACATTGTTTACATTTTTTCCTGAATGTGTCATCAAGCAGCTTCTATGCTTAAGGGCAAAAGTCTAGTCATATTCTTATTCAAATGAGGAGCACAAAATGAACAGTTATTAATAAACTGCTTAAAATACTTTTTTGAAAATTCTAGATATTGCAGTTGGACAAAAACCTGAAAATGTACTATACAGATTTTAAGATAGGAAGTAAAATATCAAAATTGTGGGTGAATAATCCATATAACAGACCTAAGAGATTTAACACTGTACTATTGGTAAACAAATGAACATTTTCTGAAAGTGATTAATAACAAATATATCACACCAAAATCAATGACTTTTAATATTTTTTTAATGTTGATAGATGAGTCTCCATGGAATTTTTGCAATTTTGTTCAACTTGCATGCAGTGACCATGATTTTTTTTAATAAATTTTTAAGTCTAGTTGTGTAGAAAACTGTTTCTGATGACTGAGATGAGGTCTTCCTCTAGAGGGCAGGTCATATTTGTTTACTGCAAAGGATTATGAAGAAAAGTTATTCCCTTATCCAATTATAGAATATTCAGGGTCCCCTAAATATGGAATATCTAATGCAAACCCACTGCATGCACAATTTTTTGCTGGGCTTATACAGTTCACCTATTGGGATTTGGAGTATGGAGATCTGACACAAATGTGGAGCTCAGGCTGCTCTCAATATTTTGAGGAATAGTCCTTTTCTCTGTCCCAGGTCTTTGGTATCTTCTACCAAAATCCAAGAAATTGTAGCAAGCTAATTTTTTATGTAGCAAATAATGAGTTAGAATTTTTGGTTCTTGACCAAAAATAGTCATTGAAAAGGCACAATACATGTAACACATTTTTAATGGAAATAATCTTCAATAAACAATATATAGAAATGCAATGCCAAGAGGTATTTAGCAATTATAAGACAACAAAATTCTTTAATGAATGATGTTAGGAAAACTGATTGTTTTGGTACTTTTCACCTTGTTTCTTAGATTTTATCAATAATACATGATCAGTATGATTGTATAAGACTCTAAAGGATTTAACAGCAACATAAACACCAAAAAAGACAAAATGAACTTCAGGCATACACAATTTTAGAATCTAACAATAATTTGGAAAAATATGAAAATAAACAGGTCAATAAAGGTAAATATTTAAGTTTTAAAGTAGCATGAGCCGGGCGTGATGGCACGTGCCTGTAACCCCAGCACTCAGGAGGCTGAGGCAGGAGGCTTTTTGTGAGTTTGCGGCCAGTTTGGGATAAAAAGTGAGCTCACCACCAACCTCAACTGCATAGCTAGGCCCTGTCTCAAAAAGACAAAAATAAAATAAATGTTTTGAAAAATTATTTTAAAAAATAAAGTACCATGAGCCAAGAATATTATATACAACAAAGAAATCAATACGCATAATCTATAAATACATATGTACTGGTATATATACACATATAAAACAGTGTGTACACACGAAATTTTATTTTAGAGAGAATTAAAAAACTATATTCACAATTGTGGAGATTTCTAAGGAAATAACTGAGAAGTATCAAATCATCCAGATATTAACAACAGTCGGAGACTGCGTCCAGTTCTAGGCCTGAAATGGAAAAGGTTAGCTTCGTGCCACTGGAGCCAGACAGATTGATCCATGGGACAGGACAAGCCTGTACCAACAGTTCCAGGAGCGAGTTTTGCATCAAGCAAAAGGTTCAAGATGGACAGCAAACACGTTTGGGGTGAGGACGATAGCAAATGGAAAACTGCAAGGCAATTCAAAGACATTAAGTGAAACACATATCATAGACTGTTCACCAGAAACTCTTCATCCCTAAATCTGTGTGAAAATAGACATTTCTGTGGAACCCTAAGGCATTCTGACCATTTATATAAAAACTTACAATGTTGTTATTTCAACTGGTTGGATATATAATCACTATAGAACTATAAATTGGATGTAATTTGTATACAAATGGTTTATTACTGGAAATAAATATAAATACTTATATTTGATAATCTGAGTGTTTTAATAAGTGAACCTCTTTTATAAACACAAAAAATAAATCCATTTTGTCATATGGAAAAAATTGAATAAACACTCTAAAATGCTTAAGTGTTGGATATAATGCTAAATTATTCAGTATTAACACTTGACTCACCAAATAACTCCAAATTTTCTTTTATTGTACGTTTTCTTTTAAAATATTCATTTTCATGCAATGTGATTTTGAGGTAATACAGTACCTATAAAATTTTGTTTTAGTTTTGCTTCTAGGAAACTTTATCTCTACTACTGTCCCTTCATTCATAAGTGTGACCTTCATAGCTACAGTACATTGTCAGTACACTTTGAGAGAACAAAAATTATTTTTAAATTGAAAACACTTCTTGAATTTCTCTGTTATAAATTTCAATTAATTTTATTTTTTTCAAAGGCTCACTCTTTCCAGGCCAAGTGTTATTGTATCTGTGGATAAGAAATAAAAGATAAAGTGCTGTCCTAGACAAAATCCCCTGTCTAATCATAAAAGATCCTGCTATTTGTTAAAGTGGTCTATTTTCTATCTAGGATTTTCTCTTATCCATTAATATTAATAAGTCAAAGAGATAATTTCTACTTATAAATTCCAAGTGCAATATAATACATAGAAGCTCCACTGTGCAGAGGGAGGCAGTACTCTAGGCAACTTGGTTAATCTTGAACATGTCATAATTCACTTTATATGAAGGCAGAAAAGTTGTGAAATATGTTATCTTTGTTTCTAAAAAGATACCATCCAATATTTAATTGGTCCTATGTGTTTTGTACTTTATTTTTCTTGACTTAGGAATGAAAACTTTTCTTCTACATAATAACATCCCAAACATAAGGAATGTTATAATTTAATTTTAGTCCACTAGTTAGAACTATCCAAGGGCTAGTGCTCTATTTTTGCTTTTTACAAAACCCCTGCCTGAGTGTCAAAGACTCTAACCCTCTGTCCTCTTCCTTTAAGGTTAGTTTTCACCCACTTATGGGGAACGTAATCCTAAAAACTACAAGTGCATCAGAATTTCTTTATCTTCTAGCATCCTGTGCAAAAAGAGGAAGAAGGAAGGGCCTTTCCTTGAAGAAATGGCCAACTTTGCAGCTGCTGGTTTAAGTACTCTTGATCTCCTGGTCCCAGATACATCAGAACTCTGCAACCCTTTGAAAATTGTAGCTTAGTCCAGACCTTGTAGTGGGAGGTCCCAATGACAGTTGTCTTCCAACTTCCATCCTGCCTTTAAATCAAACACACTGAAATCTCTGTCACTTATGTCTTGCTAGTTACATTGTGGTGACAGTAAACTATGACTTGTTTTTTTTCATGTTCAATAAATCATATGTAAATACGTCATGATGCATAATACAATGTAGTGCATAATATATAACACATCATAAGTAATTACATCATAAGTAAAGATACCATCATTATTGTTTATTTCATGTCAACTGTTAGTTCTGCTTAGTCTTTTGGGACTAATGGTTTTTACCTGTTTGTAAATATGGACAAACTTGTTGTTTACCTGCTATTTTATAAAAGCTAGGATATCCATAACTATAAGGCAGTCATCATGGTTACATGTTTTAGATCATGTTTTATGTCTATAATGTTGGTCTTTCTTTATGAGTCTATGAATTTCCTCCTGATATTTGTTCTGCTGGACATTTTTAACTTTATTCAATTGCATTATTTCAGTCTTTGATGTATTTGGAACTTAGAATAATTACCATGACATGACAGAAGTTAAACTACTGCTATAGATTTAAGAAAAGGATGAAACAGATCAAGCTGAGAAAGCCTTTTGTGTGTTAACGCATACATGTTTTTATGAAGGAATAGTAAGCAATTATAGTTTAAAATGATCTCTAAGTTCCCATGAGAAATTATTCTAATTGTTTTATTAACAGAGATGCTCAATGATTATTTATGAGCTTTACCTAGTTTTTTAAACTGATATCTCCTGAAAAGAGGTGCATGACTCATAAATAATTGAGAGCTGAATCAAAGTATTCTTCAGTGGACAGAATTACACTCAATTTATAAATTCAATTCCTACAGAAGAAAAACCCATGATGAGCAACCTGAACCTTTTTGTATTATACATCACAGCCCACGAACTGGTACGTTGTGTTTGTAGTCAATCTACCATGGAAAATACTTAATGGAGGTTTCTAATTAGTTTCACTGATTAAAATTAACACTTCAGAAGTATGTGCTCATTCCCCGAACTATTTTTACTTGTTTGAAAAACTCACTTATCCAATGACCTCATATTTATTTTTATTGTTATTTAATGCTAATATTTTTACCAAGTTATTTAAAAGTAAGATATTTTGATCAATTTTAATATGCAGCATATATTATATTTACTCTATGAAGTATAGTTTGAAAGTAGGAGTAGAAATACATAATTAAGAGTTATTATCCTTTCTCATGGTGGAGGAAACTGAAATAGCACAAAAGTATTATTCAATATTTAGATTAAAATCTAAATTATTTTTGCGGGTTGTGATGGTGCATGCCTGTAATCCCAGCACTCGGGAGGCTGAGGCAGGATGATTGTTGTGAGTTAGAGGCCAGCCTGGGCTACAATGTGAGCTCAAGGCCAGCCTGAGCTGCATAGTGAGACCTTATCTCAAAAAGACAAAAAAAACTAAATGTTTTAAAAGTTACTTAGAATTGTGAGAATCATATCTCCATAACTATTTGATCATTTGTCCAATTCTTATTATTGAAAAATTAAACTAGAAGTCATAAGATTACATACAACATAGAAGTGAGTTGCACTTCTTCAATTTACTAAAGTTTCCATGAGCTCTAGATTTTAATGAATTGGAAAAATGTATAGTTCCATCAAGCACTCTTTACATGCATAAAATTTAATTTGTGATTAATGCCTTTCTCTTTGTCTTTTTTTGTGTTTTGACTCTAAATACAAAGTAATAATTTCACATCTAATCATACCACTAGAACAATATTGTATATATTTTAGCACATATCATTAGAATTTTTCCATTTCAAACATCTAAATATTTATTCCACAAATTTATACCAATCCAAGTACATGTTCCAGTTTTGGTCACCAACAAAACAAAGGAGTGGGTTTCTGAGGTCTTCTTTTCTTGTACTCTGACTATGAAGTAGCCTTTGCTAGATTTCAGTGATCATTTATCAGCACTCATTCTAAATACAACGTAAATGGAGCAAGGTCTATGGAGCAAGGTCTTAAGCTAGATCCTTGCCCTTTCTTTAAGCGGTAACAATGGAGTGGAGCTCATGGAAGTTATTTTTTTAAAAAAAGTTAAAATGTTTCATATATTTATATCCTTGTTTTTTTGTGGGGTTTCAGGAGATGTCTTGTTGACACTGAGATAATTATGTGGACATTTCTGTATACTGAGCTGCTTCTACGTTACCCATCCTATTCTAAAAGTCATTCTAAATATTTATTTTAATGTTATGTTAGTAGGATAAAATGGCACATCTTTTAAATTATCTTACACTGAGAAAATTATAAATTTGTACGAAGGTGCAAAAAAAAAAGGTGTAGTGGAAAAAAATTCTATGTACCCTTTGTCTAGTTTGCTGTAAAAGTAGTCATCTAGTTTACTCTAAAAATAAACCGTTGCAAAATAGTAGTAAGCTGTCACAAGGTACTGACTTTTGATTATCACCACAGGACCTTTTCTGTCCCCCCTTTACAGCTATGCCAATGTCTCCTTTTCTCTTGGTCTTCCATTTTCTAACAGTGCCTTTGCTGCCTTTCCTTTCTGAAGGACAACTAAAGTAGAGATGGAAATCATGAATAACAGTTTATTTTATTTTATTTTATTTTATACTTAGTAATTTGTACAACTTCCTCTGGCCTCCATTGTATCACATGAGAAAGCCATAAGTATTTCAATTTTGGTTCCCCTTATAGTAGACAATTTCTCTGTGACTGCTTGCAAGATTTTATTTTTATTTTTACCATTCAGAATTGCAATATGTTATATTTTTGTATGAATTTCTTTGAATGTATGCACTTGGGATTTATTTAGTTTCTTAAACCTGCAGGTTAACTTCTTCTAACCTCTACTTTGGGAAATTTTCAGTCATTGGTTCATTGCTTTATTTTTTTCAGTCTTATTCTTACTTATCCTCCTCAGACTCAAATTGCATGAATATTAGCGTTCTTATTCTCTCACAAATCTCTAAAGCACTTTTTATTCTAATTTCTGGTCTTCAGATTGTGTAATTCTATTGCTCTTTCCTCCAGTTTGCTAATTTTCTCCTCTATCATCTCTACTCTACTTTTAACATGTCTAGTAATTTAAAGAATCTTCTGTTATTTTCTATCTCTGGTAACAGACTGTACCTCTATTTCGGTACATGTACCTGCATTAAAATTAAATATTTTTTTCACTATAAACCGTCCATATTATACATAAGATGGAACTTAGTTATTTATGAACTTCAATTTTAGTCTTTTTGTTTATTTATTTTTTTGCTTTTGTTTCTTTTGTTTTTTTTTTCTGGTACTGGGAATCGAACTCACCTCACGCTTGCCAGGCAGGCACTGTGCCTCTGAGCTAAATCCCCAGCCCCCCTATGAACATTAATTTTAAAAAAACCTGAATATAAATATTTTTATAGGAAAGAAATCAAAAGTGATATTTCCCATAGCTTTCAAAACTTTCAAAACTGAATAGCTTCATGAATAACCTGAGTTCATAAAATGATTAAGCAGTAAGAATTTTTTTCATTTTTGTATGCCTTTAAACTACCAGGAAAGGTCAAAGTAAAAAATCAGGCAGGGGAAAAACATGGCATACTAATTATATACTATTTTAAGCATGGTAGTATTTTTCTCATATAGACTATTTCCATCAAGATAATAAATTGGTATTTTATAGCCCACAGTTTTACATAAATTTGCTCAATACTTAACCCAGATGCTTCACTTCAAGCACATTTAAAAAATAATTATTAGGTACTAGATCTTCAGAATGAAAATACAATTTACATTTTTAAATCTGAAGTATTTCTTAAATTCATACATATTTTTCTTGTTTCAGATTAACATAATTTATTAAATGTTAAATTGAATCACAGACCTAGCTTAGTTGTGGCATAGTGAATTACTTTTTTCTCTAATTGCGTTGTTTTATAATGGCATTTGCTAGAGAAACTCTATGAAGTGTTAATAAAAATAATAGTCTCATCCATCTCAACACAAATAATTGAATGGAACAATTTACCATATTAAGAGACTTTCTTCTAACTTCTTTTCAATCAGTAGAAAGAGATGATAGCTTTCCTTAGGCAGAAAATGCTATGCAACTTTGAGATTTTCAGATTACTAATTCTCATCCTTCTTGCAAATTTACAGTGGTTTGCTTCAATCAGACACAAACTGATTTCATTAGGTCCATTTATTCTGAGATGTGAGTATATAGCAATGACAATGACTCAGGGATATTTATAATTGAAAATGGATTGACTGCCAACATAGCTAAATATTTCCAATTGTTCTGGTAAAGGTTTGACAGAAATGTTTCTATTGTTCTGTCAATCCTCTCTTTTACCCATAAGTTAATTTGTGGAGTAAAATGTTGACTCTCAAGACCTAGACTTTTATTTTATGAAGGATAATAATCAGATCATAAAACAGTTTCACATTTTGTTCCCATATATATTGGTGAACCCTGACAGAACATTTTACTAATTTTTGTCTTTTCCATCACTTATGAGTTATAGGCATTCAGTATTGTCAATTGACATTTTTAATAGCCTAAGTATATTGCACAGTTTTTGTTCTGCTTCTTAATGTAATACATTTGAAACTTGCCAGTGTTTCAGTATTTTTCAATGTGTGATTCTTTTTATTTCTTTTAGTAGTATTCCACTGGATGGGTCTATCAAAGTTCACCCATTCATCTATGAAAGGACATATGAGTTTCTTTCAGTGGTGCTTGTGCAACACCATTATAGGTAATGCCATACATGACTTTTTATGAGTGTAAGTTTGTACTCACACTGTTAGTATCTAGGAGTTGAAACTTTATGTCATATTCCAATTTTAAGTTGAACTTTATTACCAAGTTTTACCTAAATGACTGTTCACATAAAATGCCCATGAGTGTTTCATTATCCTTAATAGCTTTGAATATTGCTATTTTTAAAATTTTTGAAACAGATGTGAAGTGTTATTTGAAATTGGTATGTGATATGATTTCAATACTCATTACACCTGTGAACAGCACTGAGGTATTTTCACATACTTATTTCCCATCTTTATATAATCTTTATCAAAGTGATTCATAACATTGAGGCTAATCTATTTTTTAACCTCTTAATTTTCTTATTATGTACATCTTATATAAATAGAATTGCATAATAACTAGTCTTTTCATGACAGATAGCTTCCTTTAGGATACTGGTCTTGAAGCTTATGTTGTACTACATTCTAGTATTTTATTGATGAATAATATTTCACTGTTAAGGATTCATTGAACAGAGTTCTCCACAAAACTAGAATCAAGAGGTTTTAAATATGGAAGGAGATTTATTGTAAGATATTAGAGTATATGACTATGGGGAGATTGTCTTTTCACTGATGAATAATATTTCACTGTTAAGGATTCATTGAACAGAGTTCTCCACACAACCAGAATCAAGAGGTTTTAAATATGGAAGGAGATTTACTGTAAGATATTAGAGTATGTGACTATGGAGGCTGAGAAGTCTCTTGATCTCTTTTCTGAGCTGGAGACCTGGGAAAACCAGAAGGAAAAAGCCAAAGTTGTAGAACTCAGTCTGTTGTGGAGACCTGAGCACCAGAAGTGGGAGTGGGTAGGGAAAATATATGTTCTGGGACACAGAATCAGGCAGAATTAATTTACCTTCCTCCCTATTTTTGCTTTATTCCAGCTTTAATGGACTAGGTGATAGTCACACACATTATAGTCACACACATTGTGAAGGGTCATCTGATTTATCCAATCTAACAATTTAAATGTAAATTCATCCAGAAACCTCTCACAGACACACACAGAAATACTGCTTAATCAATTTGACATGCAAAATTAATCATCACCAAAAGTATACTATTAGGTTAATAATATGCCTTAGTTATTGAGGGCTGATCAGGTCCACAATCTCCCAAAGGAATGTACAGTGAAGGTTAAATAAAAAGAGGTAAATGGAATGATTTCAGGGCTCCAGGAGGATCAAATCCCTCTCACAGAATTCAAGATTCTCTCAGGGCTAAGACCAAAACCTTCTGTGGGTGGTCTGTATTTATTTAGTTATCAGAAGAAGGGAGGGGAGTACTGAAGAAGGGAGGAACCACTCAAGGACTTCTCCAAGTAAGGTTTTGAATTAATACACCCAGGAGTGAGATGCCTGAGGCTACAGTCTTATCTACTTGAGGTTAGATCCAGGTGTCCCTGGCTGTGATCTTGTTTTATCCTTTGAGGCTTTCTGGCTTCATCTCAGGCAAATAGCTTAGCTTTAAAAATTCCTGAGTTTCATAGTTTTTATTAATCTGTCTTTACATTGACTAATTCTTTCATCACTTCAAATCTAAGGTTAAGTCCCTTTGTTAAATGCTTCATTGTAATTATTGTACTTTTCAACTCTAAAGTTGCTCTTTGCTTTTTAAAATCACTTTTATCTCTTTATTCTCTTTTTAATGAGACATTGACACCATTTGGCCTTTAACTTATTGTGAATCATTTCCTCTAGTTCTTTCCACATGGTTTAAAGCAGCTGCTTTAAAGTCCTTACTTAGCCTTAACACCTGGGCCCTTCCTTACATGATTAATATTGCCTACACTTCCCCTGTGAATGGGTCTCACTTTTATTTTACTTTATATTTCTCATAATTTTATTAAAGCAGGATATTTTAGACATTATTTTACATCAAAACTGGATGCTAATGCCCACCCAGGTGATTTGGTTTGGTTCATACTTTAGTGACTTAGATGGAGTATTTTACTGACTTGTACTCCCTTTAATGTGGAGGTTTTGATGTTCTGCTGAGTGGTGCCTTACGCCCACACAGTAACGCTAGAATACCAGTGGTTTTAATGGGGTCTTCTTCCATAGTTTCTTAATGCTGATATCACTTGTTAATGTCTACATCTGTGGGTATCACATCAGTGGAAAGACTCCATTAAATAACAATTGGTTTCCCTGCTGTTTTTGCCCATGTTCTCCATTCTTATCCAATTAAATCTGGGTCACTTCTGGAGTTAATTTTTAGGCCAGTTTTGGACTTTTTGGTGTCCAAACTTGATCCTCTAAATTGTCACTTTGCTTAGCTACCTCTTGTACACTAGCTGGTTTGTAGTTCAGCTTGTTGCTGTCTTGGAGCTGCTGAAAATCTCTTATTACTTACCACTAAAATCCCCCATTAGTTTTGAGGCTGACTTTAGGTGTGTAGTTCCATTCTCTTCTCTCAAGAATCATCCGTTCGTTTGGAGGTGACGCAGCTTTTCTCTGATCTTATCACCTGTTTCTCCTCTTGGGTAAATTTTTGTTGTAAATGTTGCAGACATAAGGTAGGAGACAGTGACCTAATGGGCAGAGACCCTCATGCTTTACATGCAGGGGTTTCAGAGAGGCCTTTGTCTTCTTGTCTTTGGCTCCCTCCTTTACTGTGGGATCTTCATCCCATGAGTGTGATGCGGAGGGACAGCTCACGACCCCAGCACTCCTACTCATCAGCATTTGCTTCACAAGTGGGGTTTTATGGGGATGGAGCTTCGGATTTTTGCTTCAGTTACAATGTAGAGAAAGTCATCTATCCACCCTGCAGTGGTACCTTGTGCCTTGCTTATTGATTTCACCTTGGTACCTTCTCCTGCACTGTTAATGTGTTCATTCACGTCATCTTTCTATCCTTTTTCCGTGCTCTGGCACCTTGCCTCTGTGTACATTATCTAATGTATTGTAAAAAGGTGGCCAAGACAAGACACAGATAAGCAAGCTAAGGATTTGATGCAGATAAAAGAGTTTAATATGGTCTCACTGGAGTACACTTTATTTAGTCCAGTTTTACCAACTTTCCAATGGACATCAAATTGTAAACATTCCCTTACCCAGAAACATTTTTTGCAATGTACCACAAAGTTTTTGAGATCTTCATGGCTTCTTTTATTGGGGAGTTCATCTCTCACAGATGCTACAGGAGTTCTGATGAGCAAAGTTTAATTTTATTATTTGTAGTAGTGTATACGGTCTGTGTGTGTGTGTGTGTGTGTGTGTGTATGTGTGTGTTGCTAGTATGAAACATATCACCTTGGACATGCTAGGCAAGCATTCTACAGCTGCTATATTCCCAGATCTTGACTAGTAATTTTTGTTGCATCCAGTAATAAAAGAAATTGTCACTCACATTAATGATGTTTTTAAATATATTTTGTTGATATAAGAAAAAAGAAAAATAGAGGAAATTAGGCACAAAAATATCATTCTTTGTCACATCTGAAGCATGAGGAAACCATTCCTGTACCCTAAATTTTAGATTTTGTGTTCCACATTATAGTCAGTATAATGTCCTGATATGAAAAACTACCTAGTGTTAGGCGCATGTGCAAACTCCTCACAGTGCGTGCAATTGTTATGTATTACAATATGTACTAATAAAAATAAAATATCTATTATGTAACATTGTAAGATAACTGCTGATCTTACTCTAGAGGAAAGGCTTGCAGAGCTGTGCTGCTTGTTTCCTTCTTCCCATGAATGTATTTAGGGCTATTATTATCATTTCAAATTTTTCATGTAACCCTCATATTTTCAGTTTCAAGCTTTGCTACTAAAACTTCCAGCCCCATCCTCTTTTTCTTTTTTTTCTGTGTATTGTGGACTGAAACTAGCGCCTTGACACTGAGCAACATTCCAAGGCCTTTGTCACTTTTCTTTAAAATTTTGAGACAGGATCTCAAAGTCATATGTTGTCCAGGCTTGGCTGGAATGTGCAATCTTGCTACCTCAGCTTTCCAGAAAGCTGGGTTTATAGGTATGTGCCTGGCTGTCTTTACTTTACTATGTACAACTTATTAATATATAAATAAAAATAAACACAGTGATTAATTAAAATTTAGCCATATATTTCTCAAGATGAATTTGGCATAAGCTTTATTTTATTGTAATTGGATAACATATTCATGTGAAGTTACACATTTAAGATTTCAATATATTATCAATTCACTTCCTCTTGTTTAGTCTTGCTCAGCAAATTAATTCTGTACGGGAAGGCTGTTATTTTTGTGCTTAAATCACTCAATATGAGGCCTGTATACTTTCCTTAAAAGCATCATCTATCTTCTCTCAATCAGTTCACAGGAGTGCTCTTTTAATATCATATTTCAACCACAGACTTGCCAACTTTTCTTGGGTTTCTGATAACTATGTACTAACAATTTCCTATGTTACTAGTCCCAGGTCTAGTCGAATTATAATCCCCAAACGAAGAGGACGTCTTTAAAAGTTTCAATCACTGTGGTTGGGTTGAACTCATGTTTTGAACTGGTGCTGACCTTTAGAAAACTTCAGGGGGCCACAAGGGCACAAATTTCTCTTTAAAAATTGCTATGTGGATATTGAGTAAAAACTAATCCAAAATGGTATAACAGTGTGCTGTTAAATCATTTTGATTAGCCAGCCCACATAGTCCCCAAGTGAATTTTGTTATAATAAAAAATTCTGTGTCATGTGCTATTTTGACAATGTCACTTCGGGTTTTCAATGGTATTTCAAGAATATCAAGGTTAACATTTGATCTACCCCTGTTACTTTACACTATTGTTCCAAATCTATCACTGTTAAAAGCTAATAGGTCTCCTATCTTAAATTCAAACTGTGGAGGTGAATGTAGGCTACAGGTAAGGTTGTACTTTAGATAAGATTTAAATGAGTCTTATTAAAAAAAGACACCTGAGTCATAAAGTCATTTGTTTCAAACTAAAAGAAAATTTATACTATGTAACACTGATCAACTGTCAAAAAATTTAAAAGTGTCTATTTTCATAATTGGAATATATAACAGAAATGATTCCATGCTATTCTCAGTGTACAAATCAGAAATAAGACAGTGAGGATTTTTTCATAGGTATTTGTGAACAAAACAGTTTTCAAGTGATTTATATTTTCTCCTCTCCTTTTTATCTTTATTTGTGTCAGTACCATGTTGATCTGTTTTCATCTGCTATGAGGAAATTTAAAATGCTGGTAACATACATAGAAAGCACATTGATTTCATAAGATTCTGGAGGCTTGGAATTCTGACAGCATCACACTAGGAACTGGTGAGGGATTTCTTGCTGTGTTATCCTATGGTGGGAGATGGACAAGCAGCAAGTACATGGGAGACAGACAGATGTAGCAACAGGGGCCACTTTTATAACAAGTCTTCGCTCACAATAACTCTCCCAATGTTGCAATTCGTAACTCTTTCATTCATGAAGGCAGGGGCATCATCACCTAACCATCTCCTGTTACTAATCCTCTCTTCCCACTGTCACAGTGGAAACTAAATTTCAACAAAAGCTTTTGAGAAGACATCCTAGTGTATCGATAGTTTGTGTGTGGCACTTCCTTAATTACCAAATGAAATTGAACTTTTCATTTGCTAGCTATTTTATACCTTTGGAAACATGTCTGCTGAGGTTCTTTAGTCATTATTAATTTGGTGATTTGCATTTACACTGTTGAGTTGTAAGTTTAGGTTTTTAAATATTTTGAACATTACCCTTTTATTAAATATATGATACACATGTATTTCATTTTAAGCTTTCTTTTCACTTTCTTAATAACATTCTTAGATACACAAAAATTTTAAACTTTGATAAAATTAAACTTATACATTTTTGTTCATGTATTTGGTATTATATGAAAGTCCATTTTCATATGTAATGTGAAGAACAATCATGCCTCTGTTTCCATGAAATAATTTTATACTTTTTTAGGTTTAGAACATCAAAAATTGATTGTATAGTATTTTATCTGGTATAAATTAGGGATTCAAATTCAGTTCATTATAGATAGCCACCATTAGACTTTATATTTTTTTGTCTTTTTGAGGTTGGTCTTGAACTTACTTTGTAGCCCAGGCTGGCCTCAACCTGGCAGTGATCCTCCTGTCTCAGCCTCCTAAGTGTTAGGATGACAGGTATGCACCACCATGCCCATCCTCCACTAGTTTTTGGATCACTTCTTGAAGTGCATTTTTTCTATGCTGAATGGAGTTGGAATCCTTTGCAAAAGGCAGTTGGCTACAGGGGTATAGCTTTATTACTGAATTCTTAATTGTAGTCCATCAAACATGTATATACATATGCTTATGAAACTTTTGGTTTCATTGATTTTTGTTATGGGTTTTCTAAAAACTTTTCATCTATTTCTGCAGTAATCTTTATTATTAATTTTTTCTGCAAGTGTGAATTTAGCTTATCTCTTTTTAGCTATAATATTGATTTCAGATGGTTCTTTTTCCAATTATTGTTAGTATAAATTTTCCTCAGATCACTACCTTATTTGAACTCATAAATTGTGGTATGTTTCTATTTTAATTGGTCTCTTAACTACTTTCTAATTTCCATTAATATTTTTCTTGTATTATTCAATGTTGAATAATGCGTGCTTTATCTTCCACATACTTGTCAACTTTCCATTTTTCTTTACTTTATAGATTTGTAATTTCTATTGTGATAACAAAAGGTAATGTCCATGATATTGATCCTTTCAGACTTACTGGGATTTGTATTGTATTGTGTAGAGTATCTTAGAGAATACTCTATGTGCACTTGATAGAAAAGTGGTTTATGATGCTGGGTGAAGCGTTGGTCTTCAGGCCAATCAGTTGGGAGGTGTTATTAATTTCACGCGATGTATTTTACTGTTAATTTTCTGTCTGGTTGTTCTATCTGTTATCCAGGGTGTAGCATTAAATTCCCCAACTATTATCTTTGAACTATTTCCTCTTCAGTTCTGTCAAATTTGCTTTATAAGTCTGTATCCTTTTTCCAGTATATATGTGTTTAAAATTTTACATATTCCTCATGCAGACTGTTTCATTAAGGTATTCTTATTGAAATACTTTTTAATTAAAATCTCTTTGTGAGAGGAGTATATGTGCTGAGATTATGCTGCTTACTATTGCAGAAACCTTTTTTTTTCATTGTGAGTGTATTTGTATGAATTTTTAGGTAATTTTTTGTAGGCAAAATGCAGACGTATTTTATCTTTTACACATTCAATTCATTTTTATAATTTCCATTTTTCATTGGAGTATTTAATTTATTTAAATATAATTAGTTTAAGGAAGGATTTCTGCTGTTTTGCTATTTGCTGTCTTTCTATCATACTTTCTTAATTTCCATCATTATTACTTACTTTTATGTTTGTTTTTTTAAAAGAGTGCCCCTGATTATTTCTTCTCAATTTTATTTGTATTTTTAAGGACATTTTTTGTGTTGTTACCATAAGCATGATAATTAATAGCCTAAATTTAAATTTATAATTATTTCATTTGAATTTATATCGCTTTAGCTTTATTAAAACACAGAAACTGTGCCTATAAAGTTTTTATCTTCTCTTAAACTTGTTTCACAAGTGGCATGTTTACACTATATACCTGTTAACACTGATTATAAATAAAAATAGGTACAGGACAAAAAATATCATTATACTTTTACTTTAAAAAATTTTGTTTGGTTTTGGTTTTTTTCTGGTACCGGGAATCGAACTGATGACCTTGTGCTTGACAGGCAGGCACTGTGCCGCTGAGCTAAATCCCTAGTGCCCCAGTTACATTTCTTATACAGCAAGTATCTGAGAAATGAATACCTTCGGTTCATGTTCATTTGAAGAACTTTAAATTTCTTCTTTCACTTAAGGAGAGTATTTTTTGGAAATACACTTTTCGTTTGAGAGGTTTTAAATTTTATTCTTCTTTCTTTTTCCAGTCTTTCATGCTATCACCCCACTGTTTTCAGTCTTGAGGAAAACTGTTGATAATCTTCTCAAGAATTTCTTTCATGTGATGATTCATTTTTCTTTTGCTGCTTTCATGATTCTTGGCCTTTGGCTTTTGGTATTTCGATTTATCTGTAAATAAACAAGGTGTCTTAGTGTATTTTCCTTGCATATATTTTTCATGGGCTGTGTTGTGACTCTTAAATATATAGATATGGGTTTTATACTCAGATTTGCGAAGTTGTTATGACTTGTTTCAAAGACTCTATCTGTTTATTTATATGATTTCTCCTAGAATTAAATGTATTATATATATAGTATTTGCACAGTTTGGGGGGTTCTTAATTTTTCTTATTATTTTCATTTTTCTGCTTAACAGAAGGGATAATTTGAACTGAATTACCTAACTTTACTCTTTCTTTTACCTTCTCAAAACTCTAAAATTGAAAAACTCTGCTAAGAATGGTATTTCAGTTAGTACAATCCTAAACTCCCAAATTCCCTATATTACTTTGTTTTTCTGTATTTATTTATTAATTTCCTCTATCTAATACATTTAAAGAGTTGATTTAGTGTCATTTTGTATTAAGTTTGTAAGTTCTGCCTTGGAAAAGTTTATTTTAATTTCCTATAAAAAGGACCCATACTTATTTTACTTATTAAATACATGTAATTTTCTTGGATGATAACTATCCCCATCCCAATTTTGCAGTGACAGCTGATTATGACAAACTAGCTACAATTACTGGCCACATGGAGAGGCCGTGCTTCCTTCTGACATCTAGCAGTAGGATCTTATTTAGAAAAATTAAGGTTCATGTAGTTGAGATATAGAATCACAATGAGTCATTTGTTAATCCCTTATATTTCATACAATTTGTAATTGCTAAATTGTAGAAGCAACCCAAACTTCATCCACTGAGGAATGGATAAAAAATTGTGGTACTTTTAGATAATGGAATATTACTCAGCTATAAAGAAATATAAACTTGAGGCATTCACAGGTAAATGGTCACAACTAGAAAACATACTCTTAAGTGAAATAAACCAGACCTCCATGTGTAAGCAATATATTGTCTCACTAGTGTAACAACGTGAACAAGTGAATAAAAATTAGGAGATATGATAGACATTGTGAAAAGAAAGGAAAATGCTCAAAAGTGAAGAGCAACTGTGGTGAAGTAAAAGAGAAAAGAAAAATGGGGAAAGTATGTATGTATGTGTATACAGGATAGCTAACATAGTTGTACTACTGACTTCTATCACTTTACTGAAAGGAACAGTTAACGATTACTTATTTGATCCATCTTGCATGTCTCTGTTTTCCTGAGAAACCACTTTGAAGATATCAATACATAATACAACAACCACCGTTAATTTCTTACCACTTTGTCTGTAACTCTGTATTGCTTGTGTTGTTCTTATGCTATTTTGTAAATGGATGTCTGCTTGTGAATATGTTTTCCTTCTTTTATTTTTGAAATAAATTTAAAAATAGATGAGAATACATTAGCTTCTTTATTTCTATGTATGTATGCACGTATGTACTATTTTAATGGGTATAATCTAAAATTTGGTGGTTATTTCTCCCCAACTATTTAAGAAAGCCGTAATACAAACTCTTTTCGAAAAGTGAAGAAGGTTGGAGACACTGTCAACTTTCTGAAAGGAGAGTAGAAACTACGCTTAATATAAAAGTAAACTGTCCTACAAAACCGCCTGTTTTGTAAAAGATAATTGTGACAAAATATTCCTAATATCACCTCCAGATCACAGATTTAAAAATAAAGTCTGATTTTCTAGTCTCAGATCAAAAAAGTGTTAATATCTTCATTTTATGTCAGCAAGGATAATAGCATCCATCAAAATTGTTTTATTGTAGAATATAGAAATGTGAGAAATAACATAATCCTAAGAAATAGTATTTATAAGCCAGGCCTGGTGGCACACACCTGTAATCCCAACACTCAGGAGGCTGAGGCAGGAGGATCGTTGCAAGTTCGAGGCCAGCCAGGGCTACAAAGTGAGCTCAAGGCCAGCCTGAACTGCAGAGTGAGACCCTGTCTCAAAAAAAAAAAAAAGTAAAGAGATAGTATTTATAAATCATACACTAGAGGTCCAGTCCAGTGGACACACCATCTGCTGATTTACAGCATAGCAGTAAGACAGTATCAGTACTTCCACTTAGAGTCTAGGCAACTAAGCTAGAGAAGTGCTAAGGTGTAGATAGTGTAACATATTCTGCAAACAGAACTTAGGTTTGCATAAGCCTACATTCATTGCATATTCTATAATTTCCCAATACATATGCTATATATGTAAATACTACTTATATACAATTCATTACTCTGGATTATGTAAGGAATGTGTATATAGACATATATGTGTGTGTTATATATGTATACATATGTTACATATGCATATATATACACATGATGACTTACATAAATATGCATCTGAAAGTAAATAATCATTTAGATAAACTTGGTTCTCTGTGCACTCTCACACTTGAAAGAACTATAGAAGAAAACCAATGTTTGGTTGCTTCAATTAAGAATGTTATGCATAGGGTCTGGGGATTTAGCTCAGCGGCAAAGCACCTGCCTGGCAAGCGCAAGGTGGTGAGTTCAGTTCCCGGTACTGGAGAAAAACCAAAACCAAAAAAAAGAAACAAAAAAAAAATGTTATGCATAAAATATGGTTTAAAAAAGGATAAAATATTTAAATGTAAAAAAAGTTAGACTGAAAACTTGGGCATTTACTCTGATTTTTCACAGGCATTGATTTCTCCAAATTGACTACAAACTTGTGAGCCATTTAAGATAACTTAACAACTAATTAACAGTAAATTGTTATTAATTTAGACTTTTTTGCATACAAGATGTGCATCTAATATTTAATTACTCCCGAAAGAGAAAGGTTAGGCTAAGCAGACTGTAGGGGAATGAGCTTATAGTTCTAGCTACTCTTGAAGCTAAGGGAGGAGGATTTTTTTGAGTGTTGGAATTTGAAACAAGCCTGAGAAACATAGATATCAAAAGGCAGAGGTGAGGAGAGAAAAGGGGAATGTTTTTCTTTTTGCTTTAGAACAATTGATGGTATCTTAATATAAATATATTTTAAAATCTGGTGTTTTAGATAACAAAAGACTAACACTTCGTCGCTGTCTTGTGAAAAAGAGAGAAAAGCAAAATGGATAACTTTTTCTTGATCAATACCTTTGTAAAATATTAATTTTCCCTTATACTTCATAAATCATGTAAACAGAATGAATTATGCTATTGCTTCTACCATCCATCTAATGTTATAGCCCCTTTTCATGTGTGAATCATTTTAGATGATTTGTAATTTATCTCCAACATATATTCGATATGACAAAAATAAGTTCTCTATCATCCACAACATATTAATTATATCAATTTAGCAAGATTGGAAATTCTGCCAGACCGAGCAAACATAGAAAAGCACTGTGTTAGATAACAATAGTAGCATTTAAAAAAAGAATTATTTATAGAGATATTATTTTATGTTTCTATTAAAACCTGAGATTAATTTATAATGCAAACATTTCATGTAATTTTATTTTAAAATTTATATAATTTTACTTAGCTTTTATAGAAAGTTAAGGACTTATTTCATGCTAAAACCTTTTCCAGTTGTTCAACTGGAGCTTCAGAAATGACTTAATCAATTATAAGTGGGAGTATACATGTGACATTATTAACCTTGAAGAAAACTATAGATAAATAAGAAATGCTTAATCTACTAGATATAATTTTCTATGATGTTTTAATATATCTGCCCTAATACTGAAGATATTACAAGAGTATAAATTGTAAGATTCTATCGTTGCATATGCAGAGAAAAATGCACTTTGAAAGTATAACTGTAGAATGATAATATGTATTATACACCCAATTATCCTATTTTCAGTGGTAGCTGTTATTCTAAATAGTCACAAAGTTACCTGTAGCTTTATCAGCAAGTAAGATCTATTTGTGTTTTCTCAAGAAAGAACTTAACATTACCTCACTATGAGAGAGTGGCACAGAAGAGCGAGCATGTAATTTTGCTTTGAGAGATTTTAAGGACCTAAGTGAAGATTTGTGCCTGAAAATGAGTGTCCAAAACTGTTTATCTCTCAAGAGGTGCTCTAATGACCTAATGAAGACAGTAAAAAAAGAACCATTTATCTTATTATTGTTAATGTCCCTGTGTAGAAAACATATTAATCTTTCATGAATTAGTCTTGTAACTTTGCAGAGAACCTTACCTTTTTTTCCTTGAAAAACTATATAGAAAAGAAATATCTAAAATCTTAACTGAGCTTTACTGCATATTTAGGATTCATCTGGCTGCCCTCATTCGTGGAAATAATCTGGCTGTGATTTTAATCTAAATTGAGGTAGAGTCACTACACACAGTGATATGAAGCAAACGATGGCAAACCCTTCCAGTAGAACTCAGTCTGGTTCTTTACTCTAAATCAGTTTTTGTCTTTCTCATGTCTTGATTTTTTTTGAAAAGTTATTATGTTACATTTATGAAATTTTTGTGGAAAATGTACTTAAAATATAATATTTTGAAAAAAGTACATAGCCATTGATAATGAAAATTAAGATAAAAATTTCAGAAATCTTGCAAATCATTTATAAAATAATGACATGAAGAATTTCAGGGTTCCCTCTGCTTAAAAAAGTATTGAATGCTAAAATATTATAAATGGATGGTTTACAATTGAACAAAACGTCCATAGACCATCGGCCTGTATTTTGGCATAAAAATCAACTACCTTAATTTTTAGTCAAATTTCAGGTTACTTAAGCCGTCAGTGAAGAAATAAAAACAACTGTGAGAGTCAACAAACAAATTTATAAATACATGAGCTGTCTAGCTTTTCTCAATTATGAGACAGAAACAGAAGCTGATGATATTTAAATCAGGGAATCAAAGATTACTACATTTTGCCCCAAATTACATAATAAAGTAAACTATAAATTCTTAACCTTGTAATAATAATGTGAGGATAACATGATATTCCTATTAGTGAAATTACGAATATATTTCTGAAAATATTATGGAATCTTCCTTTTAATTTGATTTAAGCAGTTAGCTAACAGCATATTTTTCAGGATCAATTCTACTGTGAACACCATTTTTTATTTTTAATGGTGTGTTATGCTTTGTAAAGCACTCGCTGTCCTTGTACTTCAGGTGTTCTTGGCTCCGTGATGGACTCGGAGAGTCCACAGTAGAGTTCTGCCTACCCCACTTCCAGTTGTCAGTAAATTGCACCAACAGTGACTCATGACGGAGGACTAGTTCTGTGACCCCCCGACTGGGTTCACTGCCTACTCAATGGGCAGAAAACAAACTTCTAAAGTCAACTGTTCCATGTGTGTTTTACTTCTTAGGTTAAAACTCATAATACTTTCACCTATTGACTTATGAAATTAATATTTTGGAAAATTTGATAATCAGACAAAAAAAACTATAATTTTTTGCTGGGGCATATATTCCAAAACAAATAGTTGTACTAATGATTTAAGTGTTAACACCATGGTAGATTTAAGATGAGAAGATATAAAAAAACAATAAATTTTTGTTTTAAAGATGTTACTGCCTTCAATGAACACTTAGTATCTGTAAACTTATAGTTTTGTTGCATAAAAATTTGAAAGGTTAGATACGAAGGAAAAAGATAAATACAAACTTCACCTATAATGTAGATTTGATATTGAATGAACAATATAGTGTTGCCATTCTCAGTATGTAAAGGTCCTAAAAATCAGTGAGGAACTGAGTATAGTAGTTCATGAGTCTAATCAGCTCTACTTCAGTGATTAACATGGGAGAATGGGCTTAGATCTATGACTTTGCGACTGATTTGGGAACAAATTGACAAGTGTATAAACATTAAAATACATGGAGATGTATAGTTCATACAAACAGGCTTGTTTTTCACTGCCCCTTCTGCTAAACACAAATATAAACATTAGACACATTGCAAGAGTTAAAAAAAGGGAAACTCTGAATAATGCTTAGAAAAACTTTGAGATCACAGAATAGGAGAATAGCTTTGCAAATTCAACAAAGAATACATGACTATACAGATAATGACCTAAATGAAAGAAATGATCAACAAGTCTAGGAAAGACACTAATAAAAATCAAATGGAACTAAAAAGGGGTATGCAAGGGCTGGGGATTTAGTTCAGCGGCACAGCGCCTGCTTGGCAAGCGCAAGGTCCTGAGTTTGATTCCCGGTACTGGAAAAAAAAATAAATAAATAAAAAGGGGGATGCAAAACGTGAACACTCAGCATAGAAAAAAATGGGCATTCATAAAATGTTTCAAAGAGATAAAAACATGATTGAAAATCTCTACAGCAGGAGTGACCAATGTGAGGACAGAGTTTCAGATATCAAGACAGGGATGTCATTACTGATTAATTAATGAAAAATACCTAGCCAACAACAGATTATGCATCCCACTTGGCAGGATGTGGTACTTTCTCCAAACAGATTGCATAATAACTAATCAACCATACTTAAATAACTGCAAAACAATCATAATGTTATCACACATATTGTCAAATCACAGCACAATGAAACTAGAAATTATTAGCAAAAGGAACCACAGAAATTATTTAAGTGTTTAGAAATTAAACAAGACACTATTGAATAAAAATGGGTCACAGAAGAAATTAAGGAAAAAAGAAGGCAGTTCCTTGAATTAAATGATAACTCAGGACAACATACCAGAAGTTATGGGACACCATGACAGCAATTGTAAGAGGGAAGCTTCTATCTGTGAATTCTAACATGAAAAAAAAAGACTAGCCCAAATGAACAATCTAATGATGTATCTTCAGGTGTTAGAAAAATAAGAAAAATCCAAATCCAGTGCTTGTGCAGGGAAGGGAATTATGAAGGTCAGAACAGAAATCAATGAAATAAAGATTTTAAAAATATACAAAAAGTCAATGAAGGGGCTGGGGATTTAGCTCAGCGGCAAAGCGCCTGCCTGGCAAGCGCAAAGTCGTGAGTTCGGTTCCTGGTACCGGAGAAAAACCAAAAAAAAA
>NW_004955409.1:20425751-20452583 GCF_000276665.1 Chinchilla lanigera | reverse complement strand
AAATAGAAATCAATAGCTTTCCTATGTGTTAATAAGAAACTCGCTGAGAAATTAGGCAAACACTTCCATTCTCAACATTATAAAAAATTAAATACTTAGAGATTAACCTAGCTAGAGAAATGGAAGACCTCTACAATGAACATTATTTCACTGTGAAAAAGAAAATGGAACAGACTTTGAAAAAATTGAAATAGATGTACTTTTCCTGGGTAGGCAGAAAAATGGCTATGCTTCAAAAACTGACATACAGATTTAACACAATATTAGTCCAAGTACCAACAACATTTATCACAAATCTAGAAAAAAGTCATAAAATTCACATGGGACCAGAGGAGACATGAAATACAAAAGCAACCCTGGATAACAAAAGAAAGCAAGAGGCTTCACAATCCCAGATTTGAAGTTACACAACAAAATTATAGTGGAATTTTTTTTTTTTTTTTTTTTTTTTGGTTTTTCTCTGGTACCGGGAACCGAACTCACGACCTTGCGCTTGCCAAGCAGGCGCTTTGCCACTGAGCTAAATCCCCAGCCCCAAAATTATAGTGATTAAAGCAGCATGATACTCCAATGCACAAAAACAGGCATGGGGTTCAGTGGGACATAATAAGAAAGCAGAAACACATTCTACTATTCAACTATTGAATGGGCACATTCAACTATTTGATCTTTGAAAAAGGAGCGAAAATATACAATGGAGGGAAGATAACTTCCTTAGTAAGAGGTGCAGGGTAAAGTGGATGCCCGGGTAGAAGACTGAGTCCTAGCCCTGTATATGGTATCTCACCATGTACTAAAGTAAAACCAAAATGATCAAAGGCCTAAATTAAAATAGGACAACTTAACCTGCTGGAAGACGAAACTGGTAGAACTCTGTAAGACATAAACATAGGCAAAGACTTTCAGAAAAGAACCCAAATGGCACACAAGAAATAATGTCGAGAATGAACAAATGGGATCATGTCAAATTGAAAATATCATGGACAGCAAAGGAATCAGCAACAGAGCAAGGAGACAACCTACAGAATGGGAAAAACATTTTTCTCTTGCTATTCACTGAACAAACACTAACATCTAGAATATATAAAGAGTACACAACAATAGTCCTCCCAAAATAAAAAGAATCAACTGAAATATGGGTAAATGAAATGAATAGACTTCTTAGAAGAAGGACAATAGTCCAATAAGCACATGGAAAAACGTTCAGTATCATTGGTCGTTAGAAAAAAGTAAATTAAAACTACATTGAAATATCATGCTATTCTCAGAAAGAATGGCAATCTTAAACAAACAAAACAAAACAAACAAAAAAATAAATAATACTAAATATTGTTGAAGATGTAGGTTAAGAAGGAACTCCTGCATATTTTTGGTGGGAATATAAACTAGTAAAACCACCATGGAAATAACTGTGGGGCTTTTCCCAAAATTAAAAGTAGAAATTCCATGTGATCTAGCTATTGTCTTTCTTGGTATCTTCCCAAAAGTGTTAAAATCATCATATTACAGGGTTATGTGTATCTCCATGCTTATAGCAGCAAAATTTATAATAATTCAATCTCAGAAATGGTCTGCATGTTTGTTATTGGATGGGTGTCTAAAGAAAAGGTAGTATTCATGCAAATGGAGTCCTGCTCTGCCATAAGGAAAGATAAACTTGGGTCACTGGAGGCAAATGTATGCAACCTGAGAACATAATGTTAAATAAGTCAGATACACAGGCTTAACTATTACATGGTTCTCTTATGAGAAATCTCTTTCTTTGTCTCTCTCTCTCCCTCTGTCTCTCCCTCTCTCTGAGAGTAAAGAGCAAAATAGAAGAACAAATCAAAGATAGATAAAGAGGAAATAATGAGAAGTTTAGATACTCCCCAACCTTTTGTTTCAAAAATATTTTAACATAAATCTTAATTTGTTTCATTTATACTACTAATTTCTTTTGTCCACTGAAAAGGCAGTTTTCTCTTTTTATTGTTTTTTTTCTGCTTTCTATGATGGAACCTCTTTCTTTGTTTATGACTTGTAATCTGAGTAATGTTTTCACGTATCTTTTAAGATCATGACACACAATATATTAACCATTGTTATTCCCTTATTATTTTTTAGATTTTTGTTTTATTTTTTCGTAGAAGAGTGCTCATTATATTTTCTTTATTAGTATATATTTGTATTATATTAAAATAAAAATAAAATAGACCACAAATTTAAAAGCAAAGCCACCACCAACAATACATCTCCCCAAACCAAAATCTAACATAAAATTTAGGGAAAAGGATATGTGCCCTCAGGTAGGAGAAAAAAAACATAAATATATGTAAAGATAGAATTACTATCTATAAATATTGGTAAAATAGAGTTTGGCAAAATTAAGAACTTCCACTCTTTAAAGGAATGAAAAAAATCAAACAACAAATAGCTTGGAAGAAAATACTTGCAAATCATAAATGTGGCAAAGAACTGTTAAGAGGAAAATAAAATGAATTCTCAAACTCAATGATAAGAAAACACAGTAAACATGGCCAGAACATTTTAAACAGTTACTTCCAATCACTTCCTTACTGGACAGTTGGGAAAGGCATGAAAATACATGGAATAATTAGTCCCCCAATAACATTAGTCATTGAAGAAATGCAAACCAAAATGAATGAATGAGTATTTCACACCTACTAGTATGTTCAAAATTACAATAGTGACCATACTAAGCTTTGGTGAGGATGTGAGGGAGCTGAAACTCTTAAAAGCCGCTAGTAAATATGTAAAATAATATTATCACTTTGTAAAACTTTATTTGTAACTTCTTGAAAAGATAAATATATACTACAGAATGGCCCAATCATTCCATGATGAGAAAAATATTTATCTATATTGAAACTTATATAAAACAACCATGGCTGCTTGATTTATGTCATAAACTAAAAATAGCACAACTATCCATAAGCAGGTTTAAGTACAAATGTTACACTATTATTAATGAACTGTTGTACAGAACAATGTAGAAAATATCAAAATAACTACATCAAGTGAATGGAGACAAAAATAATACTATAGTATAACATTTATACAAATTTCTGGAGAATCAAATTTATCTTTAACAATAGAAATAAGCAATTTCCTGCCTCTGGATGGTGTAGGAATGAGGGTGACAGAGAATGGCCTGAAGGAGGATTGAAAATAGGAAGGTTTTAGAAGGGAAAATATATCCATTTTCTTAATTGGTAGGATAATTTTATGATTGTGTGCATAAGCATAAACTGTAATGTAAAATTAAATCTTATGTAGTTTGTTGTTTGCCATTTATCTGTGAAGAAAGGTGTTACCCTGAGATGTCTTTAAAATAGATCTTATGGGAAAGATATTCCAGTTACAATGTGAAAGTAAACAATATCCTAGAACCTACTGGCATCTTTTAGAAGTGTATTGCATGATGTTATTAAGACACTGAAGTTAGGCAGGGTTTAGTAGACTTACAATAAAAGTTACCCCTAGTTTTTTACTTTAGACCTATATGTTGCACACTGTTATAATGTAATTGAAATCCAAATTAGAGCTGAAAATCCAATAAAATAATATTTCTGTGCACCTTTTGGTAATGCTGTAGTCAGAAAAAAAGGTGAGTTTTGATTTACACTTACTATGATTTTCAGTGCTTTAAAGAGAAAATGAAAAATTATGCATATTAGAATATTCTTTCAAAATCTGGTAGTTTTGGCATTTTGACTATAATGGTAAACAACCTCTGATAACTTTGAAAGACACCTTTGATTTTACCTTATGTTAATGCAGCTAGCTGTACACAGTTCATCTACTAAGGCATATACATACATATATACACACAGACAGACAAAGAAATCTACAAAGAAGATTTCTGTATAACTGATTAACAGTTCTTGAATTTTTAAAAATAATTTTGCAGTAAAATTTCCACAAAGAAACATCATGAGATGAAAATTCAAATCTAAAAAAGATAGCAAAAGGCACTGCATGAATTATTTCGCTGTCATGCCACTCTTTCGTAAGTAGTATAAAATAACAAGAATGAAGAAGAGTGGGAAGTTGCTAACTCAGAATCTCTAATATGGTCCAAAATATACATGAATAAGAAAACCAATTCCCTTATGGCAGAACATGAATTATTGTTCTTCTCTTTAAAAAAATCAAGACACTTTTTATATCACCCATGAATATACCTCTTGCACTTTCCAGTAGATTTTTTTCCTTTTTATTTTAAAGATAATAATAAAAACCAATAAAAATGATACAGAATTTTAAAACAAGATGATAGAAAATTAACTATGTTTGTTATATAGCATATTGTTATTTTCAGAGTAGATGCTCAGATTGCCAGATGCAGGCATGAAAAATTGATCAAACAATATAAACACTAAATGTTCTTTTCAATGAACTAATAGAAACTAATACAATTGTCTTAGCTATCATATATCTATAATATGTAAATATAACAGATATATGAATTCCTTCCTTCTTTTCTCTTTTCCCTATCCCAGTTGTTCTTTCCTGTTGAACAATTTCCCTTTTGGGGCTGGGGATTTATCTCAGCGGCAAAAGCGCCTGCCTGGCAAGCGCAAGGTCGTGAGTTCGGTTCCTGGTACCGGAGAAAAACCAAAAAAAAAAACAATTTCCCTTTAGACCTTATTTAGTCTTTCAGTTTCTTACACTAGGGAGATAATATGATGTTTACACATGAGTGTAATTTATTTCACTTATGAGTATGACCTCTAGTTGTATCCATTTACCTATAAAAACCTCGAGTTTATCCTCCTTTATAGCTGAATAATACTCCATTTTATAAAAATATCACATCTTTTTTATCTATTCCTCAGTTGCTGGACTTTTAGGTTGTTTGCAAGATTTAGCTGTGATGAATTGTGCTACTATGAACATAGGTGCATATAGACTGCTGTAGTATGTTGTTCTTTATTCTTCTGAGAAGATACCCAGATAGAGAATAGCTGGCTCAAATGGAACCACTAATCCAAGTTTTTTGAGCGATCTCTACACTGATATCCATAATGGTTGTATCATTTTACACTCCCACCAACAGTGGAGAAAGATTCCTTTTTCCCCACAGCCCTTCCAGCGTTTGTTATTTGTTGATTTTTTTTAATGATAGCCATTCTTTGTTGGTTGAGATGGAATCTCAGTGCTGTTTTAATTTACATTTCTCAAATGACCAATGATGTTGAACATTTTTTCATATATTTATTCACCATTTGTATTTCTTCCTGTAAGAAGTGTGTATTCATCTCAGATGCCTATTTTTTGGTCTGGGTCTTTGAATTTTGAGGGTCTGATTTTTTATTAATTCTTCATACATTTTAGATAGAAGTCCTTTATCTGAAGATAGTTAGCTAAAATTTTTCCCCAGTTTTTGAGTTTTCTCACAAAGTTCAGTCACTCTGTTGGTGATTTCTTTTGATGTGCAAAGTATTTTAATAAATAAGGTGAGACCTTTGAAGTATTTTCCATGCAGTTTGGTTTTTGTCCAAGAACTCTGTGCCTACCCCTATGTCCTCAAGATTTCTACCTACTTTCTCTTTGAGTAGATTTATTGTTCTGTTTTAATATTTAGATATTTGATCCATTTTGACTTTAGTTTAATTCATAGTGATAGACATGGGTCCACCTTTAGTGGACCTTTGGCACCTTTGCCACCTTTGGCATGTGGAGAGCCAGTACTTCCATCACCATTTATTAAAGAGGCTATCTTTCTTCCAGTGAACATGCTTAGCCCCTTTGTCAAAGATAAGGTGGGTGAGTGTAGTTGCAGTTGTGTCTTCCTCTTCTCATCTATACCATTGATCTGCAGATCTGTTTTCTTGCCAGTACCATGCTGATTTTATCTCAGTAGCTTTGTAGTATACTTTCAAGTCAGGGGTAGTTATGCCTCCTGCTTTGCCTTTGATGTTCAAGATTGCCTTTGTTATTTTAGGTCTCTTCTGGTTCCAGATGAATTTTAGGAATATTTTCTCTAGACCTGTGAGGTATACTAGAGGTATTTTATTTGAATTTCATAAGCAGAAAAGTTTTCAGCAGATTTATTTCCTGGAAAATTTGTACTTCAGTAGTATTGCTTCTGTAAGTAAAAACTGACTGGACAGAGGCAAATTTTGAAAAGTCCTCATGTTAACAAGAATTTTGGATTACAGATTCTTCATCAAATTGTAGTCAATAAACTTGGAATTATGAAAGGAAGGAAATTTTATCTTTCCAGTGAAATAGGAACCTGGTTTCAAGTGTGCACCATGAATACATAACACTGTGTGGGACACTCACATTTCTATCTATGTTGTCAACAGAGGCACCTGCACCCCTGTAATGCAGAATGCCTTTCAAAGACTATTTTTAAAGCAAGTAGCCTGGCAGAGTTTATTTTTATACTTGTAAAAATGTGTTACAGCAAAGACATAATACCATGAAACTCTGCACAATACTCGGCCTCTCTTCGAGAACACTTATCCCATTGTTCTTGCCACTTTTTTTAAAAGAAAGTGTTCCCTTTTTCTATCAGCCTATGCTTGTGGTGGATAATAAACACATTCGTCATCGGAGCTTGGTACACATCCATGTCACTTCCTTGTCCTTTGTAGCTCCCTTTCGCCTCCCAGCCTCCCGGGTCCCTCCCTCTGCTGACCCTTTCCTGCTCCTCAAAGCCCACGGCCAGGTCTCCTCTCGTTCTTCTTTGACTTTGCTCCTAAATTATTTGTATCTCGTTTTTCTCACAGAAGAGAACGTGTGCAACATTTAACCTGCATTTGATTTATTTCACTTAGCGTTATCACCTTGACGTGTATCCATTTTCCACAAATTCATCCTTCTTTAAGAAAAACAATTGTTTTTGTTATATTTGTTCACTTTTATTTTGATCTGCTAAAGGGCAGGATTTTTATTGTCCCACACAGTGGAAGTAATGTTATTTTCCAGAGCAAATGCTGGGAAAGTTTCCTTACTTCCAAAAATAGAGACTGGAGTTTCTTAACTTGGCTCTCTACTCTGTCACCAAGCACCTGCCTTCCAATAATTCATCCAGGCTCCCAGCAACTCGGTGGTCATGAGAGACTTCCATTCCTGTGGTTGCTCTATAGCAAAAAAAAAAGTATTTTTAATCTGGCCAGAGTGTTCTGCTTCTCATCAGAAAACAGACTACTTTGCTAATTTGCATATAAGTTGACCTTCAAAGATTTGTCAGCTCTGGCCATATTTAACTTGAGGAAATACTGTATGTCAGAACATGTACGATATTGATGAGTCTCTCAAAGGGGATTTCATCCATAGATTAAAACAACAAAACTAGGGCAAAGGAAATGAACACAGCCTACAGCTCAGTGCTATTAGTTCTATTCCAAAGAAAAAAACCAGAAAATTATGTGTATATATATATATATACACACATGTAAGCAACAGAGTTCATAAAATGTTTCTTTATACAGTAATAAGACTTTTAAAAAATTAAAATTTATTCCTCAAAATATTACCACCCTAACATTCAGAAAAATTATTTGCTTAACTTCTTTGCCTTAAAATAATATAATGTTATTTTATATGTGGCTATGACTCACAAACACTTTACTGGCTATGACTCACAAACATACTTTCATTAATAAAAATTTGCTAAAACTAATTGAAGATATCCTTTTTCCATGGGACAAAATTTAAGAATGAAAAAATTCGCATTTCACTGTATAGCAAGAAATTGATAGTTTACCACTAGCTGATTTGCTAGCCATGCTCACAGAGGGAGAATAGCAATAAAAAAGGAGAGCAAAGCTGAGGTAGCAGAGATGAAAGAGCAACACTGAGACCAGATCTCCACAGAGTACCACGCAGGGAAGCACGGTGGAGAGTGAAGTGAGAAAGACTGCCTACCGAAACGTATACTTGGAAACTGCAAGTCTTTACATGAGTTGTGACCCCCTCAACAGTCTTGTGCCCAGTGGGATGCTGAGATAAAGCAAGATGGGGATTTCATATTGTCATATTCTCTTTAATACAATATGGATGAAGAACATCTTTCTACATGAAAAAAATGCATGAGAAATTCAGAAAGAAAATAGTTAACCGCCATTAAAGTACTATAAATGAAAAGACTGAGAAGGTTTTCAAGAGTACTTTGGAAGATTTGAGTTTTCTATCAGGAGGTCTCCTCTCAAAACACATAACCAATAACAAGGGAAGTAGTGGGTGAGGCAGAGTGTTCCAAAGGTGCTTGGCAAGTGCTACATTGAAGGAGGAATGATGACCTTTGGGGAAGGTGCAGAGGTATTAGTAGCAGAAGATTAAATCAAAGTAATTAGAATAAAAGAAAGTAATTGTTGGATTAAATGAACTATGGTTTTCACTGATCATGTACAACTAGAAACTTGATCATGTACAACTAGAAACTTGAAAGTCAAGGGATGGTAGGACAGCACCGTGATGTTACCTTGGAAGAATGGCTGCAGTTTCCTGTGACAGGGTTAAGATTGTGCCGTGGACAGGACTGGGAAGAGACAGCAGTTCTTTCTTTTCAATTTACTTTTTAACTGATACATAAAACCAGAAATATTCTCCTTATTAATGGGGCCTGTAAAATAGGTTCAATGCATTTGCACATATTTCAAATGATGAATTCAGATGAAACATGCGTATCTTCTGAAATATCTACCATTTCATTGTGGTGCAGACTTTCCAACTCCTTTCTTTCAGCTTTTGCAATTCACCCTTTATGATTGTTTTCTATTTTCACCATATTTTGCAATAGCACCAGAGCTTCTTGTTCCTATCCCATGGGAGCAGAACACACACAGATCAATATTCCCCAATCTCTCTCCACCTACTCTGGCAACCACCATTCTAGTTTCAACGTCTGTGTGATCAACCTTTTTATATTCCATACCTGAGTGAGATTGTGTGGTACTTTTCTGACTGTTTTGGGTTTATTCCACTTAACATAATTTTCTCCAGTTTCATTTATGTTGTTGCAAGTGACATAATTTCATTCCTTTTTACCCCTGAATTGTATGTGCCACATTTTCTTTTGAATAGCATTTCTTAGATCAAAGGCTCAGAAGTACATGATATAAATCAATAGCTGAGGCTAATTATCTGGTCTTCAATTAAGCCAAACTTAAAATCTGTAGGTATTTATTGAACTTATAGAAGCCACTTTGTATGAAATACCTCAAATTTTTGTTCAGTGTAAGAATCAACTCTAAGTAAGTATCTACTTTTCCATTAAATCTATTTTTGCTTATAATCACCAGCATTATATTAATGCATAATACTATTCAAGAAAAATACTGAGAAAATTATAGATTTTGAAAAATATATTTATAATACTTTGAAATAATTTTTGCAAAAGCCACTTATTTTTCTTTAAACCATACCAATTAGCTACATACTAATGCATGCAAATGTGTAACTATGTCTGTATATAAAATTGTATGCTAATCGTCATATAATCTTTATTAGTTTATGATTAAAACATGATATTTTCAATGCTCACAAGTCACTGTTATTGTTTTATTTAGATTTCCTACCCATTTAGGAGATTTTAAACACCACTGAGTTATATAACAAGATAAATAAAACTTTCCATCTTAGTTTATGTACCTGACTAGAACAGACAATAAGAGATTGAATAAAAGAAATGCCAAGTATGAGTTCGTTAAACTCATTTTTATACAGTGGGTTTCAGTTCAGGAAAACATGGTATACAACTACCAAGTGTTAATAATCATAATTTGGAGCACTACCTGTAGCTCATATCATTAACTCAAACTAGATAACAGTATTAAGATAACAATTTCTTCAGAACTTTTCATAATCACGCAGAAATAAAGTTCAGATTGATTATTTTCTTCACCTGCCATCTGACTTTGGACACAGAGATGAACATTATTTCATATTAAATAAAGATATTGTAAAATTTCTTCCTATTTGCAATGATTTTTTGATTGGGTGCTGCTTATTTTACTGTTAGATGTTTTGGTACTAAGCCTGATATTTATTACAAAGTTGTCATTTATCCAATTTTATTTTTACCTCATTTTAAATGTAGTTCTTCCAAAAAGCTTTTTCAGGACCTCCAACAACTGCCTTAGTTCCACTCTATTCACACTTTTATTATTTTCGGTGTTGCTCACATTATATGTTTGTCATAGTTTCATGTTTGTTTCCCAGCAAACAGTGATATTTACCAAGAAACCCTTAAGATCAAGGAACCAACTTTAATAGGGACTTGTTTTGCTGCTATCCACAGACCCTCCCTATGCTCAAAACCAATACTCTAGCTTGTCAGAGAGTCTGGAGTTTTAGCTCTTGTCTGAGTATCAGTGTCGCATGTTGTAATGTCATGTCTACATTTGGACAGCGAATTATATAGCCATTCAACTCATAAGACTACATCTTTAACAATTACCAGAAAGCTAGGTATATGGTGGTCCCTGAATGCAAATTTGTATGAGTAGGAAATAAATGAAAAATTAAGTGAATGAAGGTACTTAACTACAGTTATACTTATTTTTTTCTTCTGAAGATATTTTGGAATGTCCTTTTATAAAAGCTTAATCATCCATTTGGCATTCACAACAGGAAAGAAAGAAAAGAATAATAGGCTTAAATATTTTGTCTCAAATTATATATATATATATATGTATATATGCTCATATATAATTTAAAAGAAAGCTATTTCTGCATTTTATGAACAGTTATCTATTTTTCTGTTGACTTCTTTCTATTTTCTATTTCCCTTTCTGTCTCTTTTTGATTCCTTTTTAGTGACTTGTTATTTTTTCACAATTCTTCCAGGTACAGGTGCAGGCAAAAGTTAAAAGATCTTTATGAAGTGTCTCTGTTAAATATAAGAACATTTCATTTACAGCTTTCAGAACTTCTTATCGGTTTCTTTTTGAAGAATTTTATTATGAATTATACATACCAGCATAGCATGAAATATTCAACTCATATTCTTTCATTCCAGTTCAGACTACCAAACAAAGAAGGTTTCGAGCATAGAGAGGGTCTGTGGATAGCAATAAGCCACAACTACTTGATAGCATATTTTCCAGAGAGGAACCAGTTGAAAAGTGCATGATACCATCATCTCAGAAATTGATTACAACTCCATATAAATCACTCAATTAGCGAAACAAGTTTTGTTTTGAACTTATATGTTTCTCAGATTATTAATGTTGTTTTTGAAAGGCTAGAGAGAAACAATATTTCTATGAAATTGTATTATCATCACACAGACCCACACTTATAAATATCTTAGGGAACTAGGAATTAAGCCAATATTTTTAGGCCAATAACTACTTTTGATAATTAAGATGATATTAGGAATTTGAACTTGCTCAATTATTCTATTCGATTTGATTCTCTACCATTAAGTAACTTCAAAAAAATCTTACTAAATCTTGAAAAAGCAGAGTTGTCTATGAACTGAGGAATTCTAAATTGTATCTGAAGAGATTTCATAATGAGCCCTGGAGTAGATGCATAGTATTACCTGTGAGTTAGTAGGAGAAAAGAATGCAATACTGTACAAAGCTAACTTATATTCTGAAAGCAAATCCTCAGTTTCTAATCCACTTAAGCCAGTAATTTTTAAGCTATTACAGGAAATTATACACTTTATTCATTCATGAAAAATTTACTTTACTAGATGATGAGAAATAAGTAGAAGGCAAGAAAACAAACAAATTAACAATAAATTTGTGAGGTCCATTTACCTATTTACTTTGTAACACACAGGATCAAACTATTCAAAAGATTATTAAATTGAGGTGTAACATTTGTAAATCACTTAAGGTATCAGCTTTTGGAACTTTTATGTTATAGAATTTATTTGAACTAAAATTGAATGACACAATAGAAATTCACTCAATGGGAGCTTGTTTTTAATCATGTTTTTGGTTTCCTTAAAATAGTGTTCCAAGCTAAAAACCTAATTGAGAATTGAGAATCTATAGGAATATAACCTGTGGTATACGTTTGAAATCTGGACATAATCCTATTTTGCTCCTTTATTAACTGCATGGCTGTTTGCATTTCAGTTTATTTGAAATAATTTGAATATTAATTTTGCATAGCTTACATTTACAAAATAGTAATCATTCTTCTGTCTTCAAGATACTTATACAATGGAATATAAACATATGAATTAAAATCAGGATTTAAATATTTTATTTTATCCAAATAAATATTTATGGTGTACTGACTCTGTGCCTTGTTAAAGAAATCTTATTTAATAGTCAGATTGAAAATCTACCCCTTAAGGATTATTTGCATGCCCTGCTACAGAATGTATAGCATATTAAGCCTTAATTTAAGGCTACATGTATGTGAAGCAGTGAAATTTGTATTCAAACCAGGAAAGTAGATTCTGCACCTTGTCCGTATATTCCTTTTTTATCCCATTTCCAAAAACACTGCAGAACATTAAAATCATGTTCTAACAAAGTAAGAAAAATGTCAAAATAACTAATCAAATATACATTACTACTCAAATTTCCCTACTCTTAGCTGTGAGAGATATATTATTTTTTCAATAAATGAACTGTTGTCTTCAGAGAGTATAAAATGCATCCTTGACAATTAGAGTCTAATCTAGACTAGCTACTCTCAGATAATGAAATGTCTTAGAACATTTCATTTATTCTTATCCCAGATATTGTACTACTAATTTTATATATTTTAATTATAAATATATTTAGAATCAATATTGATATGTCTAAGAGATGAACTGTGAATTGCTTCCATTTAATTTTCTTTCCATAGTCCTGTCAGCTGGATTGGTTGGTACAGTGGTAGCTTGGTTCATGAAATTAATTGGTTCCACTATTCTGGGAAAGATAGTAGTGTTTGTCTTCATTCAGAAAACATGGCCACAGTCTTCTTTGTCACCTGCTTCTATTCACCTGTAATTCATGAATGGAAGCAAACTTTTTCCTAACATTTTTGTTTGCTAATGTAATTTTTCACTAAGAGAAGGGTCTGTGAACCAAGGTACTACTGTATATGTTGTTACAATAACAAACATTGTGTTAAATATTACCAAAGGCTTATAATGTTATTGTTGTACAAGGAGCAGATCTCTTTGATTATGGAATGTAGGAGTGGGAGGGAATTACTTAGTGTAACACAACATGGAGCTAATCAATTTAAATCTTATTCATTGCAAGGTCTTCTGCATGTTGCTGCCTCTTGGGGGCAACTTTTTGACAGACCTCAAGTGAATTCTGTCCTTGAAAAGTTCTGAAATCCACCTACATTTCCACATTCAGTGAGAGAAAACCTCTCCATTTCTCAGATTTTTCTGCATATCAAATTAAGAAATGGCTCAAGAATGAACAGTGTTTGTTCATCTTGTATTTCTTTTCTGCTAGGTTCTTTAGTTCTACATCTTGGCTACCTTGGAATTTCGGATCCTTTCTTTGGCAGTCTTATCCTTAGAGACTTCTATGCTTAGCTTTCCGACACTTGTGGTACTTTCTGCCTGCTTTTCAGGCACCGTGAATTGGTGCTCACGAACTGACAAAAAACTTAGAGGGCAAAGTTGGTAAAATGTTATCACCAAAATACTCTTCTCTTTTCTTCTAGCACTTTTGCCATTGAATATTGAGTGCATCTGTGGTTCTAAAAATTTCAAATGGAATATTTTCTGATTTCATACATTTTTTTACTAATGTAATTGGTAGATGACTTCTTGTAAAAGCTACTCTTTTATTATAGAGTGAAGCCCCCTCAACTCTTTGATGAGTTAAATTCTATTCATGTTTAATAACATCATTTCTCTTTATTGTCAAAGTACTCACCACCTGGGCAAACCTTATTATGCATTAAACTATAAGTTTTATTAGCACAGGAAATTAATTTCTCTTTTTCTAACCACAATCTTAATCATCGAATCCAGGATATTCAGGAAGATTTGAATGAATTGTACTTACTAGAGGGAAAAATTGTAAAGTATCAACTTCTAATAGCTTAAAATATTGTACAAAATAAATGCATCTCCTCATAAAGGAAGATTGTACTTCCTTGTTCATTGATATCATGCTTGACTATGGAAGTTGCTTTAGTAAGTATTGATAGAAGTGATCCAAATTAAAAAAAAAAAAATAAGATGTAGTATGCATTTCTTTTCTAGTTTCCCGTTAATGAGAGAATAGACAGTAATGTGTCAGATACTATTTCTTTAGTGTAAACTTGGAAAAAAGCAATGTGGAGTCAACTGTCAATAACATTTATGTTAAGTCCTAGAGAAATACGTTTATTCTTGTAAGTTGCTGAAATTTTAGAATAATTTTTGTGCATAGCTTGACTAAATTGACTGACTTAAATTATGCTACTGTTATGAAAAATAAAACTCATTACCCTGGTTTTGGAGCTAAGTAACAAAGGGTGAGAAAACTATTAGCAAATGTTAGAAAGCTATGTTATGTATTATGAACATTTTGCTACAACTGTGCTCATTTGAAAATGAGCCTAAATGTATTTACTAGAAGTTTTAAGTAAAGAAACTGTAACTCTAAAGATGAGGTATATTGCCTTGATTGCATTTGACAGGATATTACAATAACCTGGAAAGATCAGAATTCACTCATTTTCTTGGGAGTGGAGATGGAAGAAAGTAATAGATTTTAAAAATCTTTGAGATTAAACTTTTATCCATCATGGATAAAGATTTATCACCATTTTTGAATGATATGGTCCAATTAAAAGCCAGTCTGTACCAAGCACCATATTAAGAATATGTTTCCTATTCTACTCTAAAATTATTAATTGAATTGAATGCCATTGAGAGAATCATTTCCTTAAATAAGTAAACAAAAAGTAAATACTAGGAAGACTAGACATAAAATGTGTTGATTTCTCATGAAAGAGTAATGGGGTCAAGACTTGAAATGTAATTTAAAAAGAGATAAGTGTGAAGCAGACAAAATAAAATAAAATAGGTGAATAAGTTCTGAGTGAGAAATCTTACTAAAAGGCTCAATGGATGTTGTGAAAACAATCCTTTGTCTCTCAACCTACTGCAATAGAAGTGAGAAATCTGTTTAGCATCCAGAGATGGAATTTCCTCCATTATATCTCAGCTGTGAAAAGCAAAACCTCCCTGAAGGTGAAGCAAAAAAATCTTTTTCATATTTTAAAGATAAAAGAATGAAAACATCTTATCAAACACATATGCATTTTAAAGTAACACGAAAACAGTAAAAGCAATATAGAATCTCAGGCAAGGTGATAGGAAATTAACAGTGGTTGCTGTATTACATATTGACTGGGAACTAAGCTAAGGGGAGGAAGCACAGCTTTGTGGGATTATTCCAAGGATAAAGGGATCTTCTAACACATTTGTGGTAGGATTTTAGTTGCTGTGCAGCAGTATTGGTTGTACCTCTCATTCTTCCGATGTATTAGATTCTGAGGAAACATTTTGGAAACAATTGCGATGCATTCTGAAGCATTTTTCCTTGAATGGTTGCTGTTCCCAAGACCTCCCTCCAGTCTTCTCCAATGCATAGCGTTGCTTGTGTCCTCCTGCACTTCATATCTCTTGTTCATTCTAAGCCATTTACAACAGCATAAATTTTGCTTTTTGATTCTGTTTCTGCTGATCTTGCATGAGAAAGCTGCAATAAGCTCTCTTCTGTCTTTTGATGTTTTTGACTACTTTTCAACCATTTAATAGTTATTAAATTTTAACATTTGCAATTTTTTTCTCCCTAGTTGTTCAATTCTTTTTTAGGTATAGTATAATCTTTCCATTGGGATTTCAATGTTGCTCTTTATTTCTATAATAATGTGATACATTTAATAAATATGAGTATAAACATTTAACAATATATGAAGGAATAATTATGTTTAATAATATATTGATCAAGAAAATATTCAATAATCTTGAGTGTCTTTAGATGTGCTGTCATGGTTACCTCAGTGTTTTGAATGAACTCAAAATGCTTACAATTCATGGTTATTTTGTTTTGGGAGAAAAGCCAGAGGTTACATGGTGGGAGACCCAGCGAATAAGGTGGATGAAGAGACACAGTGAAGTTTTTAGGAGTCTTCTATTGGGTGACACTTGACAGCACAATCATACTGTTTTAATCACATTTAGTAAAGACACTCATGAAAGAAGACTTCTAGAATTGCTTCAGAAAGCAACAAGAATAATAGAATGAGTGTGTTCAACATCTGGGGGAGTATTCTGAGGCAAAGACATAAAAATGTTTTTTATTATAATATTTTTTCTTCAAACACTCACCATATTATTGTATATTTTTCATTACTCTTTGAAGGTCAAAAGAGTATAGCGAAGTGAAAGAGGTTTACTGTATACCTGTTACCAACTTATGTGAGTCTAGTTAGACAAAAACCATTCAAACACAGCAAGTTAAATGAAGTAGATTCATTATTTACAGACAGGTAGTTAGGATAAAAGAAGACAAGAAAGCTGCCTGGGGCAAATGTATTCCCTGGTGCATATTCCCAACTGTCACAGTTGAAAGCTCTGAAAGACTGGGTCATGTACTTCATCCAGTGGCTGTGTAACTTGTGTAACTGTGTAACTTGTCTGAAGGACATCCTGCTTATAGGAGAGAAAAGAACAAAGCCTAGGATGTCTTGGTGTCTCAGACTATTCCTCCCTATGTCTAGATATTGCATTCTCTGCCCAGTCTGCAGTTCATTTTGAGAATCTCACGCAGGAAAAGCAGGGATAATTGAGCAAGTCCAAGCTACCTGGAGCATCAACCTGCAATAAGCTCCATCGCACTGTCTGTGTAGGACCTCCAAAGGCTGAAATCAATGTTGGACCAACTGAACTCCTATCAGGAGAACTTGGAGAAAATCCTGCTTCTAAGCACATTAGCCCTTTTAACAGGATACAGTTCTTATGAACCACAGGATCCCAACAGTTTGTGGACTGTCAGTTGAGATTGTTCTCAGCCGTAAGAGACACCTCTTATTCCTTCTTTAGCTTCCTATATTTATATCTAAAGAATGGAGTATCCACCTTCCTCATGCCTAGAACCTCTTTTTCTCTTCTTAAACCAAGTACAATTCTGTCTTTCAAGCATATGACAATATTAGATTTTCTTAGGTAATCTTTCTAAACTCTAACTCAATGTGAGCCTTCATTATGTCTGTAGAACCTCTTTTGTTGCAAGATGCAACATTTAGAGTGTGATGCTATGGCACATTCAGTCATAGGAATATGAGAAAAAGAACCTAAAGGAGCTGTTTTGGTGAGTATTTGTTTTTCAAAGTATCTAAGGTGTTGTTAGAATTTGGATTCAATCTTTGTCACTGAGTGTCACTTAACTTGAGGTACTATTTTAATGCTAATATCCATACTAGAAATGCACTCTCCTCAAAATCCATGAAAATAGGGTGTCTGTATGTATGCTACTATGATGTTTATTGTTTTTTATGAGAAAATTTTCTTTCAAACAAAAGCTGTGGCTTGACTGTTCCTTTCTTACTTCCCTGAACAAATGGACAGGATCTTTTCCAGTGTCCTTTCATTAATGATAACTTTCCCAGTGTCTCTACTGTAAATAAGGATCTAAATTTAACTTGAGAAGGTCTAAGAGTACATTTTCTACCTCCAGTTCTACACTAAAATTCCTTCAGCATCCATTCCATGTATATGTCAATCCATAATATACACGCTCAAAGCACTTGTTACAGCAGGCTCATTGATATTCTCTAAGTATCTTTGAGGGAATAATGCTCAAGCACACTTTGGTAATAGGGCGGGACTAGTGGAAACTGTATTCTTTAGGCTCCTCAAATAATGAAGACAATGGAATTTCCTCCTTCAGTGTACTGCTCTATAAAATACGCAGTTTGAGCTTGTTTATTCTTAGACATTTTTGTCAGTAAACATCTGTATCTGTATCATATCAAAAGAAAGGAAGAAAAAGGTGGACAAAAAAGGAAGAGAAGAGAAGAAAAGAGAAATGAAAAGAAGAAAAACTACCTTCAGTAATTTAAGGAACACTGTGGTGACATTATATGATTTTCCTGCTGCTTGAACCCTCCTCACTCTTTTTAGGTCTCAGTAGTAGTTTGCAAAACCCAAAAGCATTCGGGTATTGAGACAAATCCTGAGCAAGTTAGCAAAAACAAGAAGTAATAGGCTATGCTGTCATTATCCAGTGTTGTATGGAGAATGGAGAACAAATTTTGTTAGTTTCCTTTTGGCTCTAAATTATCTTGAATTATTATTATTATTATTTTTTTTTTATTTTTTTTTTTTCTGATACCGGGAATGGAACTCACGACCTCACGCTTGCCAAGCAGGCACTGTGCCACTGAGATAAATCCCTGGCCCCACTGAATTATTTCAATATATTTTTTAAAACAAGTAACAATTTAAATTCAGTGCATTTTAAAACAGAGAATTTGCAAAATTGTATCACTATGTCATCAAACATTTGTGGACAACAATAAGTGATTTCCTTGGCAATTTGAATAGTTAAAAAGTACTATAGAATGAACTGTTAAAACAAGAATAGCTTCCACTAATAAATCTAAGTCACTCATCAGTCTTTTATACTTTGTTAAATGATAGAAAAACTTTTTTACAGTTCAATGAAATTGTTCCCTATGGTATATTCTCCATACATGGAATAATACATCCTCCGGTGTGCCCTGAGCTGCTCAATGATTTTTAATTAATAGACTGACTTTTCTTAAATTACTATGCAGCTGATTGACTCATCCCTTGATCAGCACTTTGTTCGACTTTAGCATAATTACTACTCCTTTATGGGGAAGAAAGTTCTCAGTTAATAACCTGGGAAGAAAACTGTAGCAAGAAATGCACATGTGCTGAGTCATGGAAAATGAAATAATGCAAAATTTAACTATCATATTTTCAAGAATCTGCCTAATGTATCTGAAATTTATTCCCTTAAAACACATACTTCTTTGGAACTCATCAAATAATTGTCTGGATGTAATTACTTGGAACATTGGCTCTGCCTAGGTAGTACCAGGTAGTACTTGGAAAGAGATTAGTCATAACTACTTCGATTAAATATACATAGCACATTTGTTCTAGCAAATTTAACTTCTACTGTATTTAATACTTGTGAAATGGAATTTTTGAAAACACTTTTTTCTGACATTCACATTTTTCTCTTGGGAACTCTAGTAGTAAAATTATTCTATTGGTTGACTGGAACTGCTAAAACAAAATTCCACAAAATGAGCAGTTTAGAGTATAATTGTATTGTCACACATTTTGGTAGAATAGAAGTTTGGGAATAAGTTGCCAACAGCACCACACTCCCTCTGAAGACCTAGGAAAGGATTTGCTTCATGCCTTGCCCTAGCTTCTAGTTGTTTGCCAGGAATCTCTCAGTCTTTTGGCTGGAGGTGGCATAATTGTAATCTTCACATGGTATTATGCATTTCCAAATTTCTTCTCTGTATAAGGCCGGTTGTCACACTGGATTTGGGTTTCACCCTACACCAACATAAGCTTATCATCCAGTTACATCTCCAATAGCTTTATTTACAATTAAGAAAACAGATTGAGTGAAGATTTTCATATATGAATTTGAGATGACATAATTCATCTATAATAGTAATATAAATGTTTATTTTCTAAGGACCTTACAAAAGATTAACCTTCCTCTGAAAATAATGCTTAATTTGAAACAAAAACCAAAACAGTCCCCAAGACCAAACTAAGAAACATCTATATCAAATTTGAAGACTTGATTCTTGGAAATTTTTCTTTAGCCCTGTGTGGTCTAAGGTATTATCGTAAACATACACAGTTGCATTTAATGTTGGTATTACAGCATACTGACAAGTGATACAGCAGGGAAGAAGGCAAAATGCTATCAAGAGTTTTCAGTGTGGCATTATATGAGATCCACAGCACAAAGGCAAAGCTAACTGCCTTGTATTTAAGCATACTTCTGCAAAACTTTATCGTGTACTTCAAGGAGAGAGCATTACTTTTTATAATATAGATAGATGAGGACTAGATCTTCAATTGTGCCTTCCTTACTTTGATGATTTCCGTTCTTAATATACATGTTTTATTGTATTTTTCTGCTAAAACTCACCTCACCAGTGGATTTCTTCTGCCAAACTAAAAGCAAACATTCACATAAAAGGAAAAATTTAGCCACAACAAAATTTCGATCCTGCTGAGTATCTCCCCAGGCTTCTATAAAAATTCACAAGAGATATTTTGTGCTCTTAATAAGAAAACTAAAACAGGTTTGATTAGCTAAATAGAAGTGGTTTTTATTTCAAGCACATTAAAATATATGAAGAAATCACAGTTTAGGCATTGCTTTTAGCCTCTATTTCCCTGTTCCTAACATTTTATGTCAAAATTTTGTAATAAAGTTTAAAAATACATACTAACTTTGCAAGTGTCATTTAAAAGAATTGTGTGTTGATTGGGTTAGTTAATTTGATTTCCTGTTATCTTATAATCCTGACTCCTATTTCTTTCTCGAGAGTTAAAAAGTAATATCATATATAATCAAAAACGCTTGCATCACTACTTAAAAAAAGTCAAGTTGTGTCACGTACAGGTACAAATTCCCCAAGATGAATGTAACCATTATGTGTATTTACAATGTACCAATAAGCATAATTAATAAAGAAAAACACATACTTATGAATTTGACAGTGTACATTTAAGAATTAAACTCATGCAAATTATTTTGATGATCATAAAAATATTTCTGGTACTCAGACATTTACCTAGTTAGTATTTATATTTTTTCTTTTTGAAAATTTGTAATTTTTTAAGGTAAGCTGATATGTGGCATTTATTCTGAGTAACATTTAATATTTAAATGAATACCATTATAATACCATTATAAATTGACAGAAAACCACAATGAATTTAAAAATACCTGGGTAAATCCACAAATATAGAGAACTGCAACTAATGTATCTGATATAAAAATGGCTATATATATATTTTTCATATATAGAGATGAAATTAATGAATCATTTTGTAACTAAAAACTCCTATTATTTTAAACTTTTGTCTGATTTAAGTATAAATTCCATTATTTCAGTGGCTATATGATTCTTTTGTATAGATGTGTGAAACATAACTCTACCACTTTTTTATTTTTGGCTGTGATAGTTAAGTTACATTGTCAGTTTGAGATTCATGGGGGTTTGTAAAACACTTCTAATTGTATCTGAGTGGGTCATGGAAACGTGATGTTGGGTATAATATCTGCTTCCTGATGACTTTCTGTGTGATGCTTTCCCTGTGATTCTCCAAATTAACCTAAGCAGCTTCTCTCCTCCATGAACTTCTGTTTTTATATCTCTGACTAGAACCAGTCATCCACGCACTGTACCCTCTAAAATCATAAGCTAGGTTAAACTTTTGTTCGTTGATGGGAAATAAGACCAATACATTGGTGATTTCAGTACTTAAAATTTTTTCTTGATGACAAATAAATTTGTTATAAACATTGTTGTTATATCTTTGTATCTAAATTGTCAAAAAATATTGACAAAAATTTGCAAAATTCTGATTGAATGTTCAAACATTTATTGTTCACATAACTATTAAGGAGAAAAGTCAAAGTGGTTTCCCATAGTCATGTATAAGAATTATTCATAAGGCATAAGACTAAATAAAAAAGAATGTCTTATTTTGGTTTGATTGTGAAAACATTCCACAATTTGATATTAATATTAAAATGTTTATTTTTATGTACATTATCTCCAATTTTGTTCTTTACTTTTATTTTTATATATTATTTTTTATTTTATAAGAAAATTATTGTTAAGAACTTTTTCTTATTGTGTTTGTCTTTCTATTTGGTTTAAAAGCAAAGAAGCTGCTAGGCATTATTAAACATTATATAACATGTCAGTATTATTTCACTAATTTTTCAGTTTTTTTATGTTAAAGTGATTTCTTGTGGAATTAATTAAAAGGTCCCATATTTTCAATTTGTTTTTACCAATAAATCTAGTATTCTGCAGATTTTCTTTTTGAAAATGTTTTATGTTTCTTTAATAATTATATTTTCTTTTGGAAAGACGGTGGCATTTCATACTTTAGACCTACATGTCTACTTTTAGTTTGTTAAGATATTTTGTTTCCTTTGTTCTAAGGTATGTGAATATATATATATATATATATATATATATTTACATTTATATATAGTTTTTTATGTTTGACACATTTTAGTACATGTTTTTAGTGTCTATTTATTCACTGCTGTGTGACAAATATTCCATGCATTATAGTGTCATAAAATAATCCAAATGAGTTATATGGTCCAAGAATTTGCCTAAGGCACACCAAAGATAGTTTGTCCCTGACTCACAACATCTGGGGCCACAACTAGAAAGCTCAAACACTGAAGGCCTCTCTATACAGCTTGGCTTTTTTTAAAATGTGGTGATAATTTCTAAAGGCATACACATAAAGGCAGCAAAAGCTTAACAGAAGTCCCATTGGATTGTAATGTAGCTTCATAAATCAATCATTTCATTCTAATAACTAGAACCAATCTCTAAGGCCAGCCGCATTGAGAAGAGGGTAGTCAGACTCTAACCCATCTTTAAGTTGGAGAAATATAAAGCAATTTAAATACATCTTTAAAACTGGCACAACTGGCCATGCACATCATGTCTTATTTTTTTTGTGTAATCACTTACATTATGTTAATAAATGTTTCTCCAAGAAATTCTTGTAAACCAATTTGTATGGCAAATACTTTGATTTTCTGAGGATATCGGATGAGTATAGGCAGCTAAGCTGGGTAAAAATTAATGTACAGTCAGAGAGGGACTGAGCCCTCAAGGAAGTCAACCAAAAAAATAATCACATTAGAACTGTGGTTACAGATGCATCTGAAGAAAATCAGCCCTTAAGAGAAAGATACCAAGCCTACATGCCTCTCTAAGGGATAAACAATAATTACCACTACCTGGTCCAGGAAGTCCAATTAGGTGTCAGTTGCCCAGGTGTGTGACCAAAGCATTCAGACCTATCTATCCTTTCCCAAAGATATCTTTGTTCTTTTCATGTGCCCTTGCCCTGTGATCCATTTTTCTGTTGGATCAGTATTAGCTAAACACTTATGCTTGTAATCCTATAAGTTGATTACAGTTTGCACCTAAATGATGGTTTTGCTGTATAAATGACCCCTGACAAATTACCTCAGTGGCAACCCACTCAGAATCCCCCCTATCTCTCAGGAGCTATCACTTAATAAAACTTTCCTGCTTTTAACTGTTGACCTTTGGAACTCATTCTTTGATTTCTGAGGACAAGAACTTAGCACATTTGATATCTAATAGGTTAGGAGTCATATCTATCCTGTATCAAGATGACACATTAAGAAAAGAGCATGCACATCCTGACAGATACATAGTTAACCAGGATACTACTTTTCTTAAGAAGATTTATCCAATATTCTTATTTTACTGTGCATACCAAATTTAGATTACTACTCCTCTATCATAAACTTTATCCAACTGCAATAAGCATCCTCAATTTAAAAGATCCTCTGCAAATAACTTGATTGTATATCCCAAACCTATAAATATCCACCCTAAATTTCTCCTTGTAAGACATTAATAAGACACAGTTTGTGTGGAGTTGTGTCTTGATAGAGTAAGTTTATAGATTTAGTTTTGCTTGATCTGCCAGTTTCTCTCAAAGTCTTTGTGAATAGCTGAACAGTTAACAATGCTGTTGAACAGAGATTCAGTACAGAACTTTTTATCAATGGATGAAGACTCAACTCAGAAACATTTGGCTACCCTAAGAACTCTTCATTTTCCAGCATGGAACTCTTTCAAAAACATTAGAAATAATACTAAGTATAAACCTGATTTTGTTTCAATGAGTTTTTACATATTGAATTTATTTTACCTTTTAGGAATAAAGATTGCCTCTTTAACATATTTTTCATATAATTATATTTGAAATCCTTTGCAAGAACCACTTGGATTTTAGCAATACTTTGTTTGTGTCCATGTGGTATCCGTCACTTTGTTGTGTGAGTACATAAGGAAAAAATTACAGGATGGATCTACATCTAACTATGTCTCTAAAAAATTCAGAACATGTTATTGTACTGATGTCAGATGTCAGAACTGCCTTGTGTTATTTATAAAAATCTTTGTGACAATTCCTATAATTTTATTTTTGTTTCCCTAGGAATTGCAATATTTCATTTCCCTGGAAGACCTGGCTTCACTGGGTTTTCAATTGATGGTGATTATATTTGACCAAGCACACTTTTTTGTTATTATTGTTGTTTCTATTGACTTTTATGGTACCAGGAATCGAACTCAGAGCTTCACACATGCCAGGCAGGCCCTGTGTCACTAAGCTACATCCCTGCCCCTGTTCTGGAAGTATCTTTTGAGTCTATTTATCTTCTGAACCTGGCATCTGTTCTCTGGAAATTTTAATTTTTGTACATATTTTATAATTAGAATAATTTAATCAACATCAATTTGAAATCACCTTGTTTATTTTGATGTGCTTTTGGCCTGAAGAAAAGTCATTTATGTGAGAAGTTTAACGAAGTCTGAAAGTAAAAAAAAAATTGACTATCCTATTCAAATCAAATATCACTTGTTTAATAGACTTCCATACATTTTCCATACCTCTGTTTCCAGCATGTTTAATTGTACATTTTGTGGGAATTTTCCAGGTGGCAAGTTATCTTTAAAAATGGCTTAGCTATTCTGTCTCGTGTGTCTTTGTGTTTCAGTGTGTTTTGTTGCATGGACACCATGTGACCTGTTTGCTGAACTCGCATAAATAGTCCCTTGTAACTTCATACTTGTTTGTTGTAGTAGTCCTCCTATTTCTCCCTTATACATTTCCTTTCCCATTCCTTGCCTTTCCTGGAAAACCCTTAACATGAAAAAAATCATAGAATTTGTTCTATTACTATGTGTACAGCATCAAATATATAATCAGGGGTAAGTAGTGAAAAATTCTGAAGTAAAATAAAAAAATAAAAAGTTAATGGTTATTTTTCTCTTTTAAAAGTTTTTCCTCCTACTGATCAACATTATAACTCAGAAAAGGAAAAGAAACTAAGTTGAACTAAGTCTGAGCAGTCATGTTAGTTTCTAGGTTACAGAATTAAAAGATGCACAGATATACACATAGACACTAACATTATTTACATATTTCAAACTTCAGTGTGTTAATGCAGAAGTTTATAAATTTTGATAATTTTTCTCTGCTGTTCTGATAAATTGATAGATTATTAGGAGTATATAGTTTTCAACTGAATTTTAAATTTTATTTTTGATTTTACCACTATGCAAAGATAATGTTAGAACATTATTTTATTAGTGCAAGACTTGAGCTATCTTGTCAGAATTTGATTTTTTCCATCTGATACAGCTCTCATGTAGATTATAATTGTTTCTATAAGTTTCTAAATATTTGAAAAATAAAAAAACTTTAAATGAAATCATGATCAAGGTTTTTCAAATATGAGCTTAACTTTATGAATTCTTACAGTGCTACAAAAATTCCTGAAACTTGGACATGTGGATCTTTTAATAACAGAAAAAAATTTAATTAGAAATTTCAGAAAAACTTAAATTCTATACAAACAAGATTGCCTATTAGAAACCCAACAACAATATTTCATTATTTCGGTAATTTATCATGTGGTTTGTGTATTATTTTGTATGGTACTGAAGAAAGGGTTTTACCTTGATTTCCACAGCAGTGTTAGGTTTAACAGTCTGAACTGAATGTCCACAGAGTCACAATGTAGTAAATACTTCTTTTCATATATAGATAATTGACCATGAAATAATCTTATAAAATTTATACAGCAACAAAGGGTCCCTATTTTATGTGCTTCTGTATATATAAAAGTTGCTTTTCTGTTCATAATCATTTGCAATTCTGCTTGGCTGTATAACTGAATTCTGACAAAGAATGTATAAACAGTTTCACTCTGGGTGAAGGTTCTTAACTGTTTTCCATTTTTTTGATGTTTAAAATGAAAAAGACTGCTTTAACCCAATAATAGTAACTTCACACCCTTCCTGCTTTGCTCCCTTTATTCTTACTTTCCAGGTATAATACGTTAGGTGTAGCACATATCTGGTTTGAAAGAAAGTCACAGAAACATGCAAAGAAAATAAAAGAGTAAAATGAACATCATTTACTAAGAGCAATAAAGTATTCATTAGCTAGTTACAGAAATCAACAGATCTGCCATTCTGATGACAGAAGAAAAATAAATCCTACAGGTATTTAAGTTAGATTTGCATTACATAATTGGAATACAGTTGTAACTGGTAAAATGCTTTTCGATAACTTCCATTTGTATGATTTGTATGTTCAATAGCAGACTCATATAGTTAGTAAACAGATTGCATAGGTTCCCATGTTTATCATGAAAACTTGGTGCTGATAATGGATCAGTCAATTGATGTGTATAGTTTGACTTTTGTGGTTGGAGATTTTTTTCACTGTCTCTATATTTTTATTGTTAATAGTAACTGTTTCATAATATAATTCATTAGTGAGAATTAGTTATACAGAATAAAGTTTTATATTAGCGTAATTGTACATGCATTGAATATGCTTTGAATATTTTTACCCCTACTTCCAAGGGAAGGTAAAAGTGGTTACTTGATCTTATTCCTCTCCTCCCATAGTCTTCTTTCTCCTTTCCTAGTGTCTTATTCTCTTTTTTCTTCTCCTCCTTCTCCTTCTTCCTCTCCTCTTCCTTCTTTTCCTTTTCCTACTCAATCTGCCTCTTTCCATCCCCTCTCCCTCCCCTCCCCCTGCCCGTCTTCTGCTCCTCCTTCACCTTCTCC
>NW_004955409.1:20417058-20425526 GCF_000276665.1 Chinchilla lanigera | reverse complement strand
ATTCTACAGTGTTTGGATGCTTGACTTTCAGAGTCTGCTTTATTCCACTTAATATGTTGGTCCATTCAGCAGTTTCATCCATTTTCCTTTAGATGACATGAGTTTTGTCTTCTGAGCTATGTTCTACATTTTAAAGGCTGGGATGTTAGTCTAAAATCAGTTACTAAAATGATCAAATACATGTTTTATAATTTATAATTTACTGATGTTTCATCAGAGAATTAGAATTTGGCCTAAATGAGGAGGAAGGACATAAATTTTAACACTTCTGCCATGTTTGCCATTCTAAATTTATTTTACTGCCTGTATGCATTAGCCTTTGATGAAAACAAAATATAAAACATGGTGCTTTTGCCACAACAAGTACCATAGACTTGGGGGTGGGATTTTAAAAAAGTTATTTTCTTATAGTTCTGGAGACTGGAAGTTAGAGATTAAAATGTCAGCATAAAGTCATTCAGAGGATTTGTCTCTTCTCCTTTAAATGAGCTTTTCTCTGTATCTGTGTCTGAGTCCTAATCTCTTTATCAGAACGCCAGTCGGGTTGCATAAGGACTCACCCTTACTTTATCTTCTGTGCCTCTTTTCAGTTTTATCTCCAAATGTAATCACAGTCTCAGGTATTGAAGGGTGAGGGAAGAGTTAGCACTTCAACCCATGATTGTCATAGGCAACACAGTGAAATTCCACTACTTAGGGGAATTTTAAGACGTTTTCCCCAGGACACAACGTATTATGTGAATTTAGTAATTAAGCTGTTAACACTAACTGCTAAATGATATAGATGTTGTCGCCATACCAAATTTGATCATATAGCTCTGTAATTTCAAAATTATCTTAAATACAATTTTAAAAGATATAATGCTAATTGCATCTGTATAGTTAATGAATAGATTATGTTCTTGCCAGGATTAGCATTTATCTAAAAGTTTTAATGAATTCATTAAGAAAGTTCAATGTCCATATTTAATGTGTGAAATTGTACCTTCTTATTTTGCCAGGAATTGTAAAAATGAGAAAACCTGGATAAAGAACATATTTCATCATTTACTGCAGGGTTTTTTTTTTTTAACTTTAGAACTCATGCCCACTGGTAAACTACTTCTGAGTCAAATATTCATGCAAAGTTTAATGTCTTAAAAATAAAAAAAGAAAAAGAAATTAAAAAAGCAAAATATAATAAAATTAATATGAATTGATCTATTCTTGAATAAGAGATTTAATGAAAAATATGTTCGGCCAATCAATGCAAAAATGACACCAGAAAACTTAACAATGATCAATGAGGGAGTGGACAGAATTCCAATTTCCATTGGTGTATTGAAGTCAACAGTTAATGCTTAATTTTTTGACCAACTTTGCGTGGTTTTATCTGGTAATCTGAAGAACTACTTTGACGATAACAACATGTAATATAACAACCATTGTTGAACTCCTATCATCTTGTTTTGAAATTCTGTATTATTTTTAATGTTTTTTTTTCTTATTTTTATTCTCTTTAAAATAAAAAAAATGAAAGAATTCAGCATGGATTCATCTCTCACAAGACATGATAAAAAGATAGTGGGATTTTAAGAAGCACTTAAGAAGGGGGATCTGAGACCACCTGTTGTCTAATTAGCTTTACTCAAAGCAAAGGTAAATTTTCTACCTGCACGACCAGATAATTTTACAACCTGAAGCAAGTTTCCAGCTAAATTCATTCCAAAACTCTTCACAGAAATTGAATATAGGCTATTACATTTCTTGGTGATTAATTTTCAAAGATATGGTACCCAGGTCCTCGATAAGAACAGTTTTCAGTTATAAAAATGACAAAAAGCTTTCAAAAAGATTTATATTGCAAAAAAGATGCAAAAATCTTTATAACTACAAATTTACTAAAGTAAACACACTACCGAGGTCAGGCCCCCAAAAGTAAGGAGGACCCATGTCTAAAATTTGCTCATGTAGAAAGAAAAAGTGAAGGGCAACTTGGCCCCAAGCCAGCAGAATTTTTTAATAATTGCCTTTAGTAGAGTGTTGTTCTAATTTGGGAGCTGGCAGTTATTTGTGGAGTGTGTTAGGGAGACTGAGAGATGAGAAATTTAATTCCTGGAACTCCCCGCATGTCTTGCCCCGGGCAGAGCAGGATCCGTCAACCAGAACAACCCTAAAGGCAAAAGGACACTGGTGATGAGATGGACATTAAGAAAACAAAACTGTAACCCCAAACTGAGGCGCTCAGGCAACGCAGGGAGGTACCTAGAATCAGCAGTGGTGCCCTCATTGTGTGAAACTTTTCTGAGGTCTTTAAAGATACTAACCTGCTTGTTTTTTTTTTTTTTTAATCTAAGTTGATATTGATGAGTACATGTTCAGAATATGCTTAAATAATTGGTTCTGTCTTATCCTGGGAAAACTGCCCTCTGGCAACAATAAATCATAATTTTATGGTTCATTAAAATGAATTCTGATGTGTAAAAAATCGATAAGTAACTGGTGAGGTTTATTGTTTTCACCCCAGATTATTTATTGAATGGGAAGCATTTTTTTTTTTTTTGTAAAGTAAGAATACACACATGCCTTAAATCAATGATTTACATAATAAGGGTTATTTACATAATGAGCCCTTGGTAGAAGTTTATTTGTGATGTAATAGACTCTAGTGCAGTTCAATTCTCTCTAGAAGTTTTCAGCACTTGAATTTCCCACAAAAACCTTCCCATACTGAAAAGAAACTAGAGAGCAAATGTATCCATAGTCCTTGAGGTTTTTCTTTATTCCACAAAGACACCAAAGACAATAAATCTCATTCATATTTGTTTGAATAAAATAATCATCAATCTTTACCTCAGGGGTGTTTTAGGAAATTTTTCAAACCTTCAGTTTCCTACTGAGCATCAGCTAATAGCCTTTGATTTGATAGATGTTTAGGTGACAAGCTATTGGATTAAAGGATGCCCTAAAGCTAGCCCCTGGCAAAATTAAAACCCAGCATTTTTGTTGGTAAATTGTGCTGGCTTTATTTAATTAGCGATTCAAAGTTGTCTAGTTTTTAAAGACTGTTCATTATTTGTTAGGTTATTAGTTGTAGGAGCAGAATAGATTTTTATATAAAAGATATCAAATTCTAGTGATTAAAAAACCAGATGCATAAATAATGTTTAATTAAAGAAAGTATTAGGAATTTAAAGTACATATCCTTCGGGCAATAGCACACAGAAATTTCAGATTTTAAATGACATTGCTATTATCTATTATACAGAATGATAAAATTTGTTTTAATTGATTTTTAAAATAAGGATTTAAATTGGTCAGACAATGCAAAGTTATTAAACACAAAGGTCACACAAAACTATTTACATTAGATACAAACACATTTTATGAATACACAAACTTTTTAAACAGATAGGAAACATGAATATAAATTCTTTCTTTGGTAGGTACCAAGAATCACACTCAGGACCTCATGCTTTGCAGGCAGGTGCTGCACCAATGAGCTAAATCCTTGGCCCCCAGCACTTGAATGTAAACTGTTTCCTAATGATAATATTTCAAATAACAGCTCAAGCACACTGCCTTTCTTGGCCCTTAAACATAAATGATTTTTGGAATTGAATATCGTTAAATTCTTTTCTAAGAAAAAGGAAAGAAAAATTATATATAGGCATAGAATTGTCTTTTAAAATATGTAATAACAAGCACATTTTATGAAAAACAAATTGACAGTTTGAGGTCAATAAAATGTGTACAAAAGATTTGGTGATTATTATGTTAAGTGAAACAAATAAGGCACAGATCTCATTGATATGTAGCATGTGAAAGTTGATGTCATAGAAGTTTAGAGTGGGATTCTAGGAACAGCTCTACAGAAAATAAAGTGAAAAAAGCAATGAGGAAAGTCTGAGCAGTGCATGGTATCTCATAAGCAGGAGCAAGTAGTCCTCTCACATGCTACTGAGCAGTAGGATGACTTTCGATAATGATCTAGGGTATATTTTAATAAGCTAGTAGAAATTAATTTTAATTTGTTAGTATAAAGAAATATTTACAACTACTTAAGGAGATGTACCTTTAACTTGATTTGAACAATATGCAGCGTATATCTCTATTAAAACATGATGCTCTTTCATAAATACATACAATTTTTACATTTCTATGAACTGATGAAAAATGTTTGATTTCAAGCACATAAAGGGTAATTTTGAATTAAATTAACATTGAAATATGTTACATCTAAGTTTTTAAATTACATGTGTTAATGAAAGACCTTTTTCTTCTGTTATGGAGAGTGGAGAAATTACATATATTATAAAAATAAAACTATTTTTACCATTTGTTGTAATCAAATTTAGTAAAGTTTTAATAACATGATATATCAACTTATTTCCAATGGAATGTGTCATTAGGAATAATGATTTACTACAATGTTAAAACTATTATATAAATTAGCAAAATAACTTATGCACAGATAAATAAATATATATGAAATATAGAGACAAAATATGCATGCCATAGAATAAAGTTTCTGTTAGGCAATTACATAATGTTATTTACTTTACTCAGGTGGCTAATATTGGATGTTAGACGTTTGTCCAGGTGATAAAGGGGAAAACTTTATATGGAAATGTATATAGAAATAAATATCATATAGATATAAATATTGTATTTATTATCATATATACCCTAGATTAATAACATTTATTGGCTTTCCTTTTATGGAATACCCTAAATACACTTCTTACATAAGTCATGAATTTAGACAATGAAATGAAGCAAATATGAATTAGGTGGGGAAATTTCTTTGGTATGTTATGTCAACTGTCCTAGGTAAGGTTTCTGTAAATTACTGTATCATTCTTCCTATAACACTGAGACCACAATAAATATTTAATATGAAAATAAAACGTACAAAATATACCTAGTAAGCATATTAGCATATAATTTGGTTTGGCTTCATAAACTGAGAAGTTTTCTATTCATTTGAAAAATTCTATCACTGCATCCATCCTGTTTTTGGTTACATTTATTTTCAAATTAGTACATTTTCTTCATATCAATGAATGTTTAAATGACAAATGAAGTGTCAAAAGCCATATTATCTGAGGTAATAGCTGCCTTCTTTTTCACAAAGATACTGTATTCAATGCAGACTGTATTTTTTTCAACATGTATCTTAATTTTATTTTTAACTAACACACAGAACTTTCTTTTCAAAAATGTCCAGTTAAATCAATCGCCCATTTTAAAGTCAAGTTATTAATTTGGGGTGTTTTTTTGCTGTTTATATGATTTCTCATATATTCTAGCTATTAACTCTTTGTCAGATATATGGTTTGTAAATATTTCTCTCATAGTATTTACCCTGTTGATTGTTTAATTTGCTGGGTACATGGTTTTTTGTTTTTTTTTTTATTTTTTGGTTTTTCTCCTGTACCGGGAACTGAACTCACGACCTTGCGTTTGCCAGGCAGGCGCTTTTGCCACTGAGCTAAATCCCCAGCCCCTGGGTACATGGTTTTTAGCTTGATGTGATCTATTGGGCATTTCTTGATGTGATTACTTTACACATGCTGAAGTCTTCCTGATCTAGAAGTTGCCCTATACACATAATGGGTGACTGCTGAGCAATTTGCACACGATTTTACTTCCCATTACCATGGTCAAGGGGAAAATGTATGATTCAAGCTTAGTCTATCACATGCCATGTACCCAAGAATTTAAAATTTGAAAGAGGAAACAAAATAGAGGAGCCCTTGAATTGGAATATGTTATTGAGAGCTCTCTTAAATTAAAAACCATAGCATCTTGTTGTTTAGGTCCCACAGTCTTCCCTGGGAACTACACACCATTATCAAGGTTAAGTTTTCAATTTTCTCTTTGATTCTGTGAAATATCTAATTTTTACTCAAAAATTTCCATTTCTATACTTGTATCTTCTGTTTATAACTGAAGTAGTTAAGGCATGTACACATCTGAAGCAAATTGCTAAATAACACATACAGGAAAAATATCGATTAATAAAAATTGCTGTAAGTATAAAAATTTAGACTCATAAAACATAATAGAGTGAATTTGTATAGGTAATATACTAAACTACCCAGAGAAGAAACTTAAAATAGAAATATAAGTATGTTACTGTACTACATTAAATAAAATATCATGGTCTTTTGTGTCAAGTTCAGATAACTCCCTACTAGAGCCCTGATCCTTTCCATTTTTGTGTTTGTTGGTAATTATTTAAATTAAATTTTCATCATAAAATGTTGACAAAAATTATTCCCAAAGGAATTTTAGAATGAAATATCCTAATTCTTTGCAAAATACCCATTTCAAGCCTTATGGTATAACAGATCTTAAGGAATATATAGTTAGTTTATTTTATGCAAGGGGTATTTGGAGATTTATAAGAAATGAATAAGTAGAATAATTCTTCTCTTTTCAGGTTAATAAGTAAACTTAATACAACAAAAAATGTAACCATTGCAAGCCAAAATCATTTTAAGAATAATAGCAAATGAATTCTCTTCTTGAGAAACCTGGCACTCCAATAGCTACACTTCAGACATACATTCCATTGATTCATAGGTTCAGCTGAAAATCCTCAGACCCATTTAGCAAGAAAGAGTCCAGTTTCTGCTAAAAAACAGTAAACGGAGTACAAACCCTCTGCGTGTAAACTAGCTCCAGAATACTAGAAAAATACAGGGGATAAGGTACTTATGTCTGGTTTTTTTTTTCTTCCAAGCTAATGAATCAGGAGTAATTGAATGAGGCATGTAAAGAGATTTTAACATGTGAGAGAAAGAGAGAAAGATGAGTTGAGAAAATGATTGAATGGACAAAAGTGTACCATAGTATGATTTTGATAAAATTGCAGTTCTACAGTTTTTAAATTCCAGCCTTCTGTTAGTGTTTCTGTATATGGTGATAGACTTGGGCATAGCTCCAACATTGTTGGGGGAACAGAAGGAAACAAGTATGACTTATATATGTAGGCAGAGTCACGTACCAGGAGAAACAAATAGATGTTACAAAGCATCATTAGAGGAAGGCTTGGGTGATTAAAAGTCTGCAAAATGGCAGTGCCATGTTTAAAGGGGAAGTAAAACAGGGAAACAGGTGTGAAATAAAATTAACAGGAATTTGAAACTTTCAACTGGAATGATTTTTTAAAAATACCTAACATATGAACACGTTTCTAAAAATACTTTGCTGAAATAAAGATGAAAAAAAAATGTTGCTAAAGTAAAAGCAAAGGGAGCAATAAACAGTCATATCCACAGATATGTATGTGTGTGAGAGCAATTTTTGTGTGAATTAGTGCATAGTATATTACTTTGCTCTTTCCACATTTTAAATTTTTTAAACCTTTTTCATGACTATATCTCTTTCATGCAAAATGATGGCCACCAAAGATGACTGTGGACTTTCGGAATATGTTATAGTACCTGCAAAATGGAATTTAAAAATGATTAAACAAGGAACCTTCATGCATACAGACTGCCCTGTATTATCCATGTTGATTCAGTTCTAAGAATTCAGTTGCCTTCTCCCTTAAATTATAAAGAATTTTATCAGACTAGAAAAGAAAAAGGAATGAAGAATAAACCGAAAGCAGAGAAATTTTAAGTGTAAGAAGGACTCAGCTTGAAGTTTTCCACTTTGAAGATTGAAAAAGAACCACAACAAAAAGAATGCAGCTGTGGCTAGTAGCTGAAAATTACCCCTGACCAGCAACAGGCAAATAAATGTTGACCTCTGTTCTCCAACTGAATGTATTAAGTGCTGCCAAAAATCAAAATTAGCTTGGAAACAGATTCACACCTAGACACTCGAAGAAGAAATTCATCCTTACTGACATCTTGATCTCAGCCTCTTGAAACCTGGAGTTGATAATCAGCTGAGCCAACTTGGACTTCTGACATACAAGCTCCGAGGTAAGAAACTTGTCTTTCTCTAAAGGGCTAAATTTGTATTAACTTGTTATAACTAAAATAGGAATTATTTCTAGCATTATTTGTAATATTATATAATTGTTGTTTTTCCAAATGCTTTTCGAAGGAGGATCATATTACTGATTCATGAAATAGTAGAAATATGTTATAGACCAGCATTTAATTTTAAGAAGGCAGGTTTGTGTTAAAAAAAAAAAAGTGAAATATGATACGTGATTTAAATGAACCTAAGTTTGACACTGCAGGTCACAGAAGATTTGATGTGTTTTCGGGTTAAAGTAGATAAATGACGATAGCTATGAAGCTTAGCTGTGAAGCTTAGATAGAATATAATAAGTAAACTTAGGTGCTGCTTTAGATAGTTTTCCTTTAGTCTGTGAAAGAGAGAAAAATATATTCATTGTGGTTGTTATGCATTGGAGTTGAAAGAATTGAAGCATTCAGACATTTCTCCAACATTGGGAAACACTTCAAAGAATCAGCAACTGTGATCTCATCTTATTGCAAAGTTTTTGCACTTCAAAAGAA
>NW_004955409.1:20411665-20415153 GCF_000276665.1 Chinchilla lanigera | reverse complement strand
CTGAGCTAAATCCCCAGCCCCCAAGAAGATTAACATTCTTTGTAATGCCTTTGAAATTGTCCTCGCTTCTTGTCAAGTTAGGATAGGGAGAAGGCCCTATCTCCTAGGCCAGCTATAATTCACTATCTTTCCTGTGGGCCCAGAGTGGAGACAGGCAGCCATCCTAGAGAGTAATGATTGAGACTGTCTCATTGGCAAGGGTCAACAGCAGCTCATTTACTATTCCCCCCCAAAAATTTAGAATTTGATCATTTAGAAAGAGGTTTGTGTCCATTTCCATCTAACACCTGATAGAAGATGGATATTGATCTCATTCTCCGTTCTATTCCTCAAGCATGGGAATTTGGTAAAAGTGTTATGAAAAATACTTTATCACGCATTTACTTGAAATCTTTGAAAAGGAGAGCATAAACATTTAGATCACAAAAAGGTTCGTCTAACATAACTGACCCCTATGTTAAATGATTATGTAAATAAATGAGGAAGACATTCACGGTATTCATTATGATCTGCCTTTTCTATACACTCAAAACCAGAAACAAATACTAGCTTGTCTGAGAGTAAAATTAGTCAGCAATGCAGAACCAATGGCCTGGTATCATTTGCAAATCCTTAATCATCATGTCATCATTACTTTCATTTAAAGTCAATGCACTAAAAATTTTGAATTTTTATCAAATACAAAATTATATATATGTTATTATATTCCATACACTAAATTAATGTTTGGCTTACATACATTTATTTACTACTGTGGGGAGCAGGTGAAGCTGGAGAATGATCACACATGTGGGGTTGGAGCAAGGCCTGCCAGAGAACAAAGAGCACCCTAGATAAGGAACGTGAACAAGCTGCTCCAGTCCAGGAAACACTGGGCTTCCAAAGTAGTCAAAGTAATAGGTGGTAGGGAGAGGGGTGGCACATGACATCAACCTGGCCAGTGTATAAATAAATGTGCTGTGGTGGTGAAGCAGTTCCTTAACTTCCCATTCGAAGAAAGGGCTCCACTTGATCCGAGGGTGTGTATCTTGTCTTTAATTTTTCACCTTCTCAACGCCCTTCATAGTCCTCATTCAGGAAGTTTGAGAGCCTTGCAGGTCACAACATAGTACTCCTAAATTTTAGGGTGTTTGCATGTTAAGATATAAGTGCATAGTTCTTAAAGGAAAACAAAAAACAAAATATAAATATAATTCAAAAAATATAAATCCATCTAATATTTCCCATCAACCTATTTTTTTTAAAATCACATGTTTCATACAGAACAATAAAAATTCCCACCATTAACTAAAGTGAAAGAAGAAGAAGCTAGAGTCATTGCATTCATGATTTCAAAGCTACAGTTATTAAGAATATGATGGGTTTTTTTAATGTTGGGGGTTTTTTTAAATGAAAAACAAAATTTATATGTATATGTAAGGAGAGCTGGAATATGTGGTTTGTTGAGGGAACAGTCAATGCTTAAAATTTTCTTTTTTTTGACCAATTTTGCAGGCTTGAATTTGGTAATCAGAATGACTGATCTGAAATAATATGCAGTATAAGAATAATTATTGAACTCCTACCATTTTAAATGGTGAAGCTCTGCATCATCTCCAATGATTTTTTAATTGTTTTTATTTTTATTTGTTTTTTACTTGTTACTGTCTTTGCTTGTTTGATCAGTCTTACATTCTTATGTCTAATGGACTGAGCAACTCTGTTGAAGATAACAGTATGTCATATAGCAACCATTGTGAACTTCTATCATTTTGTCTTGAGGTCATGTATCATTTTTGTTGTTTTGTGTTGTTTTGATTTTGTCTTCGTTATTGTTTTGTCAATTTTTTAAAATTTTAAAATAAAAGAAAAGAATATGATGTTGGAATAAAGACAAGGAATTCAGTAGTGAAATAAAAGTCAACAAATAAACCCAAGTGTGTAAGGTCGTAACCTAACAGAAGCACCAAAAATGCAATAAAAGAAAGGATATGCTCTTCAGAACTAATATCAAGAAAACAAGCTATTTACATGCAAGGGAAATTGTATCTTTCTCTTATATTCTACTCAAAATCAACTCAACTGTATTTGATATTAAAGTTTAAAGAACTGAAATTGTAAAACTCCCAGAAGAGACAGAGGCAAAATGTCATGACATCAGTCTTCATAATGATTTCACAAATGTAATACCTAAAACTCAGGAACCAAAATTAAAAGTCAAAATTCATACTATGGAGATTGTTCTGCCTAATAAAGAATAAAATCTTGCCATTTGTGACAACATGGATGGACATGGACGAAATTATGCTAAGTGACATAATTTAGTTAAGAAAAGACAGAGATTATATCCCAAAACTTACATGAAAGCCCTAAAATAATAAAACTTACAGAGGCAGAAAATGGAACAGTAGTTGCTAGGGGATTGCACAAGGGAAATGAGAAATTTGTTTTACAGGTAAAAAGTCTGAATTATGTAAATGAAAATCTAGGTATCTGCTCTCTGGCACAGTAACCACAGTGAAAAATATTTTGTTTTCAATTTAAAGATTAAAGATATTAGATCTCATGTTACATGTCCTTACACACACACACACACACACACACACATAAAATGCAGAACAAGGGCAATTTTGAAAGTGATATATATTTTTATTGGCTTAATTTATAATGACATTATGGATATATGCATGTCCAGAACAATGAATTTGCATGTACTATATGTATAGTGTATTTTATGGATCTTTTGTCTCAGTAAAGCTATAAAACAACTTTAAAACATGAACATAAATGAGTCAAATCATATGCACTATTTGTAAATGAATTTGCTTTTTTAACATAAAACAACATAGCTGGACATGGTGGCACATGGCCATAATCCCAGCACTCTAGGAGGCAGAGGCTGTAGGATCAGAAGTTTGAGATTAGCCAGGGCAATTTAGAGACTTAGAGAGATGCTGGATTAAAATGAAAATAAGTAAACAGACTGGGAGTGTAGCTCAGTGAGAATGCCCCAGGTTCTATCCCCAGTATCACAAAAACAAACAAGCTTATTTATTTCTCACAGTTCTGTGTGTTGAGAAGACCAAGATCAAGACAGCAAAAGACTTCATATCTGGTGAGGATCCACTTGCTGTTTCAACAATGATCATATCTCTACAACATAATGTGGCAGAATGGAAGTACTCACCTCTCTCCAGCCCCCTACAGAGACATAATCCTATTCATAAGGATCCTGTTCTCCTGAATGAATCATCTCCTCATAGCATCCCATGAGGATTCTTGCCCTTTTCAAAAGATAAGCTTGGAAAGTGGAGTAAAACCTACTTTTCTATTTTCAGAATTTTTTATTTAAAAAATTAAAAAACTAACAAAGCAACAATGAAGACAAAATCAAAACAACAGAAAAACGATACATGACCTCAAAACAAAATAACAGGAATTAACAGTGGTTGCTACATTACATACTGTCATGTTCAACAAAGTTGCTCAATCCACCAGACATAAGAACA
>NW_004955409.1:20406319-20407350 GCF_000276665.1 Chinchilla lanigera | reverse complement strand
AAATATTCCTTGCTCATGGATAGGAAGAACCAACATTGTGAAAATGGCCATACTCCCAAAACTGCTTTACAGATTCAATGCAATTCCAATTAAACTACCATTAGCATACCTCATAGATCTTGAGAAAACATGCCTTAAATTCATGTGGAACCAGAAGAGACCCATAATAGCAAAAGCAATCCTGGGCAACAAGGACAAGTCAGATGGAATCAGAATCCCTGACCTGAAATTATACTACAAATCTACTGTGCTAAAGTCAACCTGGTACTACCTAAAAAAGAGACATGAGGACCAATGGAACAGACTGGAAGAAACAACCACAACCACAACCACAAGCACACTCAGCCACCTAATCTTTGATGAAGGGGCCAAACAAATGCACTGGAAGAATGATAGCCTCTTTAAAAAATGGTGTTGGTAAAATTGGCTTGCCACCTTCCAAAGACTGAAAATAGACCCAAGTCTATCAATATGCACCAAGCTCAAGTCAAAATGGTTCACAGATCACAATATTAAACCAGAAACACTAAATCTATTGGAAGAGAAAGTAGGTAGAAACCTTGAAGACATAGGGGTAGGCAGAGAGTTCATGAACAAACACCAAATGCACGTGAAACACTTGAAAGAATCAACAACTAGGATCTCACCCTACTGAAAACTTTCTGCACATCTAAAGAAATCACCAGCAGAGTAAAAGGAAAACCCACAAACTTGGGAAAAAATTTAGCTATCTGTCCCTCAGGCAAAGGGCTTCTATTTAGAACATATAAAGAATTTTAAAATTTCAGTCCCCCCAAATTCAAAGACCTAATCCAGAAATGGGCAGCTGAGATGAATACACACTTCTCAGATCATGAAATGCAAATCACAAGTAAACATGAGAAAATGTTCAACATCATTAGTCATTTGAGAATTGCAAATTAAAACAACATTGAGATTCCACCTTACCCCAGTAAGAATGGCTAGCATTAAGAAATCAACCAATAACAAATGCTGGCGAGGCTGTGGAGAAATAGGAACCCTTCTCCACT
>NW_004955409.1:20396000-20405529 GCF_000276665.1 Chinchilla lanigera | reverse complement strand
TGGTAAGACTTCAACAATGGTTCTTATACCGCATATAACATCTGTTGGTTTATTGAAAGGAGCTGTTAGTGTGTAATTGTTTGATCAAACTTGCATGCCTATATCTAGTTATATGTGCAACCATTTTGAGGATGACATTGTGTAATATAACAAACATTGTTAATATCCTTTCCCCATGTTTTGAAATTCTGTATCATTATTACTGTTGTCTATGTTGCTTTATTTATTTGTTTTTATTATTTTGGATTTTTAATGAAAAACAAAATTTATATGTATATACAAGGATATCTGGAAAAGGTGTATTGCTGATGTCTATGGTTTATTGAAAGGAACAGTCAATGCTTAAAATTTTCTCTTTCCTTGACCAATTATGCAAGTTTGCATTTGATCATCAGAATGACGGATCAGAAAAATTTCTAAAAAGTATTACATTTTGAAAACATAATTGGTATCAAACAAGTACCAAAACAAGTGAAAAGTTGGTAGTATCAATCTTACATTCATAATCTAATAAGTTTAGAAGAAAAGAAAAACTAGCACAATAAAGAGCATGAATGATGTAATCAAACATAAGACTAGATTTATAAATGAAAGTTACATTTTATAAACAGAAGATATATTTTATATGAAAATGTAAATAATAGGTAGGTACTAAAAAGTGACAAATTAAGTTCAGATAAAAGTCAAAATAGTACATATATTAAATAGTCAATATAGTTAGTAACTTCAAGTAATACTGAGTCAGTATAATTAGTAACTTCAAAATGTGCTATATTCTTGTATTTAAACATGTTCTTGATTATAACTATTATTTCATGTATCAACAAAAATTCTGATAATCAAACATGCAATATATTTCATCATTTAAAATGTATTATTCCATTTTGTTGAAAAATATTATTGTAGTTTTTGTTATTGTCATGTTGAAAAAGTACCACTGTAGTTGTGTGTAACTATGAAAACAACATAGCTCACTAAGTACCTCTCAGCAAATCTCCATTAACATTTCTATGTTCTTCTAACATATGTCATAAGTCTTTTTCTGCATTAATACATGTAAACTAAGCACAGAGAAAAATACTGTATCAAAAAATAAATTCAAATAACATCTTCACTGAATATAAAAAAATACTTCTTAGCTATGATATAACAGTTTATCCAATCCTTAAGAGCAATCATTCTTTGATGAAGGCAATTCCAACATTTTTAAGTGTAACAATTTTATTTTGGTAAAAATACTTAACATCAAAGCTTTCTTTTAACAAATTATTTTAAGTACTTGCCAAATTATTGTTAACTGCAGGTAGAAGTTTGTAGAGCACATTTGTTGAGCTTATTTATCTTGCTAGACTGAAGCTTTATGCTTATTAACCAGTAAGATTACACAGTTGTTTATTTTGTTTGGAGAAATATTTCCTCAAGTCAGTGCCCCCTATTTTAATGGCATAAGCATATTTTTTACTATTGTGTATAGTGGTCTCAAACTCAGGACATCAAGTGGTTCTTCTACCTCAGTCTTCTAAGCACTTGGAATATAGTCTTGTACCACTCCATCTGGCTAGGATTTTGAACTGTAAATCAAATGCTTCAAAAGGAAACATTGTTTCTTTTCTAAAAAGTACTCTACATAACTCATTTTATAAAAATACTGTATTTATTTCCTTATTCCATCTTAGTTATTATATCGATTATAATTCCCATTGCTAGAACAAGTTGCCTGACATACAACCTAATCCATTTCCGGTTTTCCCCAAGAATCTTTGCTGACAATGTTACAGTTGCAGCATCTACACCGAGATACCTCAAATATTACAATCGTAACCTTAACCTTTATTAGTCATTTTATACATTTTTGTACGTGCACCAACTCCTCCTGTATGTGATCATTATGTACTGCAAGTTTGTATTAATAAAAGTAAAATTTTTAAAAATGCATTGGAAAATATAGCAATTATCTATTTTATTGACCATTCAACTTATATTTAATAGTAACCCACTGGGATCCCTCTTGTCTCTCAGGAACTAACCCTAATCCTCATTCCTGATCTTTATTCCCCATTCCTATTCTCCAATAAATTTTCCTACTCTTTTCTTTAAAAAAAACCTTATATTCATTAAATACACCCTAACTGAAATTTAACATGTTAATTATATGAGATATAATGACATTTTTGTTTCTTCCTTCTTATCTACAATGTCAGAATGGTTCATCACCTGATCCACAATTCAGTCAGCAAAAAAAGGTTTAAAGTAAGAAGAAGACATGGTTCTTTCAGAATGTGGAAGAATTTTATTGTATGTACATTCTATATATGTTTCTTTCATAATGTATGTTTGTTCACCTATCAATTCATTAAAATATTTTCCTTATTATTTTACCTCTCAATTTTTCAGGAGGATTCATAAAATTTTAAAAACTATCTTATCATACATATGAGTGTAATGTAATTATACAAATTAGAAATAATATTCTAATTACTATTTAATTACACTTTTAATGTCATTTCTTTTTTTTTTTTTCTGCTGTATTTTAGCTTCTTAGTTAGACAACATAAGATTCCCAGTTCAAAATGTACCATTCTTTTTGGAATATTTTTTTTCCTGAATTTAGCATATAGTAACTCAGAACTATGCAATATGTGATTTTCTTACTTTTAAAGAAAAATCTTTATTTTTATTTCCTTCTTACCTTCTGCCTTTCTCACTTTCTTTTCTTTTCTTTCTCTTTTTTTTTCTTTCTCTCTTTCCCCCCATGCTTGAGATACACAACCTTCTTCCCACAAAACATATGTTCTACAACTGAACTACATTCTGTGGCCTCTATTCCCATTTTTTTAAAGATAAAAGCTGTTTTCAAATTATTATATTTAATCTCTTGATCAGAAACCAAATTTCTTCTTATTATATAGACCCTTTAGAAATGGGTTGGTATTTATTCAATATCAAGCAAGAAAAACAACATAGAGGCAAATAAAGTAAAAATTTAAAAATTGCCTCAATTTTATTGTATGTACACACGATATATATGTAATAGTCATAATGTGTATTGTTATGTATATGCATACACATACACAATGTAGATAAGGGTTATACTCACAGTCCATTTAATATACATTCACAAACAATACTAGGAAAGTTAGAAAGAGGGAAAAAATACTGATACAAATAATATTACAAAAAGTATTTATTGCATTCAACACAATGAATAAAGTGATAAAAAACTCAAAGAAATGGAAGTTTTATAATTATTTATAAATTAAAGCTTATGATTGTTTTCTTATAGAGTCATCTATGCTCTAAATTGTACCACAAGAGGAAAGTTGTGAAATTCTTAGAAGTCCCCAGGTCGGTGTATTTTCCATTGTCTATTGAATAGGAAGAGTAACAAGGAAAAGTATCCCTGACAGAGGAACCAAGGACAAAGGTTTCAGAATCTCCAAAAAGTTGTTGATGGAGTTGTGAGACATAGACCTAGATACAGAAACTGACATTTTGGGCTTTCCTGACTGACTTCATGCTTTTAATAAGGAGATATTCACAGACATTTGGATACTTAAAGGGAAAAAACATGAAATAATATATTGTATAATCAAACATTTATTTTCAATGTACATCTTAGAACATATTTTCTAAATTTTTAGAGTTTCATAATCTTCTATAACTAATTCTATTTGTACAAAATAAACCGGTATACAGTGGTAAAACATGTAAGTTTGACCATTACCTTGTGAGTTTGTTTATTTTCATTGCCTTTCTTTCAATAAAACACCATAAAAATGGATAAAAAGAAAAAAAAAAAAGAGAAGGAAAAGTCAGAAACAAATTTTAAAACCACGTACATAATCATCATATCTGTAATAATAACTAATATTTACTCACACTTATGAGGTACTCTAAGTGCATTGAACTGTTCATGACAGTTATGCTAAAAATTTCCTTTGGAATTTGCACTAGTATATATTATGAAATATATATAGCCAGCAACATCATGCTAAGATGCTGCGATGCCTAAAAAGGCATGAGACATAGGAATATTTTTGCAAAACACTTAATACAAAAAATACACAAAGTACAGTAAAATATGTCATTAACAGCAGAGTTGTGAATTATGCATGCATTTAGATTTTATATTAAAAAGAAGAGATATATTCAAAGATGTCTTAATTTTATGGAAATTTTGGGTATTGTTCTTGAGATACAATAGCCTTTGCAGAAATGATCCTGACAGTCACTAAGCAGCAAATCTTGCCCTTTAAAGATGTAGGGATATTAGAAGTGAAGATTTCAGAAATCATTTAGTTTGGTATATTCTGGAATGATCTGTTAGGAGTTAATTCTTGATGCTCATTATAGTTACTTCTAAGAATTGTGATGCATGGAATTTATTTTCTAATTCCCCTAGCCCACTGTGATGGTATGGGGTTAATAATATCCCTTAGTCATTGCAGGCTGATCAGGTCCGCAATCTTCTGAATGAGTGTAGGGTGAAGGCTAAATAAAAAGAGGCAAATGGAATGATTTCACGGCCCCAGGAGAATCAAAGCCCTCTCATGTTGTTCAATATTCTCTCAGGGCTAAGACCATGACCTTATCTGGGTTGCTAATATTGACTTGGTTATCAGAAGAGGGGAGGGGAAGGCTGGGGATATAGCTCAGTGGCATAAGCACTTGCCTGGCAAGCCTGAGGTTATGAGTTTGATTCCTGGTATCCCCCCAACACAAAAAAAGACTAGAAGAAGTGGGGGGAGTACTCAAGAAGGGCAGAACCACTCAAGGACTTCTCTAAGTAAGGTATGAAGTTAATTCACTAAAGAAAGAGATGCTTGAGGCTATAGTCTTCATCTAGTTGAGATCTGACCCAGGTGTCCTTGGCTGTGATCTTGTCTTGTCCTTTGAGGCTTTCTGACTTCATCCACCACTACCAGTTCTAGTAAGGATTACGGACTCACAGAGGTTCACTTACTATGAGTTTGCCATTTCCAGATAAGGAGCCTAGGCTTTGGACAGACTCACAACTGAATATGGAAAGCTAATTGGTTAATATTAAATCCTGCTCAGACTCAATTTGTGGTGGTCTCCAACACAATGGCAAAATTACCTGAAGTTAATACAATCATTTCATAGATAAGGAAAGTGTTAGAAACATTAAATGGCATCTGGTTGGTTTAAAGGCTTTGTAATAAGATTCAAAAAAATGTAACTGATCATTATCCCAGTTCCCTAGCACTTAGTTATAAAGTGTTTTGTGTCATAATGGATCATTGTAGAGAAACTGTGGATAAAAGTTGAGGAGAAACTGTATAAAAATTTAGGGCTCTGTGCATCCTCAATCAACTGCCTGGGGACCATGGTCCCAAAGGCCAGTGCTCTGCTGCCATTGGGGCACTTATCTGAGCTATGCATTCCAGAAACTGCCTAGGGATCTTGAACCTGGTATGACACCTCCTGCTGCCATCATGGGGCAATCCTGACAACCAGGAAGTCTAAGGACCCTAGAAACCTTCTGGCTAGCTGCCCAGGGAGATTGAGGCCCAGCACTTTACCTCCAACATCCACAATGACAATATGAAGGACCAAAATGCAGTCTCAGAACCCAGTCCAACCAGAACAAGTCCAGGAGACATCACCATAGGAGAACTCAGAAGTCACACACCTGAAATTTCTGAAATGACCACAACTGAAGTAAAGAAACAACTCCATTAGATCATAGAAAAACTCAGATCACAAATACTCCCTCAGGTAAAAGAATGAAATGACAACAATAATGTAAGAATTGCTCAGGATATCTCAAAAGGAAATATATAATAAAACAGACAAGCATAGAAAAATAACTAAAATGTTAAATGAACAATATTGAAAAAAACTAGAATATATGAATCAGATTCATAAAGATATCCAGGAAATCAAAACCTTCAGTGAAAACTGGCAAAATTGCTTGAATGAAGCTGAAGAAGAGACTTTCAGATTTTGAAGACAGCATTGTAGCTAAAGGTCATGAAAGGAAAGTTCTCTTAAAAATTACAAGGAACCAAGAAACAACAATTCAACAGCTGCAAGACAATTCAAAGAGAAACAGTGTAAGACTGACAGACATCAATGAAACAGCAGGAGTCAACAAAAATGACCTAAGAAGACTATTTGCAGAAGTAATAGTAAAAAATTCCTCAAGTATGCAAATAAAGAATCTGCCATACAGGTGAGTGGGGCATATAGAACTCCAATAAGACACAACCAGAATGAAACCACCCAAACATATAATAATCAAGATCCCAGAAATCCAGCAAAAGGGAAGAATATTAAAAGCTGGTAGAGAAAAGAAACAGATCACCTATAAAAGAAAGTCCAGGGGCTGGGGATTTAGCTCAGCAGCAAAGCGCCTGCCTGGCAAGCACAAGGTCGTGAGTTCAGTTCCCGGTACCGGAGAAAAACCAAAAAAAAAAAAAAAGTACATCAAAATCACAGCAGATTTTGCAATACAAACCATCAAATCAAGAAGAGCTTGGAGTGAAGTACTCCAGGTCCTAAAACAAAACAACTTCCAACCCAGACTGTTTTATCCTCAAAACCATTCTTAAAATTTAATGGAGAAATAAAATACTTCCACGACAAAAAACAACTGAAGAACCTCATGAGTGCCAAATCAACCCTACAAAACATACTAAAAGACAGTCTAGAAGGAGATAAAAATGACCACAATTTCAAGAAAAACAATAGAAAGGAACCACCTAGCAGAGAAACCAATTAAACAGAGAGTAAAAGTAAGAAATGAATAGCAAGTAAATAGCATGACAAAGACAAGTCAACACATAACAGTTGTAACCATTAAAGTAAACAGCCTCAATTCACCGATCAAAAGAATCAGACTGGCAGAGTGAATCAAGAAACAAAATCCAACAATATGCTGTATACAAGAAACACATTTAATTCAAAACAAAATTCATAGAATGAAAGTCAAAGGTTGGAAAACAATTATCCATGCAACAGGAACACAGAAAAAAGCAAGGTAGCTATTCAGATTGCAGGAAATGCTAACTTCAAACCAAGAATAATCAAAGAGATAAAGAAGGTCACTGTATACTTATTAGGGGAAGACTTCAAGAGGAAGAGATAACAATTATATATATGTATGCACCCAATATGGGGGCACCCAACTATATAAGACAAACCTTAATATACATGAAAAAAACAAATAACTAACAGCACTATTGCAATGGGGGACCTTAACACCCCATTGACAAAAGAGATAGGTCAACTGGGTGAAAAATCAGTAAAGAAATAACAGAACTGAACAAAACTTGTGAAGAAGTGGACTTAGTAGACATTTAAAGAGTGTGCCAGCCCACAACATCAGAATTCACATTCTTGTCAGCTGCACATGGGACATTCTATAAAATAGACCACATACTAGCCCATAGAACATGCTTAACTAAATTCAAAGGAATTGAAATTATCACATGCATACTATCTGACTATAATGCAATGAAATTGGAAATTAATGACAAAAGGAACCACAAAAACATGGATTTTAAATAACAGCCTCCTGAACAACCAATGGGGTCACAGATGAAATTAAACAGTGTCTATAAGCAAGTGAAAATGTGAGTACTACTTATCAGAATCTGTGTGATTCCCTGAAAGCAGTCCTCAGAGGGAAGTTTATAGCAGTGAACTCACACATGAGGAAAATGAAATGAGACCAAATAAATAGCTTAATGCTGTACCTCAAATGTTTAGAAAAAGAAGAGTCAAGCCCAAAGCCGAAAGAAGGGAGGAAAGTATAAGATCAGGGCAGAAATTAATGCAATTGAGATGAAGAAAATACTACAAAGAATTAATGAATCTAAGAGTTGGTTCTTTGAAAGAATAAATAGAATTGATAATCCTCTAGACAACTTATCAAAAATAGGAAAGAAATAACTCAAATTCATGCAGTAAGGAATGAAAAGGATGAAAACACTACAGATCCTATAGGAATTCAGAAGATCATCAATATATACTTCAAAACACTTTACTCCCACAGAATGGAAAAAACGGAAGAAAGAGACAGATTCCTAGAAAAGTATGAATTACCAAAGTTGAATCAAGAAGAAATAAAAATCTGGAATAATCCAATATCAATTACTGAAATTGAAAATGTGATTAAAAACCTACCAGCAAAGAAAAGCCCAGGTCCTGATGGATTCCCTGCTGAATTCTACAAGAAATTCAGAGAACATTTAAAGCAAATTCTTCTCAAACTATTCAATGAAATTGAAAAGGAAGCAAGTCTCCCTAAGTCATTTCTGGAGGCAAGTGTTATACTGATACCAAAACCAGGGAAAGACCCAGCCAAGAAAGAGAACTACAGACCAATCTCCCTAATGAACATAGATGCAAAGATACTCAATAAAATATTAGGAAACTGAATTCAGTAGATCAGCAAGAAGATTATACTCCGTGACCAAGTTGGACTCATCCCAAAGATGCAGGAATGGTTCAATATATGCAAATCAATTAATATAATTCACCATATCAACAGAGCCAAAGATGAAAATCACATGATCATCTCAATAGATGCAGAAAAAGCTTTTGACATAGTCCAGCACTCATTCATGGTAAAAACCGTACAGAAAATAGGTATAGATGGACTTTATCTCAATCTGATCAAAACCATCTATGACAGACCAACAGCCAACATCATACTAAATGGACAAAAACTGAAAGCTTTTACTTTAAAATCAGGAACAAGACAAGGATTCCACTCTCAGCATTCCTAGTCAGAATAGGTCTGGAAATACTAGCCAGAGCAATTAGAAAAGAGAGAGATATAAAGGGAATAAGGATAGGAAAGAAAAAAGTGAAATTATCAATATTCAAAGATGACATGATACTCTACACAAAAGACCCCCAAAACTCCACCAAAAGGCTCCTAGAATTAATCAACAAATTCAGTAGCATAGCTGGATACAAACTTAATACTCAAAAAAGTCAGTAGCATTTCACAAACAAGAAACACATTGAGAAAGAGATTAAGGAAATCATAGTTTTCACAATAGTATCCAAAAAATTGATATTCTTTGGAATCAATTTAACAAAAGGAGTGAAGGTCTTACAGTGAAAACTACAGTACTCTGAGAAAGGAGATTGAAGAAGATTTCAGAAAATGGAAACATATTCCTTACTCATGGATTGGAAGAACCAACATTGTGAAAATGGTCATACTCCCAAAATTGTTGTACATGTTCAAAGCAATCCCAATTAAAATACCATTAGTATACCTCGCAGACCTACAGAAAACACTCCTAATATTCATCAGGAATTAGAACAGACCCAGAATAGGTAAAGCAGTCCTGGGCAACAAAGACACTATTTCCCTTTCAGCTATTTTTCCAGAGGAACTGCAAACATCATACCACAGCAATACACTTGCACCCATGTTTATAGCTGCTCAATTTTTAACTGAAAGCAACTCAAGTGCCCATTCACTGAGGAATGGATAAAAAAGATGTGGTATTTTTACATAATGGAATATTACTCAGCTACAAAGAAA
>NW_004955409.1:20378744-20395495 GCF_000276665.1 Chinchilla lanigera | reverse complement strand
GCTTGATTTTTACTGTAATGTGCTATACTTTTGAGTCATGTTAGATTCAGTTTAGATATAACATGTAAACTGTTGAATCATTCCAAATTTTAGCACTGTACAATGTGTCATTAAGCAGAGTTTTTTTAAAAATAAAGGCTCATTATTGCCATTAAGTTTAAAATAAATTTGTAGTCTCGCCTTAAAACTTTAAGTAGAAGCTGTTGAGTCTCTCTCATTCCCTTGGCCATGTCCTCCTTTAAAATACTTACTAAATCTCAGAAAATATTCTTAACCCTATAAAAGAAAGCAAATATCATAGAACTATTTCTAGAAACCTAGAGAACATTGAATGGATTCACAAAACCAGATAGCAGAGGTAAGGTGGAAAATAGGTTGATAGTCACACCGTCACCTATTCCCACATGCCATACATTGTATTTGTCTGTGCCAGGGAAATTACTAGGCAAAATATAAGCACTACTGTTGCACAAACAAAATTCATAGCTCTTACTGTATGTATTTAAGGAAACATGAAGGAAAAGGCAGTGGTATGAAAGCACAGGAGCAAGTCAGGGCACTCTGCATATGGTCGTGGAGGACAGGAAATCTCTAATGCGGAGGTGTTTTCTTGTGGTCCTTGTTACTGCCAGTGTTTGCCATAGGTTTTATTTTGTGTACCCACTATATATAATAACAGAACTGAACACTCCTCCTGGATGAACATTGCCATCCACATATTCACTTGCAGAACAAGAGAAATAGGAAAAAACCTTACCATCACTCGAAAAATCTCATAAGATAAATGCTTAAAAGCTTTTCTTAGAAGTGAGGCCTGATTGAAAGGAAAGATTTTGACGATACCCAAATGCATACTAAAAATGAGGGAGGGGAATCCTCTTCTCTTTCTGCTAGGAAATCTCAGGATAAATGTTTCCTCATTTCCATATACTGTGTGAAAATATTTCACAACATGAGAAAAATAGAGAAGTTGTTGGTGAAAATTTCACTTGTATAAAGGATTTATCTCTAGAGAATAAAGAAAGCTTTTGACAAGTATTTTCGCCTTGTCAAGTTACTTCATTTTTTAGAAGCTATGTTAGGCTTTTATGGTTGTAATTTATCTAAAAATACTTCCAAGTAACGTTTCCTGTTCTATGTTGCTCTGTATACATAAAACATTTATTAGAAGAATTATTTTGACTAATTTCAAAAATAAAAACAGTAAGTAGTCCACTAAACAATTACAATAGACATTTCTTTCACAATTTTGTTTGTTTAGTTTAATGTTTCTTTTATAGTTTTACCATTTATAGTATGCAAAGCAATGAGAGTGGAATCAGATGTAAAGACTGAACCCAGATAGCCACTGTACATACACTTATAATCTCAAAAAATGACAAAGAAGTTATTATGAGAAAAATAAATAAAAATCAAGCAAGAAAAAAAACAAAGATTGCATTGGAAGACCCAAACTTGGACAAATTAAAAACTAGGAACTATTGAGGTAAAATTACACACAAAAAAAATTAAAACCATAAATGTTTACATAATGATATCCATAAAAATAAATTGAGATAACACTTTCTCCCTGTAGGAAAGCAGAGCCGAGAGGTAAAAAGAGGCAATGACTTTTGGGAGTTTGGAACAATTGAAAACTTACCTAAATTTTTATATCACTATGGTGCAACACACATTGCCCTGGATATACTGGAGAGTTGTAATATGATGCTAATAGAATAGTCCCAAAAGTTAATAATATATTTAGCTTCAAAATGATTAGATCTATGTTTTAAAGCCATGAAAATTGAGAATTATGTCTTAGAGATGGAAAATTATATCATTGTAACTAAATATGGTCAACAGGTTAAATTCATCTTATAATTTTAAATGACTGAAAAAAATCAAAAGAGGTGTAACACTTTACAATGTGAAATAAATTCTTATTGAAATGTAGCCTTTCTCCTCCCTCACTTACTCCCTTTCCTTTTTTTTATTTTTATTTTTTTGGTAGTGGAAACTGAACTCAAACCTTGCGCTTGCCAGGGAGGTTCCTGTGCTGCTGAACTATATCTCTGGCCCTCCCTCACTTATTTTCTAAGACTGATTTTTACTAAATGAATGGCAGAGTTCTATAGTTGTGATAAAGCTTGGATACCAGACAAGATATTTATTATCTACCTCTACAAACTTGCTGATGCTGGTTTACAGCACAAAACTTATGTTTTCCAAATGTTCCTGAACATATCATTAAAAACAAAAGTAAAGAAAGAAATATTTCAGAAACCCAACCTAGAAATCAGAATTCCACAGCAACAGCCTCATTCTATCATGATATGCCAGGTATTAAGGTGATGGTTTCAGTATCAAGAGTGTTGGTGAAAATACCAGGGTGGCCATAGAATGCAAGTATAGAAATTAGAGTTACTTGAGCAAAACTTTAACAAAACAGTATGTGACTGTGGTCACATAAAGAATAATTAATGTGAAATCTTGGAAATCAAAAATTGAACTTTTAAAAACAAAAAGGAAGTGGTAAATAATAAAATACACAGCCTAAAACAAATAAGTTGAGAAATTCATTTAAATATTACACTGTTCATTCATATTGCACAATTCATTCAGTACACTATTAGAAAGACAGACACAGAGACTTATCTGAAAAATTGATAACAATTCTGAGATATGTAATGTTGATTTAGTAATTATTTATAAAGCATGCAATGAGAATTGGTGATAGATTACATAATAACATTATACAATAGCATTAATATATTAATGACTAAGGAAAACAGAAATTAATGATTTGAAAGAGTTTATTTAATCTCTAGTAGGATTAGTAAAAATAAATTAGTAAATAACTAATTTAAAAAATGGGTCACTTCCTAATAATAATGGGAATTCTCTGCCTAGGAAGCAATAGAAGCTTCTAGAGAAATGTACACACTTGCAGATACTATACAAATTAGTAGAAGTTGTTTACTAGTAGATTCAATCTGTAGCATTTTTCATGATAACCCTAGAAAGCTAATGCAAGTCATCTCAGATATTTATTTATTAAATTAATTTTGGCCCGGGAAAGTAACTATGACAAGCAGCTGCTTAAGAAATGGCAACAGTACCTCTGTGTTCCATTATGTTCCTGAATATGGGGACATTTCCATACCTTGTGGGGTGTGTATGAAAGGCAGCATGGCACTACAGCAGAGAGTCCTAGTCAGGAGTTTTCTGGTCTACTCTGTGAAGTTGAGGATTCATTGGAAGTATCGATGAGGCTTAGGACCGCCGCATGGTATGCAGTGATTGAAATCGTCCTCATTCACATACTTCTATGTGTTTAATGGAGAAAATTTTTTCTGCTTAAATCCGTAGGTATGTTGAAGGAATGCGTTTCTTTGTTCTCATTGTTCTAAAAGATTTTTGTGAATTAAGTAGTTTTGGTCATTGTAGGGGATCTCGTTGCTCTCTCCTTGTACCCCTGAGAGGAACGTCGGCGGGTATGATGAAAATAAAGACAAGAAACAAGAGCTGGGTCAGGTGGAGGCGACCTCTTACCTGATCAGCAAGAGGACCTAACTTCCACAGTAGGTACGTTTATTTTATACTTTTGCAAAGCTGTGTCAGGAGAAGTAATATTGCCTAGCGACTAACTACTATAATTGTCCAGGCTGTTTCTCTCAAGACGGAGGTGTCTGGACTACTTGAGGCCCTCTGGCTCTGTCCTGCCTTCACACATGTGAGCAATTTCCAGCTCCAGAGGCTCCCAGTAGGTCATTTTGTTAAGGAGTATTTGGGAAACGGTATATTCATAACTGTACCTTTCTCTCACAAATCTTGGAGCATTACTTTAATCTAGCTTTAAACTGAAAGTTATTAAATGATTAAGCCATTAATTCGATTAAAATATTAATTTCAAATTAAATTTAATTATTAATCGTAAATATGAAGTATTACATTGAATTTATTAATCTATTAAAATGTTAAATTGCTGAAGTAAAATTTATCTGAAAAGTTTCAGCAGATGTGCCACTGGTATTCTAAGAAGAGAATTGAGCAATACGTAGAAAAATAAAGAAAATATGACTATAACATCTGAGAATTGACTGTTTATTCACTGTTCAGTCTTAATCACTCATTTCTCTTTAGTGTCCATGCAGACTTTCTTCTCAAGTGCAGACTGGACTTTAAACTCTCCTAGTTCTACCTTTTAGCTACTGGAAAGGCCCAATATACTCCTTTGCATTGCTCAAGATACTCTGTACTGGTGTGTCACTTCTCAGTTCTCCTGAAGGAACCCTCTGCGTAACATGCTTTACAATTTCTGTTCTGCTACAGAGAATGCCATAAGCCAGAACACCCACATTTCAGATGAAGGTTGTTCTACCTGCTGAGTAACACAAAATGCTATGTAACTCACTTTTAAACTCTCACCATATGAATAAACACCAACTGTTATTCTTTATCTAGGTATTTTATAAGGAGAAAAAGCAAACTTAAAATACTTACGGGTCAAATTCAATCCCTATTTTTTTCCTTAGGAGGCTGTGTGAACTTGGAAAAACTACTTCAGTTACATATATTCCAACACCTTTTTTATCTAAAGAAAACATTCAATAATACTTTCAAGGTTTTTTGCTGTCTAAAATACCGTGTATACATACACATATACATATATTTTGGTTCTACATAAGTTAAAGTTTAATATTTTATATTATCAATTTAAAACTTCAGAGTTTGAACATGATTGAAAATCATGTTGTGGTATTTATCTTTAGATTTAAAAAATCATAAATCACATGGTTTTTAAAAAATATGTCTAATTCAGAAAATACACATGGTAGAGCTTCCAGAGAGAAAAATATTTTTCAGTATCATAAAATTCTTTGGTTACTTTAGTTGTTTCTATTAACTGAAAGAATTCAACATTTCAAGTGAGCAAATGCCTTGGTTTTAAATACCTCACTGTTTTAATAAGTATGAACATATTTTATACCATTATTGTCTGGTTATAGTACTTTTCATAACTATTGCATAATATAATGGCTTATATAAGACAATAAGAATATTTTTCAATGTTTACCTTAAGATATTTTTATGATGGTCTGATAGCCCATTGATAATTTTAGACAAAGGATTCAAGCTGGCTGAATAGAAGCGCCCAGAACTCATCTCTTCCTCCACAAAGAAGAGAGAAAGAGGTTACACCTGCAGGTTAGCGATGTGTGTGACTCTGGCACTCAGTGAGAGGAGGACTGGAACCTTGCAAGACTCAGAGACCTGGGATGACAGCACAAAAGAAATATGCCCAGTAAATGTTAGCCCTGCTCCCCAGGCAGGGGAAAATAGACCGGCCTTCAGAGGGCGAAGTTAAAGTAGATTCCCAGCAAAATCTATCAGCATGGACTCTGGCTGTCCCAGCTACTGGAAAGTTTTCACAGTTGTAAGAGGTTGCAGCCTAGCTAAGGGTGCAATCAAGAGTTTATTCAAGGTTTGGTTTGTAGGAGTCACCTCGTCTTACAGTGAGGGCTCTGGCTGGTGTAGGTAGGCTCAGTCTTTAGAAGTCAGCTGTTGTCTGAATTCATACCTCTAGGAGTCACAATCTCCTGTTTATCTTCAATTCTGTGACTCAGCAGGTGTCCCACCCACACTGGCATGGATCCTCACGGATCCAGCTTAATCCAACAAAAAAATCGATAGGTTAGTGTTCTGCATTACAGGTGATAGAAGCTACTACAGCACAGGGGAAAGGGTGCTGCGTATAGAATCAGGTCAGGATGAAACACACGTGCCTACGTGTTTCCTGCCACTCCTATCTACACCTGAACCTACTTCCTATCATATTGAGCACACGCATCTGCCAGAGCCGGAAATGAACACTGAGCCTGAAATGAACACCACTTCTGACTAGGCACACTGCTAAAGGGGACTGGAAGAGCTCTGTGATTCCAGTCGTTGCCACAGTCCTGGACATATGCTTTTAAAAGGGCTGGGATCACACAGTAAGGTTCTCACTGCTGCTCCAAGCGCAAGCAGCCTCCCAGCCTCACACTATCAGCAGACCCGAGGACAGGCACATTGATTCCCCACCACCACCACACACGTAGTTCTCGCTGAAGCTGCTAGTGCCAGATGCCCTTGCCAGGCAGCGCTCCCTCGACTGTTCCTAAAAGAGCCACATGGTCCAACGGAAGCCGCAGCTTTATTATAGGAGTGGGAACACAATTAGCACGTCACAGCAATTGCCGTCGTCACAACCTGCCTGAGCCATTGTCTCCACTCCTGCACGGTGTCCGGAGCTGAGTCTCCTCAACTTTGCCTCAGTATGCACCGTGCCAAAAGTCATGAATCACAACCAAAAATGCTAGAAAAAGGTGGCAGTGCAGTTCTCAGCTGGAAACCAAACCAGCATAGGAAGATGTGTCCTCAAGAAAAATATATTTACAAAGGCTAAAAGTGGTAGAGACAAATGTCCACCTAAAGCATGAATCTCAATGTAAGTGTTGAGCCTACTAGCAACTACCCTGCAGTGCGACCCTCGGGATGGATGAGGCTCTCTCTGGAGTCATGATCCCTGATGCTAATTTGGCTTTGGGAGGAACAATTTAGCTGAGACAAGGAGACCTCAAGACCTTGGTGAGGTGAGAGGAATGAACTTCCAGGGGTGTTGTGTTCGTGAATCCCAGAGCCTGGAAATGGTGCAGCAGTTTGAATAAGAATTAAAAAGTATTAATCATGTTGACTCAGATCTAACTCAGGCAGTTTCACCTGGAGCTACCAATTTAATAACTTCAGTTCTTGGTGTCCATTAACCTACATCGATACCACTAAATGTGAGCATTTGAAATAGTCAGATGTATATAAATCCTTGATTCCTACCTATATTTTAAATACTGCTTTATACATTTGTACAAATGATCCATTAGTAAAAATAGTTTCTCTATCATTGGTTTGAAAACAGTGAAAATCTCCATATGATGCAGTCGGAGACCACATAAGGACAGAGAACAAGCAAACTCCTGGACATTGGTGTTACTCATAAAACTGATTGTCCTTAAATTTACACAACCTATCTCACCAACACAAAGACTGAGGACCCCCAGACAAGAGATTTACAGGGACTCTTATCCACACTCAGAAATCTCAGCTGCCTTATACCTGCCCCAGCAGAAGCAACGGTCCCTTAGAGACCTTGGTGTCTGCTCAAACAATAAGGACTCCTTTACCAAGTGAAAGCAGAATGGAGGTAAAGATCATCCAAACTCCAGCCCAAGTCAACAAATCTACTCCTTTGTCAATGGGCCAATCTGAACCTGCACATCATAATATGCCCCCTCCAATACTCCAGCTTCAGTCAGTTTTCATTTCCCTTATTTTCCACTCTGGCCTAATGAATCTCCCTATCTTCACAGTGATGAGTTCTGAAGTTCTGTTCCCATGCTGCATGTCAAGAACATACTCAGCAGGCTAGTTGGGGTCTGCTTCCCCTCTTTGGGGGACTATTTTACATTGTAGACCCCATTTGTGACAAAAGTATTGGAAAATTACTGTGTTTCAAAATGCTTTGTGATTAATATTCCAGTATTGATGTAAGAAAGTAAAATAATTCTATTTCTATTTAAAATGATTTCCTCACATTAAATGGAATAATATACACTTAAGCAACATCCATTCCCCCAGTCATTAAAATCGGCTCCATCACTTCTTATCTTCTTAGTTTTTTAAGCAAGCATACATTCTACAATTAATCTTGATTCCATAGATGACCCAAGTCTACTGATCCTCTTTTTCAATATGTAGCTAAACTCCCTTTGGAAAGCCTCTCAGATATCTGTTCTCTCTTCTTCTCTTATGCAGTCTATTAATGTACTATGACTAGTCTTGATTGAGAAGTTTTATTAATTTGCATTCTTCTTAAATATATTTTACCTTTTACCTTCACTTTCCTCATTTCTTTTCACATTTAGGACCTAAGTAAATTTTTCTTTTTCACAAGTCTTTTTCCCAACTTCTCACAGCATGAGTGGAAAACTTGTAATATTGTATGCCTTTCATTATTCATTTCATCCACTGCTTTACAATATCAAATTGTGCATTATTGTATAAGTGTGTATATCAAATGAAAATGGGACTGCATTCATAACCACATTATGCACAGCTATTTGTTGAGTGCACAACTAGAAGAAAGTCAGTGGTCAAAGTTTTTCGTCTTTGTGTGTTACAAATATCTTAATTTTACTTTCCTTCACACATACTATCTCCATTATTGTTTCCTAACAAAATTCTACCAAGATGCTTATTTATGATTTTGACTTCTTTAATAGGGAATCATTTTTCCACAATCTGTGGAAAATGTCTAGATAAAATTTTTGTGTTAATAGAATCACGCTTCATTAACTAAGGCTATTGTTAAGGCAAATATCATGGACAAGATGAGTTCAAGTAATTAGTTTTCTTCTGATACTGTTGGCAGAAGTAGAAGATAGTGCTTCACCAAACAGTTCTTTTTAATGGTTTGATCGATCTCTCATTCTTCCATCTGCTAACCTGAGCAACTTCGTGGAAGATAACAATATGTAATATAACAACCACTGTTAATTCCTATCATTCCGTTTTGAAACCCTGGATCATTTTTATTATTTTTGCTTTGTTTTGTTTTCATCTATGTTATTGTTATTTTATTATTTTTAGTCTCTTTATAATAAAAAAAGGGAAAGAGAAGATACAGCACACTAAGCCTGGGAACTCAGTTCTGCTGAAATAAAGGGAAAAAAATATCTAAGAGCTGTGAGAGGATCAAAAGACATCTGTTTCCTAATTATCTTCAGTCAAAGGAAAAAATAAACCCCTTACCTTCCGATAGGAGCTAGCCTTCCCATGTGGAGCAAGGTGCTGCCTCTTCAATGCCTACTCTCTCACAAAAGCTGAGATGCGCATGTGATCTTTCTGATGATTACAGTTCAGAGCAGTGGTTTCAAAACTGTTGAGAAATACAGTACTTTGAAAAAATTCATCTATGAGAGATGCTGAGAAAGAACCTATAATTTTAAATTTTTTTCAATAAGTGGTCTAAGGAAAGGGAAAGTACAATCAAAAAGAAAAATGTCTGAATTTTACTCAAATTTCTAAATTTTACTTGCCCTGCTGGGAAGGTTAAGAATATCCTAATCTGTTATTTATTAAAAGACAATATCTTCAACTAGGATCAATTATTTCCTTTCTTCATTTTTTTTTCTTTGGGGCTGGGGGTTAGTATTTGGGACTGAACCCAGGGCCACACACATTCTAGGCAGACCTTTTACTTTAAGTTCTTAAAAATGTCCACTTTAAGAAACCATAACAACCTCTAATGCCTTAATGTTTTCCTTGTTTGTATAACAGAATGCCATAGACTGGGTAATTTCTAAGCAACAGATTTTTTTTTTCTTACCTTTGTAGAAGCTGGGATGTCTAAAATAAGCCACAGTGCAATTGATGGCTGTATCTTCACATGGCACAGGTGGTGAAGAAAAAGTCTGGTCTCCTCAAGTCCTTTTATTCATCATCAGTGAGGTCAGATCCCTCATGAACTAATCACCTTCTAAACATCTCATCTCTTAATATCTCATGTTGGAAGTTATGTTTCAAAATAAAAATCTCAAGGGATGGCAAAATTCAGGCCATAGAGCTTGGATTCCTATCAGGCTTTATTATTTACATAAACCCAAAGATTCTTCTAATGTATCATCTATGTTACTGGTATCCAAATATCATGCTAAGTGCCTTTTCTACTATATAATAAGTTATTGATGAGTAGTAGCTATTTATACACACATATACACACACGTACATACATACATATATATATTAAATATAATTATTCCTTGAAAACTGAGTCAGAGAAAGTACTTGGTAGTCTAAAGGATCTTCATAGTGATAGTCTTTCTTTAAAGAAGAAAAATTGTATGTAAAGTTTTATATAAATTTTATAAAAACCATGTGAAGTTGTAAATTTTAATTTAATTTTACATATTAATGCTATTGTTATATACAGTGGTAGGGATCAAACACAGAGGCTTGTGCATGCTAGCCAAATACCACTGAGGTGCATCCATCCAGCTAAATCATGCATTTTTTATAATAATATTCTTTAAGTATTCTTTACATTACTAATTTACTTTTGTTATAGACATTTCAATGAGAAAATATACTCTTTCTTTAAGAGTTATTTTTATAATTGAAAGTAAAAAAGCGTGTAGGAAATCATCACTAGCTACCATAGTAATTTACAAAGCCATAGTAACAAATGAAATACATGTTAACAGTCTAGAATCTAACATAACGAAAGCACAGATTCTTCAATTTTCCTACAGTCCTTATGGATAATAAATCATTATTAGTTGTGGCTCATGAGAAATTTTATGCTTTTTTAAGGTGTTCTATAATACAAAGTTATAAAGTATTATTTGTGGTACATTCTGATTTCAATAGTATAATTTTTGAGATATTGGATTATGCTGCTGCTTAAAATTTCTGGCTAATGTTATTACATATATTTAGTTTCATAAAAAGAAGTCTGTAACAAACTTAGATTTTTGCTTAAAATATTATCAAAAATACATAAATATTTTGTCATATGTATGTGAAAAATTCATTGGATTTGGCTACTATATATTTATACTTCATTTTTTTAAAAAAAATCTGATAAAATGTTACTACTTTTCTCTATATTAAAAGCACACATACCATATATATTATAATATACTTTAGGTGGAAGTAACAGAATGTAAGCTCAGAGACAAAGGGAAAAATAGGTTGTCTAATAAGTTAAAATTTTAAAACAAAGAATAATTTCATTTTAAAACTCAAATTCATCAGTACTTACATTAAAGATAGTAGATTATGCATTTTGATATTAACTTTAGAGCCAATTAAGTTATATGAACCTCATTATCATTTTTCCTCAGAGACTTTAAGTTCAGTGTTCCATCCGTAGCCGATTAAGGATAAATGCTTTCTACATTTTCTTCAGTAGCTATGTTGGTACCTGAAGCATGTGAAGATTTTACCACCGGGAGTTTGAAAAGAAATGAGAAAAGAATATCCACAAAGAAATATATAGAGAGTAAGTTGCTTGAAAGTGGACCTTTTTAATATTATAATTTTGTTTTACTCCAAAATGTATGCATTAAAAGACTATTATAAACTGCAAAACATCCAAATTCTAATTTAAGAAATAACCAAAATTGTTATATTTTTAAGTAATGAATAATTTCACTAAACACCCCTAGTAGAGTAACTTTTTTGATGTTTTCCAAATGCTAGGATTTTAAAATAAATTTATATTTTAGAGGGTTTCTCACTATATTTGTGATACTACTTTATCAGAGAGCTGCTCACCTTTGCCAGAATGTGGAAGACGGAGGAAGAGACTGAGGTCCCACAATCCCCTTCGAGGGCGACTTCCCCAGGAACCCAGAGACTTGATGTTGGGCCCCGCCTCTTGACTGTTCAGACACTGTACAGCCACGGGCTGTTCTAGGCCACGCCTCTAACACTTGGTTTTAGAGAATATTCCAGGTTCTAAATACAGTAATGGTTTATTATTGAGGCAGGTAAAAAGTCAGATATGGATAAAATAATGAATGATGGCTATTGGAAGGTAATTCGCAAATGATGTCACTACCGTATAAGAAAAAAAATCTTTTCATATAAGAAAATACCTTTTCTTATTATGTACTCAGGTATAGTCTATTTAAACCATACTAAGTTCACAACATAATAAAACAGTGCAAGAAACTAAATTCTTAATTTTTCAGACATTATTGAAATGTTTGTTTTTTATTCTGTTTTTCAGTTTCTGATATTTGTAAAATTTGTATTAGTTATCTATTAAAGTAAATATGTCTTCATGCACGCCTTTATTCCTTAAGATTATTTCTATCTTATAAATCACTTGAGCGTCACAGACACCTTGGCGAGTAGAAGCAGTAAATGTAACTTTTCTCGTCCGAAATATTAAAAAAATAGGTAACGGAAAACTAACTTATGAATGTAACCAAGTATCACACTTTATATTGTTTTAAAGATTTCTTTTGAGACATTCATTTCGTTATGCATTCTTATGATATTCTATATTCTTCAGATATAGTTAGCATTTGGTGTTTATTCTCTGTTAATGACAAGCAGTTAATTTCTCATTTAGAAATATTTGTCTTCTAGAAATTAAAAGCTATGTATTTGTGCATTGCCTGAAATGTAGAAAATTTATTCTTCCATGTAAGGGTCCAGCTCTAGTGTAATGAATATTTTGCATTATCTTAGGAGTACTGTGAAGATACTAACAAACAGAATGACCTACTCCTTTCCCTGGAGATTATTCCAGGCATGTTAGCTGTTTAACTTTATTTCTTTTGCTTTCTTTTTCTCCAGTCCAATTTAAAATTCAACAGGTTAGGGCTGGGGATTTAGCTCAGCGGCAAAGCGCCTGCCTGGCAAGCGCAAGGTCGTGAGTTCGGTTCCTGTACTGGAGAAAAACCAAAAAAAAAAAAACCAAAAAAAACAAAAAAAAAATCACCAGGTTTAATTTTCTATCTTTTAAAAAGCCCATGGCATACTTTTCACTTAACTTTAAATTTCATTGAAAGAGTATTGAATCAGCAAATATAACCACTTAAATGAGACAGATAAGCAGAATAAGAAATACATGGCTAAGTACAATCTTTTTCAAAATATTTCTTTCCTTACCAAATATGACTTTTATGATCTGCATTTTCATGGTGAATATAACACTATAAACTTTAAAAGATGTTATTAATTGGAACAAATCCCAGTTAATGAGAAATCTGTATTAGATTTGTATTTATTAGAAAAAAGTCATTTCCTGACTTTCATCCTAATTATGAAATAATTATAAGTTCAGTTAAAATGATAAATTGCAAAATCAAGTCATTTTTAACATGACATTCTATGAATGAAAACTAAAAATAGAAATATAGTGTAAGAACCTGAAAGAGTAAATCTAATCTAAAAGGTATAGTAGATATTCTGAAAGGGAAAAAAACATGCTCAAAAGGATAGAATAACTGAGATGAGGGAAAAGAGAAAAGAAAGAAGGAAGGGAAAAATACATATATGTGTATACACAACATAACTAAAATAATTGTACTACTACTTTCTGTTGCTTTAGGGAAAGGAACAGTTAATGTTTAGTTGTTTGATCAATCTTACATGATTATATTTGTTTAACTGAGTAACCAAGTTGAAGATAACAATATGTAATACAGCAACCATTGTTAATTTCTTATCATCTTGTCTGAAATTCTGTATTGCTTTTACTGTCTGGGTGTTGTTTTGTTCACGACTGTTTGTTGTTAATATGTTTTCATTCTTTTATCTTTGAAATTTAAAAAACTATATATAATGTCTTAGATACAAAGTTAAATGTTATTGGAATTATTATAATTATTGCTTCAATTATATCCTAAAAGTATCATGGCTATATAGGCATAAAACAAAATATTATAAAACATATTGCATTAAATAAAGACACTAGTACAGCTATGATTTAATCTAAAATATTATACTTATTTTCAAGAAAATTTAAAAATGGAATTAAATTTAGGAAGAAAACTAGTAATATATTGAACTGTAAATTCTTTTTTTTTTTTTTTTTTTTTTTTTTTTTTTTGGTACCAGAAATTGAATTCAGGCCTCACGCTTGCCAGGCGGGTGCTGTGCCACTGAACTGTTCCCCCGGCCCAACTGTAAACTCTTATACATGAATTGAAAACTACATTTTTCCTATGCAAAAGTGAAAAGTATTTTTCAGTTCTGCATTTATGTCTAGGTTACACATTTCTTAAAGATTCATGTATAATGTTATGCTCTTTATGGACTATAAGAGAAACGACAACTACACTTCGGTGTTATATTACCTCTGGCTCAAGTTGGCTTTCTCCCATAGTTATGAAACAATTCACTAAGCTGTTTCTATATTTGCATCGTTTGTCTCCTTCAGAACACTCTTATAGAAATGAAAGAAAGTGAGCTTGTTCATCACAAAAATATGCTCCTGTGACACCATAGATGTTAGGTAGTGTAAAGACTGTACAAGACACAGGTCATTTAGCTGACAAGTAAGTTTTCTATATTCACACAAATAACAACAATGTGTTTTTTGAATTATCCTGCCAAACTAATACAAAATCTCCTGATAATAAATGAACACTTTCTATAGACTATAGATTGTTTTTAAAGTGTGGTATCTTTTACATCCTAACTAAAGTAAGTCAAAATATCACATTTAAAAATCCAAATATATGTCAACCTGATGCTTTCTTTTCTCTCTGTTTAATCCATGGTGATTTGTTGCCCACCCCCGCCACCTCATATGAGCACTCTTGTGACTCCCTGTGTATTCTCCAGTACTTTTTCCTTTCTTTGTTTTTCTTTCACTTTTTGAGACAGGGCTAGCCTATGCAGTTCAAGCTGACTTGGAACTCACTTTGTAGCCCAGGCTGGTCTCAAACTCCAAACAATCCTGCCTCAATTTCCTGAGTGCCGGGATTACAGGTGTGCGCCACCACAACAGACTTCTCCAACACTTTCTAAATTGGCATTACTGCAATCTTTTGTATTTACCTTTCTCATGCAAATAAGCAAATGGGTAAGCCTCCAGCTTTTATCTCTCTCCAAGTCCTATCTTCCATTTTAGACAATACGGTAGAAATATTGTCATAAATGTGATAAAAAATTGACTATTGAATGTATAATACCACAATTTTACTTCCTAAGTCCATTTCTCATTCTTGTTAATGCCACCAAAATTGTTTCTCATTTTCTTTCACAAACACAAAATCTTGTTTGGCAATACCCCTTTTATTCCCTATGTCTCGTAAGCTTCCTTATCCCTCGAGTCTAACTATATTCATTTCCATTTCTAGTCATCTCTGTTTCAGTTTTTTTACCTTTTTTCCTAGACACGGCCATGTCTTTCTAATCAGTCTCTACACTGTCAGCATTTGTCTAGTTCATTTCATTCCATGCACAGCTGTAAGTACAGAAATCCAATTTTGAGTATATTACTTCAAGAAAAACCTGACTTTGAAATGTATTCTCCTGATGAAGCATACCTTTTGGAAATATCAAATTGTTCCTCACAATATATTGTAGTTTTTTTTAAAAAATAGGGGATGGAAAAGTGTCCATGCAATATGTTACTAAATATACTATATCAAAATGGGAAAAATGAAGCAAATATTTTAAATAAATTTTCTGCAAAAAGAGACATAACTGGGAATAGAAACTAAACTCATGCCTTATGCTGTTTGTCTTTGACAGATTTGTTAATATTTTATGTAATTATAAAATGAATTTAAATGTCTGAAAGTCCTAATATTTGAAAACTAAAATAATTCATGTTGCCCAAAACCTAAGACCAGATGTAAACATGAAATGATAGAATTTAACTCTATGAAATAGAGAAATAAGTAATTTTTTTGATCATAGAAATTGTCTAGGAAAATAAAACTAGAAAATCATTATTTTTAAAAAATCAAAATTTAAATTGAGTTTGTTTTCATTGGCCAAAAAGGTAACTATTTGAGCATTGATAAGGACACTAGTTACAAAAGTTTGAAAATCAGTAAGTACTTTTAATCTAAGAAATATAATAATATAAACAAAAGTATTAATGGTGATAGTTGTGGCTGAGGAGTTTTGGAACACACAGGAAAACCACTTCTGCACTTGGGAAACTAAGAGGTACTTTAAATAGAAAAACTGAGGAGGAGAAGAAAAGGATAGGGTGGTGGAGAGAGGAAGAGGACTGAGACAGATTGGGGGGGGGTGGGTTGTGTGATTATAGAAGGCAAATAATTCCAAGATCTGTAGTAAGCAGCTTGAAGATGCAAGAGAGTCCATTGCAGAACTCCAGTCTGCATCTAAAGTCCAGGGGACACTGGAGCCAATAGCATCAGTTTCAGATGAAATGCCAGCGGTAAGAGACCTGGGAACGTCTGATGCTTCAGTCAGATAGGAGGATCTAGTTCCTTTTGCTTTCTAGATGTCAGCATTTTTAGTGTATTTAGGATGTAATGGAAGATGCCCACCCACTTCAAGGAAAGAACTCACTTTACCCAGTCCATTAATTCAAATGTTAACTGAAAGACATGCCAAGAGTAACCTCTGATCAAACCTTAGCACACTATGATTCAGTCAATTTTACATACAAATGAATCACCATGCACACAAAAATATTATTTGAAATGGTCTTGACTAAAATGATTGAATGTGGATGTAATCAAAACTCTCAGTTACAAGTAATAAAAGATTATTTTATGGCTATAATCATCAAAGTCTAGATTATGATATGTAATGTTTCCTTGAATAAAATGTATAAAAAAAAAAAAAGAGTGAAACTTGAAACATTAAAAATAATTAAGCATCATTTTTTGCAAGTCATAGCATACACTTAACTTTTTTTTTTTAGTGATACCAGCTATCAATGCAGAGCCTCACACATGTAAAGGACTACACTTGCCAGTGAGGAAACCTCAGCATCTTGTGGACATATTTATCCTAATGATTCAAATAGTTTTAAAACATCAGTATTTGATAAAAAATCTAGAGATTAGTAGTGGTTCATGTTGATGATACAATTAAATATACACAATGTCATGGAACTGCATATAATTTTAAAATGTTTAAAATGGTAAGCTTTGTTTTGTGTATCCATATACATGTTCATAATCTTGAAGAATTTTAAAAATGGAAACTAGAATTGAAATAATTGC
>NW_004955409.1:20368460-20377848 GCF_000276665.1 Chinchilla lanigera | reverse complement strand
ACACCAAATATTTTTTGGTGTACAAAGCCTAAAAAATGGCAAGAGAAAGAAACTCCTATATGTCCTACAATGAAAATACCAATAGAACTCTACAACAGAAATAATTTTTGCTTCAGCTGGCACACTCAGGGAAGTTTTCACACATGAAATTCACATGTTCCATATGCAAGTACAGTTTCCACTGATGGCATGTATGTTTTATTTTCCTGTCATTTTTGTATGGCACAGTTGACATCCTTTTGGATTTTCTGTCATTGTCATAGGTCTTTTTGATGTTACACCTGCCTATGCACCTGTGTTCACCAGTGTCGGCCATAATATTTTTGCATAGTTCACTGGACAGAACCATTTTGTTTCTCCTCTGCTGAATGCGATCTCTTATGAGTTTTAGTCCCAATCTTTTGAGAAAATTTCTCTGTGGTATTTTCACTAGCTATTCTTGAAAACCATGAAGCTATTCATGTTACACACATTTAGGATGGAGTAAAATACAGTTATTTGCCAGCTCTTTCTGATCCAAATGACAGCATAGTTGGTGCATAACTCAACAACATCTACTCCACCTTTGGTTTTGTTGTTCAAAGTTATTGTCTCAGGCTGCCATTTTTCCCACTCAATATTTCCATCATGGCACAGTGTTGACCTCAGCAGTACCAGTTTGTTTTTCTTTGTCATATATGAGGCCAAAGTTCTAACTTTCTGAAATCCCAAAGACTGTCTTATGCAATTCTTTCTTTTGAAAGTGCAACATTTCATTTGGAATTCTGCTTTGTTCCTGCATACAGTTCCTACACTGTTCAACTTGTGCTCTGTTAGAAAATGTTACATCAATTGTAAACTGGTAACCAACTGTTGAATGCTACAGTCCACTTAGCCTGGGAGATGGGAGCAACAATTCTGTTCACAACATAATTTAGTTTATTATTACACAAAGGTGTGGTGGTTGAGCTCCAGAATATATTTCTAAATTGAAAACATAATAATTCTTCACTTCTATAAAGGTATAAATTATTATGCCACGTTTTGAAGGTTTCTTTGGTATACTGCCTGAATCTCCAGTGACCCTGAAACACTGCAAGATGTCATCACTAGTCATGTATTCAGATGGTGTGTAAATTGTTTGACAGTTATACACAGGTTTCTCAAACAGTGTGTGGATAACAGCCAGATTATAATTTTTTTTTCTTTTTGGTTAGTGGTGTTGTCATCAACTTGAGGCTGTTTTAAAAGAAACAAACCTCCTCAGTGTCATTGTTATTCTACCAACCTCTCAGGTCCACAGCTATAGCATTTCCATAAGCTTTTTACATTCCTTTGATTACCATGAGAAAGCCTTGCTAAGTACAGCAGACCTATGAATGTTTTCAGTTCAGCTAATGAAGTGTCCTAGTAAATACATTTTTGAATATGGAAATTGGTGCGTACAGAATGTTGTACTTTTATTTCAGCATTTGTGTATTTCACAACATCTTGTTACATGTTGTCTGTTACAAATAATTTCCAACATTAAATAGCAGTGCTGACATTCTCTCCAGTAATTTTCTTCCTGCTAAGATCCTCACTATATTTTTGTACCTAGTTCCATTTGATTGTGTGATCATTTTGTAACATTTTGACAAATCAAACACGTATTCATATTGCTGTTTTTTTATCATCTGAAATAGTCATTGTCATCTTCATCATCCACGCATGAATTATCTGATGATTCACTTTTGACCTCCAAAACCTGCGAATCTGATTTTTCATGTGAAATTGTACTGAACTGGGCTACTTTTATCCAAAAAAATCAAAAGAACACTTTTTAAAAAAAAAAATTCCAAATGCAGAGAAATTTAGCAGTGAACATTTCATGGGTAAAACTCAGATGTTGATTCTTTAGTTCTCATATATGCACCTTTCCATTCATCTGCCAAGTGGGTGAATGCACAGATGGGTTTTTGTTTTCCCTAGGTATAGCTACTATGAGGAAGACCCACATTCTGTTATAGTAAAATATGTATTCTCATAACAAAAGAGTAGTGTGCATGTATTTTATTCCCTGTGATGCTCAGGAAAACATACACAATACCTGTTAGATGGAGCACTGTATGAATAGAATTCCTAGTTTGGCATTTATGCACATGTACACACATCTTTCTGTTTGTTGTACCAGGTAAGTGAGTAAAAACAAGATTGTTTCCTGTATCCCCAAGATATAGTTACTGAGATGTACAGCTGGCTACTAGCGTGCTAATGTACAAATTTACAGTAGGAAATTACAAAGTGGGTTGTTGCAACTCAGTGTTAACCCCTATGGGATAACGGTTTGCAAAGCCTTTCTGATCTCTGGTGAATTCATTTTTCCAGAGTTCTTTTACATTCAGCTTTTATTTGTCAAAAGACAAACAAAATTTCATCTAAAACTGAACTAGTTCTTGTTCTGAGAGATCACATAATAAAATTGCAATAGTAACTTATAAGAGAAACACTAAAGTATATAAACATAGAGTCTTTGTGCATTCAGTTAGATTAACCATGCTTATGCTTTTTACATAATTTCTAACATTGCACAGTTTAATATCATTAACCATGTCTATGTCCAAATTGCTACAACCTCAGTAAACACACATTCATCTGCCCAATATTCTTCAAAATACCTGTGGATCCAGTCATCAAGAGACAAGGAGTGTGGTTTTTTTCTTTTCAAAATCTCAAACCTTGTCCTATAATAAATGTAGCAAGGAATACATTACTATTAGTGTAGACGAGAGAATCATAAAACATTTTCTGAAAGAGCCCTTATATAAAATCACAGGAATACAGGAAAAAAACAATACCTTTCAACAAAGTCCAAATTGCAGCAAGATATTTGCCAGGAATGAATTATCACACAATTTAGAATCCTATTGCATACACAGTTCACTCTAGTTTTGCAACTTTATGAATTTTGTTTCTATTTTATGTACAGATCATCTCAGATTGATCCAGGGAGTGCTAAATGAGAAAATGTTCCATTAGGGAAAATAAAACTGTCTGTGCTGTGGTTGCATGTAACAGATCAGAGATAGGGAGGATGCAGGAGCATGGGTTGGCTACATTCACACAACAAATATTTCCTGAGCTGACAGTGTTGCTCTGAACTCCGAAAAAATGCAGTTGCTACTACTGACAACCTCTCTTAAGAGGAAAGATCTCAGACCAGGCCAAGAGGTCCAAGGATATACACACTGTTGCTGAAATAGAAGAGGATTGTTAAGGCATGAAATACAAAACAAAGAAGTGAGGACAGAGAAAGAAAGAATCAATTTATCAATAATACTATATATCAGAACTGGAATGAAAATGAGAAATATGAACATTGATGGTCAGAATTATTCAGCACTTTATATTAATTCTTTTCTGATTAAAAAATCTTTATTTTTATTTCATGTACAAAACATATGAAAATATAGAAGATCAAAAATGCATTTATGAATACTAATGGGGAAGATATAAATATACTGTACTATAAAGACAATATTAATGTCAAGATTGAAAAATACTCAAAATTTTCTGAAATTAACTAGACATGGCAGCTAAGTAAAATGTTTCACACATTGTCTTAAACGATTTAAAACACTATAAACTTTGTATAGTGACTTTAATTTTTCCCTCTATTTTGCTCCAACAGATTGTTACTATACTTATACTATTTATTATATTTTCTCATATATAATGCTTATTGCATCTTGAAATGATCCCAAATTCAAAGATTAAAAAAATTGCTAAGACAATGGGTTGACTATTAGGAAGACTTTAAAAGGCTTATACTATGTAGATGATGTGTTATTTATCTGTTGATTTAGATAATATACTTCAGTTTGAATTCCAGTATTCTGATTTAAAAATTCCTCCAGTATCTATTCAGGAATAAATCAAGTTCTGTTCATTATGTTTTGTTAGGGATAATCCATCAGGATATTTTTAATATTCCTACAATTTCTGTATATCTTCCTCACATTGACAAAGATGTAAAATTCTAGATCTAGAATATCAGTATACAATGTCTATATTCATTATTGAATGAGTAAAACTATTCAAAATATTTTACAAATATTTTTATAATTTATTGCACACGCAGGCCTAATCTATTATTTACAAATATTCTATAATTTATTGCCTTTTACCATATTTTAAATGCTATAACAATATGAATTTATACTTCACTTGAGCATTCAGCAGCAAACTTTCTTCTAAGTATTTTCCATATTTTTTCTCTCAACTTTAGAGATTAAGATTAATAAAGAATATATCAGATCCATAATATTTCCAGAAGAATATACATATGTGTTTAGCTTTCCTCTCTCTCTCTATTTTTTGTTAAATAATATGCCACATGGTCTGCTGAAAATTGCTGTCTTCTTCCCCATACAAGATGAAATATTTTCAACTACAATTTGAAAATAACTTCCTTCCAAGATTTTTCATTACTACACTGTTCCTAAACTTTGTTTCTTTCTGTTTGGGGTAGTCACATATGCCACTAAGAGGTGGGAAATCATTGAGGCAACATCATAGAGTCTGCTCATCCCAAGGACTCTCATACAAATACAAACTACTCAAGTATCAAGGAATTATTTAATTCACGAGTCAGGGAACAGTACACAAGAGTCTGTTTCTCAGTAGAATTCAAAGTACAACACTTGTACTGTTAAATAAAGAATGCTAAATGAATTTACAAAAGCAAAAATTAATAAAACAGGTTAAGACCTACAGGGCAATAATCACTGTGCATTTTTTAAGAAGCAATCAAGATTCCTGCGCAGAAAAAATGCATTATAACTGATAGTGGAATAATAGCTTAAAAGCAAATTAGGGTCTGGGAATATAGCTCAGTGGCATACGCGCATGCCTGGCAAGTGCAAGGTCAATCCCCAGTACCACCCCCCCCCAAAAAAAGCAAATTATAAACTGCTCATTGGGAATGTGGTTTCTCCACTGCTGGTGGGAATGCAGACTGGCGAAATCACTGTGGAATTCAGTTTGGAGATTCCTCAGCAAACTAGGACTAGAGGTCCCATTCAACCCAGCTATTCCCCTTCTGGGTATTTTCCCAGAAGATCTAAAAACATCATATCACAGCAATATATGTGCACCCATGTTCACAGCAGCACAATTTGTAATTGCTAAATTATGGAAGCAACCTAAATGTCATCCACCGAGGACTGGATAAGAAAATTGTGGTACTTTTACGTAGTGGAATATTACTCAGCTATAAAGATAAACTCGAGGTTTTTATAGGTAAATGGTCACAACTAGAGACCATACTCATACTTGAAGTAAATTAGACCTTCATGTGCAAGCACCACATTGTCTCACTAGTGTAAAACCTGAAAGAGTTAATGTAAACTAGGAGGAATGATAGACATTGTGAAATGATAGGAAAACGCTCAAGGGTAAAGGGAAACTGGGATGTGGAAATTAGTAGGGGAAGGAGAAATTTTGTACGTATGCATTTACAGGATAGTTAACATAGTTGATGTATTGTCTTCTATTTCTTTGCTGAAAGAAACTGTTAATGAGTCCTTGATTGATCAATATTGCATGTCTCTATCTGTTTTCATGAGAAACCACTTTGAAGATATCAATGTGTAATACAACAAGCATTGTTAATTTCCTACCACTTTGTTTGTAACTGTATTGTTTGCACTGTTCTTTTTCTACTTTGTTGTTTTGTTTTTTTCTGGTACCGGGAATCGAACTCACGACCTTGCCAGGCAGGTGCTGTGCCGCTGAGCTAAATCCCCAGCCATCGTTTGCTATTTTGTAAAAGGTTGTCTGTCTGTTAATGTTTTCCTCCTTTTATTTTTAAAATAAAAAAATAAAATAAAATGCTCATTGAATCAGATGACCTAAAATGAAAGAAATCAAATTGTTATCACAAACTTAGATTCATTTTATTTTCACTGATATTTCCCAGAGAAATAGGAAGAGTGTTATACATCTTATCAGATTGTTTTCTCTAATTTACTAATTGAACAATTAATAAAACCACAAAACTAAAAACTTTTTGGCTAGAAGTTTCCTCAATGAATCTCAGATTAGATTTAAAAAATTTTCTACAAATTAGACATTGATTTCCTTATAATCTAATGTATTATTACAATCTGAGAAGCCCTGATATTATGTTTTAGTTTGTAATTAATTGTATCATATATTATCAACCTCTTCTTTTCCTAGTTTTCAGATACCATATTGCTACTGTTATATATCGATGACTAAAAATTTATAAAAGTGAAAGTTTATTTCTGTTTAGTCTACACACAGTTACAGATTGAATGAGAAGTATATATTCTAATCTATAAAATATGGTAATCCATTGGTACTACATTGTCTGTATATTTTCTTTCTTTTTATTTATTTTTACCTTATACTTACAAATGAATTTACAGTTGAATCAGTGTTCATTAAAATAGAAATAAATTAATTTTATTGACAAAAATCAAATACTGTCAAATGAAGCACTTTTATATTTTATACACATTGCTAATTTGCAGAATATTAGGTCTAGTACATACTCATTGATTATAAATATTTTATATTTTAAAAAGCTTATGATGCAAAGTATACTATGCATTTAGGGAGATTTTATATTTATCTATTTTATATTTTAAGGAGATTTTATATTTATTTGTAAGAAGATTTCTATGTGAACAACTTCTTTAGTAGGAATAAAACTTGAATTTTTAAACATGCATGAAGGCTTAGAACATTATTAACATTATTTTACATCTCAAATAAATGACTGATAATATGAAAGTATAATTTGTCCCTATTTGTCCCCTTTCAGGTTCTTATCTATTATAAGAGCCTGAAAGAATAAATACAATCTGGAACTTACAATAGATACTGTAAAAGGGAAAAAAACTGCTCAAGGGGCAAGAACAACTGGGATGAGGGTAATGAGAAAAGAAAGAAAGAAGGAAGGAAAAAATGTATTTGTATATACAAAGGATAGCTGGGATAATTGTACTGCTGATTTCTACTGGTCTGTTGAAAGAAATAGTTAATGCTTAATATTTTTTCTTCTTTTCAATTTTTTGATCAATTTTCCATGCTTGTGGTCATCTGGACAACTAATTTGAAGACAAGTATATGCCGTGTAACACCCATCATTGTTAATTGCTATCATCTTGTTTAGTGAAATTCCGTATTGTTTCTAATGAGATTTTATTTTTTTATTCTCTTTAAAATAAAAACTGCATACAAAAGCAAGTTTACCCTTTTATTTTTCATCCTTCTATTCTTGGTGGACTAATGTTTTAAATATTACTCTACTTAAAGTAATTCTTCCCTACTAAGGGTAATTTTCCAAATATATGTACTGGTTTTTATTTTATTCTGCCTCAAGGCGGGGCTCATCTCTGATACTGAGTACATTTGTTAGATGAATGTAATGATTAAAACTCTGTGTAAATTTGAGAGTTTAGAAGCTTGACTGACTTAGCAGTTTTATATTCTATGGTGTAGAGGACAAGCCATAGTGTGGTTGTTTCTAGATGTTGTATTGGTTGATTCACTGGGTCAGCTTGCGAAGTTTAGAAGTTTAACTAAGCAACTCAACAGGGTCCAGGATCCTCACTTTGTAAACATCCTCAGCCTGTGCAAGAAGAGGGCCATGGAGATGGTGTGAGTGCTACAGGTTACCTGTGGGAAGGTAATCTGTATACAATGTAAGAGAGGAAAAGAGGCTTGCTCTTCCCCCCTTTTAATCTTGTTGCATTTGCTGTCTTCCACCGCCATGAACTGTTGCCACTCTGCCATGCCACCCTGCCTTGGAGCCAGCTGATTATGGACTGAAAACTCTGCAAAGTGTGAGCTAAGTAAACCTTTCCTTCCTTAATTTACAACATCAGGTATTTCGTCTCAGCAAGAGAAAAGAAATCAAGATAGTGAGTGAATGCTACTACTACATGTACTTAAAGAAAAATAGATTTTATACAAGGATAATAATACTAATATGTCTTGGTTACTTTTCTTTCATTGCTGAGACAAAATAGCTGACACCCAGAATTAAGGGAGGAAAGGTTTAGTTAGCTCACAGTTTGTGGAGGTTTCAGTCCATAACCAGCTGGCTCCAAGGCAGGGTAGCACATAGCAGAGGACAACATTTCACGGCTGTGGAAAACAGCAAAAGCAGCAAGAGCAAAATGGTGGGGGAGCAAGCCTCTTTTCCTCACTTATATTGTATGCAGGCTATCTGCCCACACCCACACCATCTCAGTGCCCTCCTCTTGCACAGGTTCACAGTGAATACAAAAATAGCCTAGAGTAGAAAGGTCACATCTTTTCATCCCAGATTGTAGGACTGCTGAATCACTTAGCCAAGCCTCTAGATTCCTCAAGTTGACACAATGTATCAACCATAACATAATAACATTAATGGTAATCCTTATTTGAAAATGATAGTCTTTATAACCCAAGATCTTTGATTACTAACATGTTTTGGAAATGTGCCTAGAATTAAAACAAATATTCCCTTTACATTATTTAACACATCCTGTGATGGAAATGAGTTTATTTTACAATTTTTTATGGTAAAATGTCCTGGTTAGTTAGAGTATATATTACAAAACAAGTTGTAATATTACAAACAAGTTGTCTTTCTGGTGTTGTTTAATTATTGGGAAAATATCTGTTCTCTAATATTAGCAAGTTGAGTGAATGGAATTTTAAGTAGTAACATAGTCCATAATGTTTTCTAAGATGAAGGTTACATTACATTCACTTATTGTTAAAATGCATTATAGGTTAGCTATTTACATAAAGATTGATGGATTTGTTAAAGTTATGTTCTGAAAGGAATTAATTTTGATGCTAAGGTAATAGATAGAACAAATAAATATTCATATTTATCAACTATTCTTTTTTTCTGGTCTTCAGCGATGTGAAAAAAGAAAGAAAATTACTTGATGGAAATATTTTTATATGATTTTAATAATAAAATATTACTGAATGAACTTCAATTTTAAAACTGTATTGCAGTTCTTTAAATCTTACTCTTTAAAAGACAAGTGGTTAATTACTTAGGTAAATGAATGGATAACATCATTAACAATTAGAACAATTTACTAAAGGGAGTTCTTTTTCACAGTAACATAAATTTGCTATAAATTATCTAAATATAATCTTATGCCTTTAACACTACAAATAAAAGACAACAAATTATACAAAGTAGATTTAATAAATATAGATACAGAGATCAATGAATTTTAAAAGAGAAGACATAAAGGACATTCTTTGACATTGAAGAAAGTTTTTAAAATACAAAATAGGCAAATAATTCAACCACAAAGCAATTTTTTTATTAGCAAAATGGAGATCAATATTAAAATTACAGGATAAAGATAATCTTCCAACATTCAAAGTA
>NW_004955409.1:20284502-20368339 GCF_000276665.1 Chinchilla lanigera | reverse complement strand
GGAGTGAAAGTAATAGAAGCAATTTCATAAAGAAGACCAAAAATCAGGAATAAAACTACAAAAAACATGAACAGAGCACAGACAAAACATTTATACAATAAATTAATATGTAGAATTTCAAATGAATATATAAAGAAATGGAAATTAAAAATTTACCCATAAATGAATCTCGTGAGGCAATACTAAGAAAACAATTAAAAATTACAATCCTTAATTAATTTGAATTTAATGAACTTTAGAAAAATAGAAATTCAGTCATATAAGTGTTAAAAACATAATTCTCTTTGCATAGTTAATTGTGTTGGAAGGAGAAAGTGCGTATAAATTTTAGCTAAACAATAACACATTGTTACATATGTTTTGATGTACTAAAACAATTAAATGTCTATCACAGATATTAATTGATTTTATCCCTGAGTAACTATTGCAAGGTGATAAAATATTCCCTCTTGTTTGCATAGACAACTTTGATCAAACTGCCTGTGAAGACTGCTATGAATTGATATTATGGGGCAAATTTCCTATGGAAAGAGAATTCTCTGTCACCACGTGTGAGAGGACAGCTGCTCATCAAACTTCTAATTTACATGAGAAAAAGATTGAGCCCTTCCCATTGTAGCTTTCCTGGGACAAGTGGAGGCAGTATTCAGCGTAATAATGTTCTTCAGTGCAAAAGTTCAAGTATTTTATATAATAGCAAGAATCAGACAGACAACAGAAGTAAAAACAGAAAAAGATGTGTAACATTAAAGAGCTTTTATTCTTTCTGGCGATCGTTTATGTCCCACTATTCAATAGGAAAGTATCTGGAGTGTTAAGCAGACAACGTGTAAACACTGCAAAACCTGTAGATCAGAGCTATTTGGTATGCAAGCTAAAGCGACACTTTTCTAGAAAGTTAACACTAACAGAATATGGATATTGCAACATTAAAATTTTCCCTTACTTACAGCTTTTTAATTAAAGCAAGTTCAGGAGAGAAATCTCATTTTCCCGGGCATCAGTCATCTGTAAAATCTTTCACTTTTACTGAATGCAAATGTATTCCAACATATACATGCGGAAAGATAGGTAAAGTGTAAGAATTTTCCCAGTGGTTACAGAACTCTGCTGTTTCATGCACGAACAATTTTAATTTTTAAATATATTTTCTGTTATTAGTTTGTCTTTTATTTCAATCTAATTTCAGAATTATTAGTGTACAACGTTATTTTGTAAATCTTTGCACTTGCTCAGAAAGAAGAAAACAACAGCAACCCAGTGATTGCAAAGAACTGTGGTAAGGAAAACGGAGACGATTTTGAGAGAAACAAACACAAATAAGAAAAGAAAAATATGACTCAGACCATTCCGTTTTTCATGCAACATAAAGTGATTCTAAAATTACATCTATTAAATAAGAAGAAAGATCTTTACAGAAAGTTTAGGGGATTGTTTTCTACTGCAGAGTGAAATAGAAACACGTACAATCTGTACTACCTAAGTAAGGAAATTTTGTCCTTAGGCTGAATACCTTGAAAAAGTTTCAGGTACACCCCGCCCCCGCCTCCATCCCCTTTCCCCCCCGCAGCATCATAAGCACGGGTCAGTTAACATATAATAGAAGTAGAGGAGCTTAATTTTGCTCTAGCTTTTCCTTTACCTGGAGTACTTTTCTTTGTCTTTCCTCTGTTTTCTTTATAAAATTCTACTTGTACATCAAGGTGCTTGCTTAATTGTATCAGGCTTCCTAACTGTTGAATTCATGTCCTATAAAATCATGTAAACCTGGCAATTAGCACAGGGTCGGTAATATTTCTGACACCTGTTGTGCGTTGGTGAATAAATATGCAGCTCAAATGACTCCTTCATTTCCATAAACCAGATCTGACTCCCATCTGCAAATTACTCCCACCATTCATAATCAGATAAAAGTGATAACCATAAACTTTGTACTACTCAGTCCATAGTCTTTTGTACTACTCAGGAGATTTACAATTCTTTGTGATTAATTAATGTGCTACTCTTCTTATTGGTCACACATGTGTGTAACACTACTTCCTGAGCTTCTCAAGAGCAAACATAGGCCTTCGTCAAACTTTAATTCCTAGTCTCTATTGAAGTATTAGCAACAACATAGATCTTCAATACACTTCAAATTAAAACTCAAAGTAGCTGGAAGATCATTTCCACAAGTAGATAAAACAAATAGAATAAATGGAATATTATATATATATATATGTATGATTGTATACGAGAATGTATTTCCAAACATTTCAGAGAAATATAATGTATCATATTTTTTAAAATATGTGTTTGCAACACACTGTTTTGTGCATTTTTGTGACACTCATTTCATGAAACAGAGGTTGGATTTTGCACATAATCATTAAATAATTACTTACATACTAATTAAGACAATATTTCAAACAATATGACCTAAATCGATATTTTAAAAATGCATAATATAGCTGACAACAATTAATTTGTTCTTCATAATTGTTCATGCAATGTAATTTCCATAAGGTAGTTCTCTTGTGAATATCATCATTTATATTAAATGCTCATTCAACTCAAGAAGTTAAATGAAAGATAATACTAGTGTATAATAATGCCATATTTTTTCATATAAATACATTAGTATAATTAACACTAAATAATGCTATTAATATTTTAAATATTTCTATATTTATATTTGAAAAGAAAGTAAATACAGTTTTTTCTTAATGAATTCTATTTTGATTTAAAAATTTTGGTTTTAATATCAATGTATATTCAAATAAAATGTTCTGAATTTCAAATACAAAAAATGTTAATTCTTTATAGTATATGTTTTGCCTCAGTAATGTAAAGTATGTAATACATGATGATATAAAGTATGCAATAATATATATAAAGTATACAATATGAAATAGAGTATACAATATATTACTTATAAAATGACCTATAAATGCAAAGAGAGATAAATGACAAATTAGTCATTCTTACACTCCATATTTCTGAGAAACTGTTGCATTGAAGAAAATATATTATATATATATATTTTAAATAAGCAAAGTTTACAGTGAAGTTTTAAAAGTACAAGTATGAATCACAGATATGGAAAACTTGATATTAGTGTCATTTATATGATATTAAAAGGTATATCTGCATAGCTTTCCACAGACTCTAGCATGTCATTAACATGCCATCATGACCCCCACCTACAACTGTTATAAACCATTAACCAGGGAAACTACTTAAGCAAAAACTCATCTAAAACTTCCCTGGACAATTCCAGAGGCCTCCATTCATTCTCTGAACTTTCCACACAAATTCTTTTTCAAAAGTTTTCCACTGTGATCCTATGGTACGTGCTATACTTAACACAGTGTGCTGAAATCTGCTACTGGATTTATTAGAAAATTATTTCCTAGAGATCAAGATGGTGTGATTTTAAATAATTACTTACGGTCTCCTAACCCTGGGAGCACAGGGGACCTTTAATAAGCAACGGTATGAACTAAAGTCATGTGTTTCATAAATAGAAAAGTGAAAAAATTATACATTGAATGGAAATTTCACCCATATTTCTTTGATGCTTCAACAGGAAAATGAAATCAATCATTGGAAGAAACAGTGGATGCAACTGAATCTAGGATTTTTAAATTATATTGCTATATTTTAGAAGCAAGAATATCTCTATGGTATTTTTTATCTTCTGAAGATTCTATTGTAACCAAGACATTACCAATTAATACTTACTAGTGAAGAATATCAACAGCACTTTCAAATATATTCATAAAGAAAGGACAGGAAGTATTAGTCATTATTTTGTGGAGCATCACCATTGGAATCTTATCCTAAATTTGTAAGACTTATGGGAGCTTTGGACTCAGAACACCATTAAGAGACAAGGGTTGGCTCTAGCCAGGTGTGAAAAACTCTGTTTCTCATTCCTCAGATGTCTGCTATCCATTACTTAAGCCAGTAGTGCAAAATGCATGCCTTTACAATGGTATCATTTTACCCAGGTTTCTGACTGTCTTTCATTTTGATAATGGCTTTGATGGCTGTTTTTCACTTTATCAAAGCATACATTTTCCTGTATGCTGAATTTAATATTTATGCCTAAGAGCAGCTTTGAGATATTCTTGCCTTTTACATAAATTTGAAGCAAGGTAGAGTATTTGTGCTTTCCGTTGAGCTTAGCCAAGTGGTTTTTAAGGGTAAATGTTACCAGTTTTCCACAGTTGTGCAAGAATGTATGCTCAAGTCGTTTATATCTAAAACAGCACAGTATGAATGCGAACTTATACTACCATAAACACCATTACAGAAGATGACATTTCCCTGAATAGGGTATACCTGCAGCTGTAACTCTGATGTTAACCCTCATGTAACTCTTCCTTCTGATTTTGCCCTCTGTGTCTTATGCAGATTGTATGGATTCATTTGATTTTTTCTTCTTCTCTGAAATATGCATTTAGAATTTGTGTATTGACCCTAAATATACATGAAATCATTATAAAATGAACTGTGTTTGCTACAGGGGAAGTAGATTTTAGCTGATAATAGCATTTTACATTTTCCTGTATGCTCAATAAAGCCTATTAACATTTATACAAACAAATGGTAAAATTTGTGTCTTTTAACAGTTTAAGTATTTATCTACTTTAAGATAAATTAACACAGTGACATTGGTAGTTCATTTAAAGCTCTATCTTTTGTAGCTGTTATCAGATAAATAATATGATTTATCATAATACATCCCCAAAACTGCATTAGGAAAATGATATACAAATGTAAGGAGAACTAAAAACCTAAATTTGTGTTAGTATAATTTTAGTTAAATGAAAGATAAAGTTGATTATTTTGTAATAGAAAAACTAGATAAATTTTAAAATGGGAAAATGGGAAAAATTTCTAACACAAATCATAAAACCTTTTTTTAAAACTCATCAGGAAGGCTATATTAATGGTTTCTTCTCATAGCAATTGTTTTATTAGTTAACTAGTAAACTAACAATTACCATAAATCACTAATATGCATTAAGTATGAACAAATTTTCTCTTATTTTCTAGTTATTATTAAATGACTTTGTGAGAATGTTTTCAGATACTAAGACTTTCATGCCGAAAAGGCCATTATCCGTCTGCAGCTGCTGAATGGCAAAGTAGCAATCCCACTGAGTCTTGGATATCACATGAGGATTTATCTTTGCATGTAATGGTAACTCACGTTGATTTAGCCAACTGTTCAGTCAGCCTCGGGTTCTTTTGAGTGGAGATTATGGCTAGCAGATGCTTCTGTTAATTCACAATATCCACTGAAGATAGCCAAGATGATAGTGATAGTTGATTTGAGGTAATATGTACACATATATGCAAGCAAGAAAAAAATATGCATGCTACAATGCATATATACACATATGCACACATGCTTGTAACATGTAAAAATATACATACATCTTTTTTCTTTCCCTATCAATTTTGAGGTTTCTTGTGTCAGACTACCATATATAGTAAAAAAAAATATTTCTGAGGAAAGCAAGTAGGAGAGGAAGTATCAGATCATTTTATTGGATGTCTAGATTTTAAATAAAAGGTATAAGATATCTTCAATTATTTTTAATAAAGGGGTAAATTTACCATATTCACATCAATTGATGTTTACTCTGCAGCATGTGGTATAAATATTAAAAGCAAGGTCATTGCACATTGCTTTCCTAAGTTTATGAGACCATTATTGATAATATTAACCAGTTACACTGTTACATGTCTTTTGTAGTTTCCAGAAAAGCATACTACAAAACTACTCAACAAAGATTGGACCTTCAGATTGTCATTCTATATTTCTTATAAAATGGTTTCTGAATTAACTTGGGAAATTTTAGATGGCATATTTCATTTTTCTTAGCCCATCTGCGCATTTGATTTAACTTAGAATTCTATTCTTCAAGTACCTAAAGATAAAAAGAGGAAGGTTAATGTGCTGTTGTACACAAAGAGGAAGTAGAATTATCCAAACAATATTGTTTCTCTTGTCTCTAACTTTTGGGAAAAAATCCTCCACTGCACTTTCCTATGTACCTTTTAATCAGACAGAAGAATTTAAAGTTTAACAAAGGTCCCAGATTGCTTCCTGTTTCTGCAAAATCCTATTACTCTTCATCCTACATCATTACTACACATTTCCCAATTTATAACCTAAAGAACTATTGTCAAGAAAAGAGCTGCAAGAATTATTTACTTCTGCTCCTAAATTGACTAAAAGTAATCAAAGTGTGTCATACAAATCAAGTCAAACACTAACAATCTCAATCATAAAGAAACTGATTCTTAATAAAAGAGAACAGCTAAATTGTCACATTGAATGAAAGTGATGAAAATTAAAATATATTTAACATATTTTTGTACTGTCCTATGTTAGCATCATAGGCAATGTGGTTAAATTGTAAAGAAAAAAATCAAATTTTCTGTTTAATAAGTAAGACATTAATTTGGCCATTCTTTAACAAAGCAAGTGAGAAGCTGATATAAAATAGGAACAACATCTGTGATTAATGTGAATGTAGCAAAATTTGTAAAATAAAATTTGATGAATTCAGAAGAAATATACAGATTTTTTGATACACATGAGTTACCAAAACTGAATGAAGAAGACTTAAAAAACCCTGAATAATCCAAACAAAGGTAATGAAATTGAAGTAGTAACAAAATACTACCAACTAAGAAAGACCCATGTCTGGATGGATCAACTGCTGAATTCTATGCAGTGGACCCTTGACTTATGAACTCAGTTCATTCAGGAGGGGTGGTTGTAACTCATGTTAGTTGTAAGTTTTACAAGATATAGAAATACCCATAATGGATTCTGAATTGCCCAAAGAAACCCTTAACTAACATTTTCATGATAAAAAAGTTTTGTATAACATGCATAATGTACCAGAAATGCCAGTGATTTTTCCAGTATATTCATCAAAAAGCTATAAAATGAGCCTAGTTTACTGGAAATAACAGTTTCATACTGTATTCATCATTCGAGTTGACATCTTTGGCTTGCAGGAAGGGAGGATGGAATGGAAGGTGGTTATTGTTTGGAAGGAGAGTCCCCTTCCATAAGAACACCAGGAATCCAGCTCTCTGGTGCCGTTTCTCTCCTTGAGAAATACTATAGCCCACTAGGACCTGATTCTGGCTCAGAAGGTCTCAAACTTTTCGTAACTAAAAACTGGTTTGATGTTGTCTGTTTCTGTCTTTTCTTTAACACTGTTCTGTAATGTGACATGATATTATCATTAAGCAAGTAAATGCAATGATTTGCTTTTTCTCTGCATGGGTTTTTGTTCTCCACAAATATTTGTAGCTTTGCCCATTTTTTCAGGATTTTCTTTATTTCAGAAAAAGAATTTTGCTGCAATGATTGTTGATACTCCCCCTCCTCTTCAGAAAGCTCCTCAGCTGCCATTCTCTGTTGCTCAGGCAGAAGTTGCTGAAGTTCCTTTGTAGATAATTCCTCTAAGCATTCCTCCACCAGTTCCTCAACATCACCACTGTCTACCTGCAAGCCTATGTTCTCTGCACAGTGACAATATCATCATCTGCAGGGTAAATTGAAGGCTCACACTCCTGTACACAGCCTTCAAATCTCTCCCCTGTATAATAGGTCACACTTTCTTCCAGGTAGATTTTAGTATCCTCACAGAGACATTGGCTTTGGATTTCTCAATTAATCTCACACAGGAAAGGATGTTTTAATCTTCCTTCTAGAACTCCTTAAGGTTAACTCTATACCTGAGATCATCTGGAAGCACTTCAGGAAAATTTCTTTGAGAAGTATGCTTCTTAACCTTAGCTATAACCTGCTGGTCCATAGGCTGCTGTGGAGGAGTTGTATTCAGTGAGAGGGGCATGGAAATTCTTCAGCCAATTGTTCTCCCAAATCTCATGCATGAGCACAAGCATTTTCCATGATGAGGAGAGCCTTGAGTGGTACAACTTTATCCTCCAGGTGTCTCTTAACAGTAGGACAGACAGCCTCTCTGATTCACTCAAGAAAAAGTATTCTTATTACCCAGGCTTCTGTGTTAGATCTCTGCATGACCCCTAGCGTATCCTTCATGACTTTATGTTTTCTGAACACTCTAGGCGTCTCAGAGTGATAAACCAATGGAGGCTTTATCTTGAGTTCACCACTCGCTTTGGCACATAGCAAGGATGGCTTAACATATGTAAATCAGTGAATATAATACAACACATCGCAGAAGCAAGGAAAAAAATCACATGATCACTCAGCAAACACAGAAAAAGCCTTTGAAAAAATTCAACACCTTTCATGATAAAAAAAAAATGAAGAAATTAGGTATAGAAAGACCTTATCTCAATCTGATAAAAGCCATTTATGGCACACATATTGCAACATCAAATTGAATGGGAAAAATCTGAAAGCTTTCCCTCTAAAATTAGGAACAGGACAAGGATGTCCACTATTACCACTCCTGTTCAATATAGTACTCAGGACATTAACAAAAGCAATTAAGCAACAAAAAGAAGAATTAGAAGGAATGTATACAGTAATAGAAGAATTATTATTTGCCAGTGGCATGATCTTCTACATAAAAGTCTCTAAAAATCCACCAAAAGACTCCTTAAATCAATAACCAAATTCAATAGCACAGCCAGACACAAAATCAAGAGACAATGATCAATATCGTTCTTGTAAATCAATAATGAAGCAAAGGAGAAAGAAAATTAGGGGGAAAAAAAGCATCATTTACAATTGCATCAAGAAAAAGTAAATACTTAGCAATTGACCTAATTAAAGAAGTAAAAGATCTCTACAATAATAACTACAATACTCTGAAACAGGAAATTGAACAAGGCACCAGAAAGTGGAGAGATATCCACTATTCATGTATAAGCAGAATCAATAGAGACAAATTGTCATACTTTCAAAACTAATATACAGATTTAATTCACTTCTGTTATGGTTGATACATTGTGTCAATTTGAGGAGTCTAGAAGTTAACTAAATAACTCAGCAGTTCTACATGCTGAGGTGAAGCGAACATGCCCTTCCTGCTCTAGGATGTTGTTCATTGTGTTAAATTGGTTCATTGTGTTAAAAGGTAAACTATGTGACTCATCAGGGATCCAGGGTCCTTACTTTGTATTCATTCTAAGCCTGTGCAAGAGGAAAGCACAAAGATAGTGTGGATGTGTGCAGATAGCCGGTATACAATACAAGGAGGGAAAAGAGGCTTGCTCTCCCTGCTTTTTGTGCTTGCTGCTTTTGCTGTCTTGTGCTGCCTTGAAGTGTTCCCACTCTGCCTGTCACCCTCCCTTTTAGCCAGCTGATCATAGACTGAAATCTCCACAAACTGTAAGCTGAATAAACCCTTTCCTTCCTTAATTGTGGGTGTTGGGTATTTTGTCTCAGCAATGAGAGAAAAGTAACCAAGACAAGTTCCAATAAAAATACCAACAACATTATCATATAACTGAAGAAAACAATCTTAAAAATCATATGGAACCAGAAGAGCCCCAGAATAATCAAAGCAAACCTGGGTAACAAGAGCAAAGTGGGAAACATCACAATTCTGGACTTAAAGTTATATTACAAATCTACTGTAGTAAAACAGCATTGCACTAGTGTGAAAGCAGACATGAGGATCAATGGAACAGAATAGAATATGCGGAATAATTCCAAGCACACTGAGCTATTTGACCTTTGACAAAAAGATCAAAAGCATACACTGTAAGAGAGATAGCCTCCTTACTACATGGAGTGACAAAATGTGTCTGCCAACAGGAATAAGCCTGAATCTAGACCCATATCTCTCACCATGTAATACAGTAAAATAAAAATGTGTCAAATAACTAAATATTAAAACACAAATGCTTAACCTGATGGAAAATAAAAGAGGTAAATTCTTGAAATTAAAGGCTTAGACAAGGACTTCCTGAACAGAACGCTGGTATCACAGGAAATGGGTATCACAGGAAAATGGTATCAGCAGAGTGAAGGGAGAACCTACAGAATGGTAAAAATATTTTTCTAGCTATTCCTCAGAGAACTATTGTCTAGAATATATTTAAAACATAAAAAATAAACACCAGGCAGTTGCTGTGTCACAGAGCTATACCCCCAACCCACTTCTGTACTTCTTGTAAACTGGTAGTTAGACCTAAGTTCTAAACTACTCTTATTCTTTTCTATGGACGAAATTCTATTAAATGCCATTTTGTACATTTACCATCAGGCCTGTGATGTATATAAGTCTTATCATTTCATGTTATTGTCCTGCCTTATAATAAACATGGTAATTTTTAAATTTTTAATATTATAATTTTCTGTATGTTATGTCTTCATTTATTTGCTAGGTTACTTTCTGGAAAGAAAATCCTTAGGTAATAATTTTTAAATCTCAGGTAGTAATTTTAAAATCTCAGGTACAAATTTTTAAAATCTCAGGTAGAAATTGTACATAAAGACAGAAAATGTTCATTTTATACTTTCTTTTGAACTGGCTTCAAAATTCTGCAGTTTCCCTAGAACTTTCAAATGAGATTTCCTTCTTTCCATTCTTATTTATAGTGTCATTAAATCATGGATTTAAATACTTCATGGAAGATCACAATATGTAATATAATAACCATGCTTAATTCCTATCATCTTGTTTTGAAATCCTGTAATGTTTTTATTGTTTTTGTATTGTTTTGCTTTTATCTTCGTTGTTGTTATTTTGTTATTGCTTTTTCTCTTTAAAATAAAAAATAAATAAAAGTAAAATATACAGAGGAAAAACATAAATACTTTACATGTTTCAATTATTTTAATATTATATGCAAATAGCATATGTATACTATATAGCATACAGTATATGTAAAATGTATATGCAGACACACCTTGCTTTATTTGTTTTATAAATACTACCTTTTTTGTTTTGCTTTTATGCAGTGAAAGCTTATGGAATCTTTGTGTTTATCAAGTCTACCAAGTCTATCCAAGATCATGTGCTCTGTTCAATTTTCTGAACATTTTGACAATTCTTCTACCATTTCAAATATTTTCATTATTATTCTATCTAGTATAGTGATCCTTGACTAGTGATTCTTTGATGTCACTACTGTAATTGCTTCAGAGCATAAGAATCTGCATTCACATGAGAAGACATGCTTCATAAATGAGTGTATGTCCTGATCACTTCACTGGCTGGTTAATTCCCCTCTCCTTCCCTCTTACAGCACCCTATACCTGAGAAAGAACAATACTCAACCTTACAGTTGAGTCTAAGTGTTTGAATGAAAGAGTCATACATCTCTTAATTCAAAACAAAGGCTACGAATGATTAAGCTTATTGAAGAAGACATGTGAACAACCAAGATAGGCTTCTTGTGGCAAACAGTTTTCAGCATAAAGGAAAAGTTATTAAAGGAAGTTACAGAGGCTACTCCAGCGAGCACTTGGAATGATGAGGAAGTATATTAGCCGTATTGCTGATATGGAGACTTAACGGTCTGGATAAATGATCCAACCATACACACATTATCTTCAGCCAGACCCTGATCTAGACCAAGACCCTCTTTTTCTTCAATTTTATGAAGACTGAGAGAGGTGAGGGAACCATAGCAGAAACGTTTGAAGCTAGCAGAGATTGTTTCATGAGCTTTAAGGAAGGAAACTGTCTCAATATAAAATCACAAAAAGTGGAAGTTGCGAGACAGAAGCTACAACAAATCATCTAGAATTGGGCTGCCAATTTCCTGGTTATGGACCAGGACCTGGCTGTGTGGTATTCAGAGCTGGGCTGCACAGCAGGAGATGAGCAGCCAGTGAGAAGCTAAGCTTCATCAGTACTTATAGCTGCTCCCTGTGACTTCATTCTCACCTGAGCTCTGCCCCTTGTCAGATCAGCAGCAATGTTAGATTCTTATAGAAGCAAGAAACCTACCGTGGACCGTGCACATGAGGCATCTCTTCTGCGAGCTCCTCTGAGTCATCCAGGAACAATCACTCCCCCCTCAATGGAAAAATTGTTTTCCATGAAACTGCTTCTTGGTGCCAAAACAGTTAGAGATTGCTGGACTAGACAAGCTGGCTAAGGATATGAATGAAGATGACTATACCAATTATCAGATTTTTGATGTAGACAGAAGCACCTCATATTAGGGGAAGACACCGTCTCAGGCATTCAGTGCTAGAGAGAAGTCAGTGCTGGCCTCCTGCTGGACACTAATATAATGGGTGATTTTAATTTGAAGCCAATGCTTTTGACCATTCTGAAAATTCTAGGTCCCTTATGGATTATACTAAATCTACTCCTCTTGTGATTTGTTCAGTGGAACAAGGCATAGATGACAGCACTTCTGATTAAAACATGGTTTAGTATATATTTTAGGCATACTGTGCAGACCTACCGCTCAGAAAAAAAACTTTCCAATTACTACTGTGCATTGAAAATGCATGGATATGTAAGAGCTCCGTACAGACCTACAACAGAGAAAATGCTGTTTCCATATCTACAAGTGCAACATGCACTCAGCAGTCCCTGAATTAGGATGTAATTTTAACTTTCAAGTCTTACAGTTTAAGAAATTTATTTTAAAGACTCTCACTGCTATCCGTAGTGATTCCTTTCATGCATCTGGGCAAGCTGAATCAAAAACTTTCCAGAAAAGATTTATCTCTCTAGTGGCCACTAAGAACATTTGTAAATCATAGAAAGAGGTCAAAATGTCATCATTAACAGATATTTGGAAGAAATTGTTTTCATCTCTCATGGATGACATTGAAAGGATGAAGATTTAGTCGAGTCTTCAAGTCAGTTACTGCAGAAGTGGTGCAAATATCAAGAGAACTGGAATTAGATATGGAGCCAAACCTGTGGTTAAACTACTGCAAGCTCATGATAAAACTGTAACAAATGAAGAGTTGCTTCTTTTGAATGACTAAAGAAAGGGATTTCCTTAGATAGAATCTATTCTTAGTGAAGATACGTATGAGCATTGTTGAAATGACGTTAAATTCTGAATATCACATAAACTTAGTAGACAAAACCACAGGAGAGTTTGCTCATTGGCTCCAATTTTGGCAGAAGTTCTAATGTGAATAAAATATTATCAAACATATCAAACATGCTACAGAGATATCTTTCAGGGAAGAAAGGGCCAGTCAGTGGCTAAAATGTCACTGCTGTCTTTTTTTTTTTCCTTTTGGTACCGGGAATCGAACTCGCGAACTCATGCTTGCCAGGCAAGCGCTTGCGCCACTGAGCTGTATCCCCCACCCACTGCTGTCTTGTTTTAAGAGATTTTCATAATATCTCCAGCATTAGCAAGTATCACCCTGGTCAGTCAGCAGCCATCAGCAACGAGGCAAGACCATCCGTCAGCAATTGACATCATGACTTACTGAAATCTCAGATCATGGTTAGCATTTTTTTTTTTTTTGGCAAAAGTTATCTTCATTGAGGTATATATATGCTATGACATTCACCATAGTATTGATCAAACTCATCAAGAGACTCACAGAGAGGACTTCTTAATCTGCTTCAGAGAGTACCAAAAAATCATAGGATAAGTGTGTTTGAGGAAAAGGGGAGTATTTTGATGGGGAATAATGTGTTATTATTGTCATAAAATTATGCAACTGATATTTTCACTGCAATTATTACTTCATTTCTTACATTAAGTAGTTTGATCTTCACACAGTTGTCACTTGAATCCTTTTGACAGGAGTCTCTGACAGTTTTGTGAGTTTTTCACATGATATTATTTTCCAAGTTTATTTTGTATATTTCCTGTAGCATCCCTAGAATAAGCAATTCATTCAAGGCCTTGGTCTCTTTTAGTTGAGGTTTTGTGTGTGTGTGTGTGTGTGTGTGTGTGTGTGTGTTACTGGAGATCAAACCCGTGTACTTGATAACATTGAGTGACATTCCTAGACTTTCTTTTTTTGAGAAAGGATCTAAGGTGCCTAGTCAGGACTTGAGCTAGCTTAACTGTTTCTTTTGATATCATGTTCTGATCAATCAATACTATCAGCTTTGTCATCATATCTAGGATTCCTTGGACAGAACTATGACTGAATTCTCATACTTTATCAGTAATTCAACTACTAATAATAATCAGTATAATAACTCTTAAAGGCACACAAAAGAGTGCACAAAAAATTTAATTTCTAAGAACAGATTTTGGTTTTGTAAAAAGAAAAATAAGAAACAATTTACTTTTAAAGAAAATAGTGTTTCATTCTTTATAAAATGCTTTACAATAGCAAAATTAAAAGTTTTAGTGAATTATCACCATATCTTATTAAATTATCTTTCTATCCATTTCAAAGAGCAAAGTTTATCTAATTTTCCAGCATCTTGAAAACTATGTTTTAAAAGTTTACAGTTCAATATTATTTATTCTAGAGGTCTTTCTCTTCAACTTTAATTTCAAATTATCAAATTCAATTTAGGTATAATAAAGACAATTTGGTAAAAGTAACATTGTATTAAAATTATTCCCCTTCCATATATTGTGATTTGAATTATACACTTTATTTAACACTAATCTAGATTATATTATAGCTACTTCTCAAGTGTAAATGTTATGGTAATTTGAAGATCATAGACAGGCATTTCAACAAGTATGCATTTTTATATCCTACATCCTACTAAGTATATAGCAAAAAACAGAAAAGAAGAATGAAAGAGAGAGAGAAGAAGAAAAGAAAAGCAAAATTAAGTTTTTCTTTTTTGTTCTATTTACCTCCCTGATAATGGGGTGAAAAAATCCCCAAATCATTTAGCTGCTTGAAATCATCCTGATTACATGTTAGTACAGGGTTCACTTTTGCCTGGTTAGATAGGAAGTCTTTCAGAATGTTCAAATAACAAAAGCACCTTATTCTATAAGTATCACTTTTGCACCATCTCAGTTTAGCTTCTTTAGTGCTTCTTGGTGGCTTCTCTTCCTGTGACTAGAGGATAGAGTCCCTGGACAGGGCCCTTACTTCTGTTCACCTATAGGGTTCCATTTATTTTCATCTCCTTTGCTTAAAGGTTTCTGGGAGCTTTAAGAGTAGTCTATAAGGTAGCGGTAATTCCACAGCATCTATGTACAAGCATTTTCCAAGTCTTCAATAGTCATTGCTTCTTAGAAAACATCCTGCACTCCTCCCTTAGTTTACCATGATTACAGTACTAGTAGCATCTTCACCAGTTGGTCTCTGTTAACGCCAACTTGCACAACAAAGGATTTATTCAAGTTTTTCAAAGAGAATAAGAAAATTAGCCAACACCTTAAAAATAGAGCTATTTCTCCAGTGCAAGGAACCATAGGGAATATAAACTAGCATTTTTTCAGTGCACTTAAAGATTACTATTTTACTTGTATCTTTGTTACAGTGATAACACATATTTCCAATAGAATTACAGGAAGATTCTATTTTATCCAATTTCCCCTTGCTATCAAGCAGTAAGTTCATTAATGGCATTAGTTCAATTCTCAATCACTGATGATTTTTCTATTTTAAAAATCATAATCTTTATTTTCAACATTACTATAACTGTATATATCCCTAAAATGTGCATTAGTGATAAACACAACAGAAATCCATGTCTATGCCATTATCAGAAAAAGTTTGTTCTTATTACTTAAGAGACAAAAGCACAGTATGTTTTCAGTGGTGAAGTCAATTTCTCTCTACACAACTATAGTAGTATAGCTCCTAAGGCATTTCACATCATTATTCCCTGATTATGATTATGTACACATATTTTTCTACTATATTCAAATTTAACCTCCTTTAAGACACTGCTTATTTTTAAAGATCTATTTTAAGCAGCACACACTGAGGGACAACAAAAATGCATAGCTAGAAAGAATAATGAAAAAGAGATCTGTAGCCATATGCCAAGTGGCCCTGAATAGATCAGGTCTACTAATTTGTATCAAGGCAAGATTGATAACTCTGTATTCTAAAAGGCAGCACACTATGCTAAAATCCTCATAGACAATAATCAATCTACATGCATGACTGTGCTAAATGGAGTGTGTTTTGTATTTGGACGTTGCTATAATGAAGCTTGCTTCTATGGTACGCCTGTTCTCTAGTACATCTCTATTGTTGTTTTTACATTTTTGCTACTTTATTCAATCCAGCCTTCCCAGCTTTTTACCTACTACACAAAACATCTTCTAATGTGTGCCATCTAAAAGTTACTTAATAATTTATAAACTGCAGAGACCTCTTGTCTCCAAAAAGAGCCACTGGCTGAAATGTTCTGTTCCGTGAAATAATAAACATGAGTTTCAAAATTCTTCAGTACCTGTGTGTTCTTTACATGAAGACAGAATAATGGGAGTTTTTAATTCTCGTGTCATACATAAACAGATCAGGTGCTTATGTTTGTGGTCATTCTTCAAAGTATAGTGTTTGCCTTAATTTGAGAGACCTTTTTCCAGCAGCACACATTGAGGGATAAAAATGTGTAGCTAGAAAGACTCTCTTATGTTAATACCACAGTATGATGCCAGTGTCCCAGGCTGGTCTCCTCTAATACAGCCAGCTTAGCTATGTTCCATGCTGAACTTTACATCTAGTTCACCTACCTTCTAGTTCTGAAGAAACAGAGGAAATTGCTGCCTGACTTGTGTAAAGTATAGAATAATTCCTACGGAAAAAATCATTACTGCAGTTCTATTGACTGCTAGCCGATAATCAGTTCTGTGAGAAGTTGTACAGTATAGGAGCCTCTCAAACTGGACAATGAGAGTGAAGAGTTTTATTCTGCATGGACTGCTCTACCCAATAGTTAGAAATGTGAATAAAGTGAGTGGCTATACCATTTATTCCTCATCACTGACTCATATTTTGATGAGACTTAAAATATGCAACTTAACATGGACATCCAAGGTCCACTCATTCATTTCTTCATTACTTAAAATAAAACAAACTATTGAGAAAAAGCACATTTTATAGATTAGACATTATTTTAAATTTTGAATAAGCAGATATACACAGAGCTGACAAAAATCTCTGCTCCCTTGGGAAAGCTGCCTTAGGGGGAAGCAATAATTAGGAAACAAATAGTATTTAATGCATACTAAATCAGATATTAAAGGCTAAGAAGGGGAAAAAGGCAATAAGAAAGCAAGCCAGTGGTGATCATGTTTTTATTTAAAAAAATAATGTACCTGTGATGATCTTGTGGAGAAAGGGAATGTGAAGGGGTTGAAAATGAGTCTTCACAACCAGTGAAGGATGCATGACCATGCAAAAGTGCACAGTACTTATGCTGTCTTTCTTGGGTACTTAAGAAAAGTAGGGAGTTAGAAAGTCTGTAGTAGAATGAGACAGAAAACTATATGGGAAGATGATATCAGGAGGTGTTGGTGATTTATGGTCCATGTTGTCTTTTCATATTGTTTTGAACTATAATTAACTTACCACAAAATTTCCTCAACATATAAATTTTATTTGTTATACATGCTGAGATCTATCATATTATCATGATCAAATTTTATAATATACCTTTCAATTTATGAGTAAATGGTACACTTTAGTACTCATTTCTCAACCCTACTGATGGAGATCACTATGAAGCATCCCTGAGCAGGACTTAAATTAATCAGTGGGCTTTTCCTGTTTACTTGTGAATTTGTGCAAGTCCTAGGCTCCTTTTCTGGAGATGGGCCGTACACTTATAGTAAGTGAACCTCTGTGTGTCAGTGATCCCTACTGAGATTTGTAATAGGGGATGAAGTCAGAAAATCTCAAAAGATAAGACAAGATCGCAGTTAAGAACACCTGGATCCAACTTTAACTAGATAAAGACTGTAGTCTTAAGGATCTCACTCTGGATGGATTAACTTAATACCTTACTTGGAGAAGTCCTTGAATGGTTCTGCCTTTCTTGAGTACGCCCCTCTCTTCTTCTGATAAATAAATAATTAGAGCCACCCAGAGAAGGTCGTGGTCTTAGCCCTAAGAGAAGCTCACATTCTGTGAGAAGGCTGTGATTCTCCTGGATCCCTGATATCGTTTCATTTGCCTCTTTTTATTTAGCCTTCACCATACACTTCTGCATGAGATTGCAAACCTGATCAACCCGCAATAACCAAGGGATGTTATTCACCCAATACCTACTTATGTACCACAATCTCTAGACAACCTTTGATTTATATTACATCTTTATGAATTTGTCTATTCTGGATATTTCATGTAAACGCAATCATGCAATTTCTTGTCTTTTGTGATTACATTTTTTACCCAGCATAATATTTAAAGTCATATCCTTTTGCAGCATGTCTTAATACTTTTTTCTTTTTCTTGTACAATCATATTTGGATTACTTGTTTTAGGGTACTCAGCATATAGCTTCCTAATTAGTTATATGACCTGTGGACATTTCTCTCATCTTATTGTCTCTTCATGGTATTTTTAAATATTAGTATTTTTAAATACTTCCACTGTCATAATTTGCAGCACAATGTTTTTCAGTTAGATGAAGTACAATTTCCTTTTTATCAATAATGTTTCATGTATGTAACAAAACATTGTCTACCCCAAAGCAAAAAGATTTACTCCTATATTTGGTAAGAACTTTAAAAATTTTAATCTTACATTTCTGTCTATGGTTGAATTTTCAGTTGATTTGTCCATATTGTGGAATGTGGAGGTCAAACATCATTCTTTTGCCTGTGTATGTTTAGCTGTGTCAGATCCATTCCTTTTTTTTTAAAAAAAGAGAATAAAAGAGCAATAAAAATGATACACAATTTCAAAACAAGATGATAGCCTCTATTTCTTGAAAGCACTACTCTTTCTTTAGCTGAAATTCCTTGGCACCATTACTGAACATTGATTATCACCAAAATATGGATTTTACCTAACTCCCAACCCTATTTGAGCAATCTACTTCTCTACCTTTAGGACGGTGCCATTCTGTCTTGATTACTATAGATTTATAGTGTAGGAAAGGAAAAATATTACCAAGACTGAAATTAAAGTTTACATGGACCCCATAGTTAAAGTGAAGTATTACAGGAAAAAATATACACATATGATTTACCTGACAAAAGAAATTTCAAGAGAAAATGAGGACTGAAACAAGTGCAAAACCCAAATGTTTTTGCATTATGTTGTATATAAGAGAGGCAACTGTTCAAAAGTCACCAAAATATGTGAAGAGGCCAAAGGAAAATCAGAATTACTCTAACAAGGTATATTTGTTCAAATTTCTCTTGACTATGACTCTCTGTTGAAGAATGTTCCTTTTATCCTAGCATAGAAAGTGTATCTTTTGCAAGCATTTTTAATTCTCTATATTCAGGAAGAAACATGGAGGTTAAAGTATCCTGCTTGCATCTGCTGTTTTTAAGTTATTTCAGCTCAAAATAAACTACGTGCCAAACCAGCATACTTTGGGGTGTCATAATTCTTCCACTTTTCCACAGGAATTGAGAAATGATGATATTTGAAACCTGTAAATGCATTAATTGTGAAGATGGTTTTGGTTACTCAGAGTTCAATATACAAGTTTGTTCACATTTCACACCTATGAATTTTTTGTCAATTTCTGACAGAAAGGGTGAAACTTTAGTAGACATTTTATTGCATCTGTAGATCAATTTGGGGACCAGCATTGCTTAATAATCTTAAATGTTTTCATTCAATGTCAATGATGTCTTCCCAGGTATTTAGAGATTCTTAAACTTTTTTGAGGCAACTATTATCTGTGTGCATTTCTTGTACATCTTTTGTTACATTTACTACAAGCATTGTTCTCTTGTTGATCCCAGTGTAAACAGAATTGTTCTTAACTAAAAATGGGGAACATTTGTCATTAAGGCGCAGTTATACAACTGATGTTTGTATATTACATTGCTGTCTTAGTCACTGTCTCACCACTGAGAAACAATACTTCACGGCTAAAACTTGAAGAAGAAAAGTTTAAGTTTTGCATTTCAGCTCAGAGTCCACTGACTCTAATGCGGAGGGGCACAGCAGAGGAAAAGCTGCTCAGCAATGGCGTTCAGGAAGAAAGGAGAGAAAGAAGTCAAAGAGGCAGACAGGCCCTGGTAGGTCACATTCCCAGTGATCTTGCTCTTCTGAACAGGCCCCACCTCCTCACAGTGAATCAGAAGCATTGTGCGATAATCCCCTCACCTCTCAAACCTCCCGCCTCTGAGCGCATGAGGCTTTGGGGAGGAGAAAGATGCACACCTCCTCCACTGTACACTTGTTTCTTAGTTGTGACAGTTTTCAGTAGTTTCCTTAGTGTTTTCAACACACAATATTATATCCTCTGCTAATAGAGACAGTTCCACTTCTTTCATTCTTCACTTCTCTTTTCCAGTCTGTGTGCATTTGTATTTTATTTTTTAAGCTTTAGTGCCCTGGGTAGAACGTCCAGTGCAGTGTCAAATATCAATCTCAAGAATATGCATCCTTGTGTGTTCCTGATTTTAGAATGAAAGTATTCCTTTTTTCAAGACTAAATATGATGTGAGCTGTAGGGGTATAGGAAATGCATTTAGGGGTCACAAATTCCCATCCAATTCATTGTTTAGTATTCTCATCGAGAAAGATTAATTATTGTTTTTTTTCTGGGTCTACTTGGGTACTTTTGCAATCATTCAACCTTTATATTTTAGGTAATTATGTGGTCTTTTATTTTTTACTCCTTTAGCATGCTATATCGAATTTGAACTGAGTGTGTTGCATAAAATAAATAAATAAAAATAAATAAGTTGCATAAAAAATGAGTATATAGAAGAGTATGCTATGTTAAATCTTGAAAAATAATCTTAAATTAATAGAATAAATCTCACTGGGGCATGGTCACTGTCTTTTCTATATTTTCTGGATTTGCTTGCTACAGTTTGGTTGAACAAAAAAGAAAAATTAATTTACAGTAATTATTGCTAATATCTATTATGTTTATGAACATTAAAATATTCACTAAATACACACTATTTATTGCCTGTTTTATATGTAGGAGGTCATTCACTGACTAGGTAATATGTTTGCACTGTAGCTATTTTTAGGTTATATGTCTGTTACTCTTTACTAATAAGATTTTTGAGATTTTCTAACAGTTTTTCTCACAGGACACTGACACTATTGCACTTTATTTAAATTTGTAGACAAACAAATTGTTAAAATAAAGTGGTGGGCCTGGGATATAGCTCAGTGGCTCAAGCACCTGCCTGGCAAATGGGAGGTAATGAGTTCGATTCCCGGTATCAAAAACATATATATATATACATATATATGCACGTATATATACATATATACACACGTATATATACATATATATAATAACAAAATAAAGTGGTAAAATGAGTTGGAGAATCACTTAGTAGTAAATTTTTCACTAAGAGAGCTGTAGTGCACATTAGCATTTTAAAGACTGTAAACCATCTTTCAATAAAGAAAGCTCTTTTACTTTATTTAACTCAAAATTCCCAAACTTACTTGACTAGAAGCACATCCCCCAACCCCTGAGAGTATTATTCCCATCTCCAGGAGTTTATATGTTTCACAGAAGCTATTCGGGCCATACTAATCTTAATCTTTTCATCTTAAAGTTAGGGAAATTTGGGACCCAAAGAAGTTATATAATACCCTGAGATAAACCATATAATTATCCCAGATCATAAGCAGAGCTAGTAACGGAAAATGAAACAACTCAAATCCAATTTCTCAGCTCCTGCCTGGCAAACACGAGGTCTTGAGTTCAGTTGCTGGTACCAGAAAAAAACAAACAAACAAACAAACAAACAAAATTAAATCCAATTTCTACCCTCTCTACTAATTTTTTTCATCTCACATTGTGTTTTTTTCATTATTGATGTAAATATCTTGTCCACAAAATGTAATTTGAAAAAGTGTCTAAATTTAGTCATATCATTTACTTTTACAGACAATCTATGTTCATGTATTTATTTACACATTACAGTGTGAATTATGTGCATATATTTGTCTTTGTTTATGTCTTTGAGTCTTACATGTGTGTACTTAAATCGTATGTTTATTTTTATATACTCTGACAATAATTGAGAAAGTGTATTTGTTTTTATACAAATTACTGTAGGTAAGGGGGAAAATTTAAACACACTATATTTGGTTGGTATCTAGGGCAGAAAATCTGTACTTCTATAGAGTACAGAAATAGCTTCCCTGGAACAGACTGCATGATATCACTCAAACCCTGAGATTAAGGCTCATTTTTAAAATTTTTTTCCAATTAAGTTTACTGGTACAGTTTAGATATACATAATGATCATGTTCTTCATAGGGAATTTGTACCTATACATGGTGTATCTTGTTCTTCTTTTTTTTTCCCCATTCCTCTCTTCTCCTTTCAACTCCTCTTCCCCTCCATATTTACAAAGGCTTCTTTGTATTTTATCCTTATTTTCTCATATTTTTTCTTTACTCTTCCTTCCTTTCCCTTCCTGCTCCTCAGTTCCCCTTCCCATTTCAACAATTTCTTCCCATTTCACAGTATCTTTTACACATTTTGGTCCTTAGTTGCACTTTCAGTTTCTCACATGAGACAGACAATGCAATATTTATATGTGTATTCACTTTATTTCACTTAAGAGTATGTGACTCTTGCATCCATTTACCTAGAAATGTCTCAAGTTTATCCTTCTTTATGACTGAATAGTATTCCATTGTATAAGAAAAGTGCATCTTTTTTATTCATTTATTAGTTGATGGTCATTTGGGTTGTTTCCAGGATTTAGCTATCATAAACTATGCTGCTATAAACATGAGTGTGTATATATCACTGTGGTATGCTCTCAAGGCTCAATTTGAAAAATAGATAATCCATTCAATGTGTCAGACATTGATTCTACTAAATACAAAAAATAAACAGGGAGATGAAATAAAGAGTAGCCATGTGTCTAAGACAAAGGCATTCTGTTTAGTTCCTAAATACAGCAATAACGGCAAACAGTTCTCCACATCATTTTGTTTACCCTGGCCCATTCTTAGATCACTCTTATATTTAATTCTCTCACTTTCCTAGCAAGCATAACTCACATAATTGCAAGCAAGTAGAACTGAGTAAGAATTTATTAGCATTAAATATAAGTTATATTTGGAATAGTAATTCTCTAAGAAGGTTAAAATGCATTTTAACTTGGTTCACAATGTGTAAATCATTTTTATTGGAAAAGCACATCTATAAAGTCTGTGGATCACCATGCTTTTGTGGCAAGAATGCTGAACGGAAATCTGAATGAGACCCCCAAGTGAATGCTAACTAGGTAGAGCCATGAAAAGGGAAACGGTCGTTCCTTGCATAATAACTACTACAGGAAATATTTTAAGGGCTTCCCTGGAGAAAACAACTGTTAATAGGAAAACAGCTGATGGAGATGATGTTTAAAGTTTGGCATATGGTATGCAGAGATTTAAAAATCATAATACTGTGAAAATTATTAGTAGGAATATTAGTTTTTTATTGTTGCATACTAATCCTCATGAATTTAGTAGCATGAGACAAATTATTTCATAGTGTCAGACTATAGATTGCTTAGGCTTTCTCTTCAGGGACTTACGAGAATGAACTTAAGCTTGCTGCTGATGCTGTGATCTCATGTGAGGTTTGTTTTTCTCTTCTAAATCACCTGTTTGGGGAAGAATTCTGTTCCTTGAGGTTACGAGACGAAGATCTTTGTTTGCACAACACCCAGGGTAACTTCTCCTCTCCTAGCAGAGTCACAAAATCATATTGCTGTAGGCAGCTTAGTTAGATAGAAATACTATAGGCAGTTGCACAGGGAACCAGTATGAAAGACAAGACACCTTGCAACTGTAGGAGAGAGAGGCCCTTCAGCTGTGGGCCAGATCTCAAGACAAATGATCAAACAAATGCGCCCACATACCACCCTAGGGATGGACATCAGGGATTGATATTCTAAATAGGTATCAATCACGCTAAAAAAGCTATTAAGAGTCACTAACCCAACTCCTTACAGGAAAAGCCCCTGTTTCGTATTCATGCTTACTTGCTACATGACTCGCTTCCCCATTTGATCCTGATTCAGTTTTACTTGAGCAATTATAGTGGTAATCTTATTGGTTGACTATAATTTTGTCCACCTCAGGCCCACCTTGCTATTTCCCATGTTTCCCACCTTGGACCCACCTCACATCATGAATTTGCTTTATAAAAATCCCTAGAAAAGGCAGGTTCCTTGGCAACCCACTGGGGCCCCCTTCTGTTCTCTCGGACAGAAGCTTTCTTTCTCCCAATAAATATATTCTGCTCTTACCCTCCATTGTTCTTAAAATTCATTCTTTGATTTTAGAGAACAAGAACTTGTCCCAGATGTCTTTCAGGTTGGGAATTTCTTTCCCCTGTATCAATGTTGTGATCATGCAATTCATTACTCCATTGGCTTTCCAATGACAGGGTTCCATCAAGCAAGCAAACAAGCAGCTAAAAGCTCTCCACTATGTACACAGGTCTCATCCAGCGTTCAGGGAAGGAGAGGTACAGCAGGAGTGTACCAGGCAACTAGAATCAAGAATCATCATCAAGTGCTGCCTACCGCACTAGAAACATTATCTTTTACAACAGGTGGGATTGAGACACGGAAAAAGTTAAGTAAAATCTGTGTAATGCAAAATCAAATAGAAATAACTATTTTACTAAGAGGCATAATAAAATATAGATTTTCAAATTATTTATTTCATGTCTCAATAAACATTTAACATTTCACTTTTTCATTAATAAAGTTGTATATTCTCTTCCAATTATAAATATTTTGACAATTTTAAGTGTAGGTTTTGAATATTCATAGTAGAGGTCTTCATATGATTTTGAATATATTGTTTGCAAGTCCTATCGTGTTTAAAGTAATAGTTAATATAAAACTGAAATAGATTTACATGCTGTGTTGTTCATTTAGTCTTCCCTAACTAATAATTTTGTTTCCCTAAAATGTGTCCAAAATGGTCATCATATTACCTCAGCTTCTCTAAACTTTAGCTGGACTGTATGTGCTTATTCTCCTTACTTTTAGAAAATTTATATATGTGGATTCTCTGCCTCTTTGAGATTTAAATCTTATATAACCCAGAAATGTTTTCTTTCTGGGCCTGGAATCTGGCTCCGAAATTTTGTCATCAAAGGAGTTATGAACTCAGTCTCCCAGCTTCTCTAGGAGGAAAGAAACTAACTTCAGCAACAAAAGATTAACAAACATAGATGGCCAGATCGGTGGCCCACCCGGAGACTAACATCCTTGCGAACTGTTCCTTCCCCTCATTCCATGTTTGACAATCCTTTCGCTTTTTCCTGCAGAGGAAATGAAGTGTAGCTCCTCCTTCCACTTCAAAACTTTTGGTTTTCTCTTGCAGTAGTCTTGAATAATGTCTTCTTTGACCTTTTATAAAAGTACCTTACCTTTGGACAAATCTTAAATAATCTTTGAATATTGCTACTGTAAACAATGCCTATCTAATGGTTATTTGACAGTTTTTGATGCATATATGTGTCATAGTGCCTTACTAAAAGAGCCACCACTGCAGTTAATACGATTTGCATCTGAAAGAGCTGTACATTGCCATTAGTTGCACAATCTTAAATAAAGAATTTACAAAGTAGCCTCATCTCATTATTAGGCAGTTGGCCGAGAGTTACATAGTATTATTAACAAGGTAGCAACAGTATCTAGTGTAATGGAAAAATTAGTCTTTTTATCCAAGGGCTACTTATCTCTCCTTGTGTGTCTAAAATCCCTACTCTGTGTAGTTTCCCCTACTATGTATTTAGTTTTTTTCATCCCTACATTTCTGAATACATTTTGATTTGTAAAGTAAATTTCTATTAATTTATTAATGAAAGCAATGCAAATATCTTATGTTAGTGATGACACATTAGCAAGAAAAAGTGCCGGAGATGTGAAACACAAAATAGTCTTTCCTGCCTATGGTGCGTTTTGTCAATTTCGGCACCATGGAATGCGGGGCCTGTGAAGTCTTTGTTATGAGGAGCTGTCTCCTGCATTAGAGGATGTTTGGCAGCATCCCTGGTGTCTCTGCCCACTTGGTGGTAAGAATACACTGCCTCCAGTTTTGACAGCCAAAAATAGCTCCAGGCACTGTCAAGCATGTCTGGGCTGGAGATGTTCAATGAACAAAGCCACTCCTTCGTTGAGAAAGACTGCTTTCTTGGAAGATTAACAGATGAAGACAAGAACATGAAGCAAACAAATGTTATTAGAACTTTAATATATAATCTGGCTACAATAATCTCTCCCTTATACTGAAAATTGAAGCACCAGTAGAAGTCATCATGTGATATTCATTCACCCATTCATCTCTAGGCATACCTAGTAGAAAGATGAGAATATCTAAATTACTATCAAAGGCAGCCTGATACTGATACTGGTTTGGTCTTTTGGCTGTGTTACTTTAAAAACAATAGAAAAGGTAACTTATGAGACTCTAATCCGTGTACAGGAAATCAAACCATACTATCTGAATAAAGAGAACAGGTCCATAACTTGAGAATTGAGATTAAATTAAGGTGGTTAAAAATAGATGCTGAAATTAGTTTCACCTTCCATGAAACTCCAATCAACACTGTGACGCACAAACCAGCAGGGGGCAGTGCTGCCTTATTACAGCACAGGAGAAAGACGAGGCTGTTCATTCCAAAGTGAGGGATATGTCCAGGCTACAATGCTAATACGTGGGTATTTTACTTCTGCACAGAACATATTTGTTGAATTCAAATATATCATTCTAAAAAAGCTCAGCCCCCAAAAGTGTATCTACCCTTGGTATATCGTCCACCTAGCAATGGCTGGATTACTGCGCATTGTACTAGCAGTGGAAAAGGCTCCCTAAAACAAGAGCCAAAATGTTTTGTCAAAGAAAAGATTAGTGGATTTTGACTGAAAAAAAATCTTTTTTAAAAATGTAAGTGTTCATATAAATTCTGTTTTTCTTTTTCAATAAAACCTGTATGCCTATGAGAAGTTTATAGAAGTGATTCAGTAACATCACTAACGGAGAAATTTCCTTATACCTTGGTGCCAGACGTTGTGATTATGTATTGATGTAAACCCCAGCTTATGATCTTTAAAATGTGAGACACAGATTCATAATTTATTAAAAACCATCATGTTCCAGGAAATGTGATGAATAATCCACTCACCAAATGCATGTGAATTATATGCATCCCCTTTCCAGTAGACAGAGACTTCTGCTGAATCCATATGAATGCTCCTTATGCATATTTAATAGAATAGAAGGTTGTTTCATGCAGATATTCTCTGAACAGAGATAAAATAGAGCAATAACACAATGAAAGGTAACTGTCCCACAGAGTTGACTAAAAAGAGATCTAAATTGACAAGGGAAGAATAGAATACCATGTGGAAGTCTAATCAAGGCAATGGCAATACAAGCAAAGTTTAGAAAGTTTTTCAGATGTTTAAGATAAAGTCACAAATAACTTCTGACTTGGTGAAGCAGTAAAGTTAGAAAACATATTTATGATACCAAAGAGACACTAGGAAAAATTTCTGCCAGATTTTAGAGGCATCATTTCTAGAATAAGTGAACTACAGTTGTTTTCCTCAAACACCAGAATCCAAGAAAGAACTAATCCTGTGGTAAAAAAGATTAGTATCAACAGAAAGATAGACACCTACTTAGATACTTAAAGATAGACAAGTCCTACTTACCCAGTATGATAAAAATTGTATATCTGCTAATTATTGTCTGTTCCTTTATGTTAGTTGGATCTTAACTCTTTACTGATTTTCAGGTAAAGCTGAAAAGTACTTTCTTTTTATTTTAAAGATAAAAGAACCCACACACATTAACAAACAGACATAAACAAAACCTCACTAAAATGGGATGAGTAGTACAGAATTTCAGACAAGGTGATAGGAAATTAACAATGGCTGTTGTATTACATACTGTTATCCTCAAATTGGTTACTCAGTTAAACAAATATAAGCATGTAAGATTGATCAAACAATTGAATATTAATTGTTCCTCTCAATGCAGCAATACAAATCAGTAGTACAACTGTTTTAGCTATGCTGTTTATACATATTTTTCCCTTTTCTCTCTGTTTTCTCATTTCCCTCATCCCAGTTGAAAAGTACTTTCTAAGGAAACATGAACATATTAAGCTATTAAGGCTATGGTTACCAAAAGTATAACAAAAAGTTCTTCCATAAGAATCTTGGGTGGGGACATCAATGAACAGTCATCTTATTTTTCTCTAAAAGGGTTATTACTGACAGTGCTATCACATGCAAGACATGTTAGGTATACTGGCAGGGCTATCACTCAATGCTGTATTTCTTTATTTAACTAATTCTCATAGAACTTATGGCTGTATATTTCTACTGGGTGGAGAATTATATGTCAGTGCTCAAAGATGTTGGTATGATAGCTGCCCTGGGCTATTCAACAACCTCAGGGCTTCCAATAAGTTCTAATAATTTTGAGAAAATACTGATAAAGGAAAATAAAAACTCACAACCTGAATGATATCTGGGACGAGTTTGTGTTCTCTAAAATCGAAGAATGAGTTTTAGGAACAGCAGAGGTTAAGAGCAGATTATATTTATTGAGGGAAAGAAAAGAAAGCTTCTGTCCAAGAGAGGGACAGAAGGGGGGCACACGTGGGTTATCTCTGATCCTATCTTTTTTAGAAACTTTCATAGAGCAAAACCACGAGGTGAGGTGAGTCCAAGGTAAGGGAAAAATGGCAGCCAATAAGAATTGTTTAGGCAGAGTTGATTAAATTGGGTTCAAATGGGGAAACAAGTCACTTAGCAAGTGGGCATGAATACAGAGCAGGGGCTTTTCCTGTGAGGGGTTGGGTCAGGGACTCTTATCGATCCCTGATGTCCATCCCTTGGGGGTAAGAGTGTGTGTGTCTAGTCCTTTGTCTTGAGGTCTGGCCCACAGGTATCTTATCTTGTCTTTGATGTTGGCTCCTTCGAGGGTCTAGCCCTGTCTGACTATCTATAATATTTTTATCTAACTCAGCTTCCTGTAACATTCCCCTCTCTGAAGAAGTAACCTGAACTGTGGTGAGGAAGTAAGGGGCAATGACCCGACCGGACTGCTCTGGCTTCTTGAGGCTAAAAGGCATGGTAGTTGTTGATTGGCAGTTAGAGATACTCTTTAGAGGGTCTATATAAAGGCCCTTGATAGACATCAGGTGTTTTTATCTTGGGTAAATGTATAGCTTTAAGTCTGGAGAAGAAAAAGCCAAAGAAACAATTAAGTATGCATGGGCCAAATAATAAGATCAGCAGGATTATTATGAATATAATCAACAAAGATTCTTACCGAGAGGAGCTGGTAATGGCCTCCCATGGAGAGGATAAGCTCCGAGCTACGAGCTCTGCGAGTTAAGCACTAGTACCAGGTGTAAGTGAGGAACCTTGATGAGTCCCATGTAGAGTTATCTCTGTGTATCCTGTCTTTTTTGTCCCATTTTCTGTGAAGGAGCTGCCATCACAGAAAAAGGTTAAATTAGGGTTAGTAAGGGGTGTGTCTAATAAACCTTTTTTAGCTATATATGTATGGAGATTACCTGTTTATAATCATGTCTGTCAGCCTCAATTTTTTTTTTTTTTTTGGCAAAAAGGTAGCAGGGTTTAAGGAGGAACATGTCTTTATTTGAATGGCTGGTCCTTTTAGAAGTAGAGCCTGATATTTAAGAAGTCAGCTGTCTGATAGCCAGAGGCTCCCTTTGTATCAAAGAAGTCCCGCTACATTGAGAGGCGTATATATAGTGAGATCTTTTTTGAAAGTTAGCTTGGACGTTTTTGGCACTAAGAGAGGTATAACTGCCATAGCTCTAAAGCAAGGAGGCCATCCCTTTGTTATAATGTCTAATTTATGATTCAGATACCCTACAGGCTGTAGAGTGGGTCCCCGATCCTGTGTAAGTATTCCTAAAGCCACACCTCGCCTCTCATTGACATATAAATTCAAATTGTGTCCTGTGGGGAGGCTTAGGGCTGGAGCATTTAGGAGAGCTTGTTTAAGCTTTTAGAATGCTGTTTGGGAATCAGGTTCCCAGGTTAAAATGTGGGTATCTGTCTTTTGGGCCTCTTTTATAATTTGATAGAGGGGTCTTGTAATTTTTCTATATGCTGGTATCCAAAGGTGACAAAAACCTGTAATTCCTAGGAATCCCCTTAGCTGTTTTAGGGTCTTGGGCTGTGGGAAGGAAAGAATTGGTTTAATTTTGTCCTTTCTTAGCCCTCAAGTTTCCTTGGATATTTTGAGGCCTAAATATTTTACCTCAAGACTACAAAGTTGTGCTTTAGATTTAGAGACTTTATAACCTCTGTCTGCTAGAAAATTTAGCAAAGCACAGATGCCTTGGCTACAGAGCTCTTCTGAGGGGGCACATAAAAGAATGTCATCTACTTACTGTAAGGCTGTGACCTGGGAGAACTCAAAGCATGCCGAGTCATGGGAAAGCACTTGCCCAAAAAGATGTGGACTATCTCTGAACACTTGGGGAAGCACTGTCCATGTCAACTGAGAGGCTTGGTCATGAGGATCTTTAAAAGCAAAGAGAAACTGGGAATCTCTATGTCAAAGAATATGAAAGATAGCATCTTTTAAGTCTAACACTGAAAACCAACTGGCATCTTCTGGAATTTGAGAAAGGAATGTGTATGGGTTAGGTACCATTGGGTGAATTGGTACTACTGCCTCATTTATCAATCTAAGGTCTTGTACTAATCTCCATTTCCCATTGGGTTTTTGAATTCTCAAGATGGGAGTGTTGCACGGGTTGTTACAGGGCTCAAGTAAGCCTTGTACCCTTAGGTTATCAATTATAAGTAATAACCCTTTTCTAACTTCAGGTTTTAAAGGATATTGTCTCTGGTTAGGAAAAATAGTAGGATCTCTGAGATGTATCTTTACTGGAGCAGCTCTTAATGTTCTACCTATTTTGCCTTTAGTTGCCCACACTTCAGGGTAGATTTTTGTCTCCATGAGGGGAAGACAGTGTACCTGACCTGGGTGTATATATATATATTACAGTATTTAAACAAGATAAAATATCTCTCCCTAAGAGGGACTGGACTTTCAGGCATTATCAAAAAGGAACTTGAAGAGAGAAAGCCATCCCAGTTACAGCCTAAGGGTTGTGAAAAATAGCGAGTTGCCTCCTCTCTAGTGACTCTTTACTGAGCTATGACGGCTGGAAGAAGTCCAGGATTGACAAGAAGGACCGAGAGACTTGCGCCAGTGTCTAGCAACAGGCTGGTTTCTTTTCCCTCTATAGTCATGATTACCTGGGGCTCCTCCATAGAGATGACAGTCTGGGCAGAGGGAGAAGGCAGAGTGCGTCCCAGGCCCCTTTATTTCCGCTGGACCACCTGGTAGGATGGGTCTGAACTCTGGGGCCTTTGCTTCAGAGGGCAGTCCAACAATCCAGTGGTCACCTTTGCAGTTATGTCATGGCCTATGGGGCTTCTTAGGGCAGTTTTTCTTAAGGTGGCCTGTCTTCTGACAGAGGTAGCAGATGAATGTAGTCGTTGAGTTCTTTTTGGGGCCCCGAGAATCACACTTAGGTTCTGTTTTCCTTAGTGCTGCAGCAAAGGCAGCTGCTTTTTCTCGGTCTCTTTGTTTTTTCTCTTTGGCTTTCTCCTCATTGCGGTTATAAAATACCGAGGAGGCAATTTTTCCTAACACACCAAGTGAGCTATCTGGAGCAAAGGCCATTTTTTGTAGCTTTTTTTTAATATCTGGAGCTGACTGAGTAATGAACTTATCTTTAAGAATAATTTGTCCCTCTGCTGAATTAGGGTCTAGGGAAGTATGCTATATCAATGCCTCTTGTGAGCGATCTAAGAAAACAGAGAGATACTTCCTTTTTTTTGTTGAACTGCTGATAGTTTAAAGTAATTGAATGGCTTAGCTCATGTCCTTCCTAAACCTTTAAGAACACATGTCTGAAAATGTCTCCTATTTCAATCTCCCATATAGTCCCTAGGCCAGTATGGGTCTTGGGTAGGGACAGCTTGGGCTCCACTGGGAACTGGTAATTCCCCTGGCTGTCTTTCTTTTGGCCTTTTGAAATTAATAATGTGGTATTTATCTCCAAATGCAATAGCAGCCTGTAATGCTGCCTGTTTTTTATTAGGAGTCAATGTTTGATTTAAGAGTAACATTACATCTTTTTAATCTAACTCATAGGTCTGGGTGAGGCCTCTAAATACCTCAATGTGTTTATCAGGGTCATCTAGAAATTTTTTTTAAGATCTAACTTTATCTGTTTTAGGTCACTGAGAGAAAAAGGCACATGAGCTCTGGTAGTTTTAAAATGTCTATTTACTTTTTGTAATGGTTATTGTCCTTGAGAAGCTTGTCTAAACTCAGCTAAGAATGGGTATAGCCCTGGAGAGGCCAGGATTACAGCTGGTCGAGAAGCTCTATCTTCTAGCTTAGAAGGGCAAGTAGGGAAAAACTTAGGTTTAGTAATGGTAGGTGAGGCTTTGACTAAGGCTGTCTTGTCCTCTGGCTCTGAATATTGGGAAGGAGCAATCTCAGGCTCTAGAATAGTGGATGTCTTAAGAGTTTGAGGTGTCCCATTTTTTTTTTGTGGCTCACATTTACATTTTGAAACTAAATAGGGACTATTTTTTAATGCAAGGAAAATTTGAATGTAGGGCATTTTTGATCATTTTTCTTCCTTTTTATAATATCTTTCTAGTCGTACAATAACATCATAATAAATACTTTCCTCTGTATTTTATTTTGGCTCTAGGGATAGGTAGGCCATGCACACATGCAAAAAAATATTAAATGGCTTTTTTCAATGTGTAAGGATCAAACATCTTCCAATATTTAATGATGCAACTGAAAGGTGTAAGTGACCTTAACTGTGAGTTTCCCATGTCAAGAAGAGAAAGTTTGGGCATCCCCTCTCTATTTCTAATTGATCATTGTACCCTTAATGCGTCCCTCAAGTAGATTCCACTCCAGGGCAGGTGGATGCTGTCTGGAGAGAGCAGAGGACAAAATCTGATCAGCCTATCCACCCTCGAACTGATGTGTGATTCTAGCCTCCCAGAAAACTCATAGACAGTGTATTAATTCCTACTGGACATCTACAAGCCTAAGTTATAATTGGGCAGATGACTGGAATGTCTGAAGGAAGCATATCTTTGTAATAAACTATGGCTTTATAAAAAAGCCGAGTTGGAAGTAGTTAAAGTATTCTTGAGACAGAAAGGAGATCACCTCTAGATAGAACTAACAATTGGCTGCAGGAATTTTACCCTGGGCCCTAGGGCACAGTCTCCAGACATTTGTGTTCTCTATTTAATCACCTAGGCAACTTTTCTTAGCAACAGGACAAGACTATTTTAAACCTCGAAGCTCACAGGTTAAACTTATATTTACCATCTAGCAATCACATTTAAATATTGCTAAAGGCAAGTTAGTTAAGGCTGACAAGAATTCCTTTTACCCTTAGTTAGCATATGTAAGGCACAAATGTGAATAGTTTTCCTGCTAGCTGCCACAAGATGTGCATTGTTGCAAGCTACCTTAGCTTAGCTTCTGAAGGGTGGGGTAGTTAAGTAGCTCAACTGAAAAGGTTATGGAGAATTCCTAGTCTACTGGCAGAGAGAGATAAGAACAATAGGTAAGTGGAGATTTTTCAGTGGCCAGGAGCCAGTTTCCACCAAGGAACCTTTTGGTATCCATCAGAGAGTAGCCCTGGCCATGACCTCTTAGTTGTTTTTAGTTTTTGTGGGCCCACACAATCAGAGATCAGTCTCCAGAAAGGAATCCAGCTGTCTCTCTGGTCACCATTTCATCAGCCATTGGCTTTAATGGGAATTTACCAAAGAGATGCTGAGGAAACCTGTCCTCTGCTTTAAGGAGTGGCAGCTGCTCTAAGAGCATTTAACCAGCTGGCAGAGTAACCACTGTTTGTCAAAATTTTACAAGGGATAGCTAAAAGCCTGAACAAGTTTACCTAGCTCTAGACCTAGGAGAAGAGGAAAGGTTGGAGATCTTCCCTCAGACTAAATATGGTTTGGTCCCAGAGTGTGTTGCTTTTGAGATAGCTCCTTCTGGTGTCACCCAGAAGTCGGTTCTCTCCACTGTGCCTCAGGTTTTGACTCCCTAGGGAGACCTGCCCACAACACTAAGCCGGGACATGGCTTTTATGTGTGTTCTCCTGGACGGGCAAAATTTTGATGTCTCCTTTGACCCAGAGACAGGGTATGTGTTCTTTCTCTAAGGTGATTTCCCTGACTTCGGCATTAACAAATGCTCATAGAAATGAGCTTAACTTAGGTGGAACAGTCTAGAGTCCTTTACTACATCTGAGCTAGACTTAAAAAGACCCATCTTACAGTTTATATCAAAGCTCACTAAGAGCATTTTAACATTACTCTCCCTAGCTAAATAACATCAAGCAAGGAAAACCAGTACATTTAGCAACTAGTTTAAACGCATCAAACACAACATATATGAGAACAAAACAGAAATAAAATGTCTCATTAAAGAAATATTATAACCTTATAACCTTGCCATGTTTTAACTTAGATTTATCAACATTTTAACAAAACTGTATGACAAAGTATATGCAACTATAAGCAACAGGCAAAAGCATAACAAAATTTGAACCATAAAAATTTGTTACCTAAATACGTCCCAATCCAGAGTCTATAAAGAAAAGCAAACTTGTACCTCTGTCCAAGGATCTCAGTGGAACCTCCAAAATGATATAGGAAAATAAAAACTCACAACCTGAATGATATCTGGGACGAGCTCGTGTTCTAAAATTGAAGAATGAATTTTAAGAACAACAGAGGTTAAAAGCAGAATATATTTATTGAGGTAAAGAAAAGAAAGCTTCTGTCCAAGAGAGGGACAGAAGAGGGGCCCACATGGGTTATCTCTGATCCTATCTTTTTTAGAAACTTTCATACAGCAAAACCATAAGGTGAGGTGAGTCCAAGGTAAGGGAAAAATGGCAGCCAATAAGAATTGTTTAGGCAGAGTTGATTAAACTGGGTTCAAATGGGGAAGCAAGTCACACAGCAAGTGGGCATGAATACAGAGCAGGAGCTTTTCCTGTGAGGGGTTGGGTCAGGGACTCTTATCGATCCCTGATGTCCATCCCTTGAGGGTAAGAGTATGTGTGTCTAGTCCTTTGTCTTGAGGTCTGGCCCACAGGTATCTTGTCTTGCCTTTAATGTTGGCTCCTTCGAGGGCCTAGCCCTGTCAGACTGTGTATAATATTTTTATCTAACTCAGCTTCCTATAACAATACTGTAGCTTTACACTGCCACAGCCAGTATTGTTATTCTCATCTTCAAAAGTATCTAATGGAAAGGTTGACAAGTTAATAAAATACACCTGAATTTTTAAAATGTTTGTCAAATGTAATTTAAAACAAGTGTGCATGGAATTAAATATTACAATGACACTTAAAGAAGTGATTAAGATAGTGCAACGCAAAATCTAGAACACAGAAGTTTAAAAATAAATGTAGAAAAATAAATAGTAACAATAGTATTTGTTTAGTGATAGCTGATTTTTATTCAGGATATATTAAGATATACTGTTTAGCATAAAGAAAATTTAAAAAGGCAGCATCATTAATAAATAAAGAGCTGTTAAAATAGCAGTAAAAATAAAACTATTCATATGTATCAGAGAAATAACTTGTAACCATAGCACTGACATAGTAAACACAACCAACACTAATATCAGGTTCACACTCTAAAAGCAAGCTTAGGGTGATGATATGCTCATCCAAACAGTAGATTTCCTTTTTAAAAAAAGTACAAAGAACATGGAAGGTAGCATCTGGTAAGATCATATAATTTATTATATGTACATTAGAAACAAAATTAAGCAATTAAGCAAAAATATTATCAGAATCAAGAGTCCCAGCACAGCCTCCAGGGCAATATGAGGTATGCTTGGTTACAAGAAGGGAGGTCTAATACCAGGAAGAAACCTTAACATGCAGAAATGGTAATGCAAGATTGCAAAGAATCATGATTTGAACTTATTGACAATTACGGTAAATAAGAAAGTAAGATTTAATTATTTATTTTTTTAATTTTTTAGATAAGAAAAAAATATGATTTTAGTTAAGGGCAGTAATCGCCTTACCCCAGTAAGGCCTCATCCCATGGATAAAGATGAGCGAAGGAGAAGTAGATGATCAAGGCATTTAAAATACAAGAGGACTTATAACTTACGGAACTCTAGGCCTGTGATATTTGAATCCAATACAGCCATTGTTCTGCTGTGACTTTTAAGGAGTTGAACTTGCACTATTTGAGTACATTTGATTCTCAGATATCATTTACATTTTCCACTGGGACATGGAGGGAATTCTAGGCCCTTTCCACTTCACAACCTCGTGCTCAGGTTGTAGGTTGCCAGGAGTATCCCTGCAGGTTTAAAATCCAGCCATATCATACCACTCCTTTCCCAATGACACTAAGTTTGGTGTGAGTTTCATATGCAGATTTATTTTAGAAAGAGAAAACAAAGGCTCTTTCTTCTAGCTCTCTTTATGACCTATTAAACCCTCACCACCGGCAGGAATCAGATTCAGAACAGGAGGGTGGTTTCTCACACATTGAAGAACTCATCACTCCTCTTCCTGCCAAAAATTTACCTAACAAGAAATGAATAAAGTAACTCTTTTTACTCTGGCAAAAGCTTTACACATTGTATATACCTTTTATATCTCTTCTTTCTTTCTTCCCAAGATGTAATACCTATGGACAGTGTAAGAAAGGAGACTTATTTCCATTCTAATGTGGAAAGATCCAGCAGGAGGCACTAAACAATGATGAATTTCATTCACTACTTGGAAAGTAGGCTGCACACAGAAGAATTAAAATAATAGAGATTTAGAATAATGAAACTATTCTCTCTCCTTTACATATATTATAAACATATATAGACAGAGAGTGTGCAGGGTGGAGAAATAGTATTCAAAGATACAGGAATGAGAAGGAATAATAAAATGAATAAACCAAGGGACAATGGACCAAATTTTATCTTCTTTTTCAGTGACAATAATGAGGCAAGTATAGGGAACGTTCATAAATAAAATGAAAGAAGATAATGGGTAGATAATTATATTAAAATATAATTATATTTCAAGATTGATGAGCTGTTTCCTTTCTTCTTTAAGGATGAGGTGTTATGTTCTGAGATATACATATGTCTTTAAGAGAATATCTGTCAACTACATTCAGGTGTATGGTTAGCATATGAAATTTACAGTTTTTAAACTTTGACATTTTCTTTATACTTGCAAAGGAAAGAATGGAAAACAAAGGAGAATTGCCTGGCTGGTAATATTTGCTCAAATAGAGGAAAGAAGAAGTAGTTTGGTTTAAAAAGAGTAAACTGCTGGGTGTGGTGGCACACACCTCTAATCCCAGCACTGGGGAGGCTGAGGCAGAGGGATCATTGTAAGTTCAAGACCAGCTTGGGATACAGGTGAGCTCAAAGACAGCCTGAACTGCATAGTGAGACCCTGTCTCAAATAAATAAATAAATAAATAAAATAATAAAAAGAGTAAACTTTAAATTGGCTGATTCAAGTAACTTAACTTTTCAAAGGAATTTAAATGATGACAAAAATTAGTTTTTGTGAAGGAAAACACATAGGTACGGGGCTGGGGATTTAGCTCAGCGGCAAAGTGTCTACCTGGCAAGCGCAAGGCTGTGAGTTCGATTCCTGGTACCAGAAAAAAAACAAAATAAAAAAACAAAAAATGAAAACACGTGGGTATGTAGAACAAGTCCATTATCATAGTATTAGAATATTAGTATATCTTATTGCAGTTATTATCTTTAATTATAGTCTAGAAATATGTTGTCCAGAGCTATTGGAATAAAGCTAAATATCCAAATGGAAGGGCATTATAACGGAGATAGTTAAGTGCATACAGAGGTGTAATTGTGATTGATTTTCTTCATGATCTGAATAGCCTATTTATGGTGATGTTAGTATTTCATTGCTAGGTAGCAAGTTACCAAAAATACGGTCACTTAGAAAAGTTATCTCGTACTTCTTGATGTCAAAATCCAGATGGGTCAGGTGGGTTTCCTCATTCAAGTCTCAAACCCTTGACCAAGTGGAAGGTCCTACGTGGAGAATTTGGAAGGTGGTTGAAGCATGGGGCAATACAGCTATTAGGAGTTAGGGCCTGGTAAGAAGAGGAGGGTTGCAGTGGGTAGGACCTGGAAGGGTAAATAGACTATTCCTTCTCTGTCTGCTTTGTGCTCACTGGCAGGTGAGCACTCTTTTCTCTAGTCTGTCACTCTTCCATGATGATTCTTCTCCAGACTGAGGTAATCATAGGCCAAAATGTGAGCCAAAACAAACCTTCCATCCTTTAAGCTACAAATGCTGTTATTTTGTCCCAGCAAATAGAAAGTCATTAAAATCAATTCTGGTACCAGAGAAGTGGGGTCATTTTTGTGCCTACCTGACAAAGTAGTTCAGAATCTTCACACAGGTTTGCTGTGGGTCTGAAAACTTCTGGAGGTGCTGGCTAGGGAAGCTGTTGAATAACGTAAGCCAAGCTTGATGATACATTCTGGTTATAGCTCAGAAGACCAGAGTGCTGAAAGTGAGGCAGATGGGAAAGCCCAGAATCAGAAAGTTTCAGCTGAGGGGCTGGGGATTTAGCTCAGCGGCACAGTGCCTGCTTGGTAAGCGCTAGGTTGTGAGTTCGATTCCCAGTACCGGAAAAAACCCCGCCCCCCCCCAAAAAAAAATACAAAGAAAGTTTCAGCTGAATATAAGGACACCAGTAGCAGTTGGACTCTAGGTCATGAGACTTACACTGCGGCAGAAAATTTGTCGACATTTTGTCTACAACTTGCCCTGAGACTTTGTAGGAGACTAAGATCTAGGGCCTTGAACTGATAATCTGGCAGAGCAAATTTAAGGCAGTTCAATATTCTTGCAATAACATGGGTACTCACACTGTAGATTGTGAGATCTACTGGGAGGAGTGGAGCAAAAACCTCACTGAAAACATTTTCAGTTTCCCCAGTGAAAAAGCTCCAAAAAGTCAGAATAGAGGACATGTTGCTAAAAGGCTCAGTATTGAAATAAAGCCAAGAAATTTACATCGGGGTAATACCAACGATCCCTTGAGGGCTTATGTGGAATCACCAAGACATCATCTTCTTCAGAATCAAGTGTGCAAAAGAGGAAGACTGTGCTTATAGAAGAGAACCCCAGAACACGCTGTTCAAGAAAGACCAGCTAAGGAACTGGTTCCCTTTGATTCTGTTCACACTTTTAGCAATCCAGGGATTTAGAGGCCTCTGGAACTATGATCTAAGGATACCCAGTGACTGCTTAAACTGGCAGCAGACTTTGGCATCATCCACATCGTTCTGGTTTTACATAAATGCAGAGTGTAAGAGTTTCAGAATCTGGGAGGCTTCCACCTAGATTTTGAAAGAAATTTTGGGAGGCCAGACAATGCCCCTGAGAAAGCAGTACATGATTTTGGAAGAGTGATGCTGAAAGTTCTGAGAAAAACAAGGAAGTTGGAGAAGCAAGAAAGTACTCTTTCATATTTAATGTATCAAGATTACATTTAATTGAAATGGGAAATTACTTAACACTCAACCTTCTTAAGTATCTATTTCTTATGTCTCAACCAGTAGTACTAGCAGGCAAACACCCTGCAACACAAAACAGCACCATGTTTGTAATCAATAATGTCTGCTTCAAGGTCATCACATCCAAAGTGACCTAAGACCTACCTTTTATACAGTTTACATGCATATGATTTAATCTTGGATACTTATAAAATGTTAATGTTTCTAAGTATCATTCTGACCCCTGCTGTTTCCTTTTAATTTAAGTCATTCCCACCTAAACTATTGGTGACTCATTTCACTTTCTTCCTCTCCCTCCCTTCTAATCTATATTCTGCATGGTTCACAGAGTTAATGCTGTAAAAAGTAAATGTAATAATGTAGCAGCTTGCTAAAACCCATTCAGTAAATCACAATAGCCATTCTAACATCAAAGTATGGACCCATGCAGCTGCAAAAACCACACGAATACATAACCTCTTAAGCTTCCAGCACTTTCTCATTATCCATGTCCTCTCAGACTTTGCTTCCTTGTAGCACACTTCTGTGCATTAATTATATTAGGTCTTGAAAGATGCACTCCAAATATTACACTATGTTAACGTTCCCAATCCCTATCTTTTGACAGAATGAGATGTCCTGTGACTGTAAACCATGATATGTCAAATTGAATAAATTAAGGAATGTGTAACAGATTGGTAAAGTATAACTCTGTGTGTGCCTGTAAATGATTGCTACATAGACCAGTAAGTTGGGGTGGGGGGACCCACTGCAGCTGTGGGTGGCACCAACCAATAGGCTTCTAGTATGGATGGAATAAACTGGAAAAGAGGGAATGTGCCCATTTGGAAGTGCTGTGGTCTTTCTGAGCTGTACAACCTTGCTGCTGTCACCTTCAGATCTCAGTCTGTAGGTTTCCATTTTCTCAGCCTTCCAGTGCAGCCTCACACCAGCAAGTCTCCAGTCAGCTTCCAGGCCTTCAGTCTCAGATTAGTGCTGCATTCTTCACCCCATTGTTCCATGATTCCCCATCTTCTTGGGGTGAGGAGCTACTGGATCCTCCAGTTCTTTAGTGCAGATTCTCCTAAATTTGATCCTCTAATCCTTGCTAATAAAACCCTTGGCATAATTATATACACTGTAAATTTTATGTTGACTCAGTTCCTATGGAGAACTCTATAAATTCACACCCCTTTGCTGGCCTTCAATTTTTACATATGTGTAATTTTCTGAATATATTTATTATTGATTCTACATCACTTCCATTATTCCATGATCATCTTGACAGGAGGAGCTGCATTTGTAATGTCTGTGTATATTTGGGTGGGTGAAATACAGATGATGTACAATATATGTTCATCCAAACAGTAAATGTATGCATAGTAAGTAAAAGAATTATTTAAATATTCTGGTGTTCACACACAATTTTAGTCCTTGCTAAGTCATTTTCTCATGCAACAGATGGTTAGATTTGGAATGTTGGGAACTCAATCCTTGACACCCTACTCTTCTCTCACTCTTTATATATGTCTCAATAAAACCATACAAACAAGAAATTTTGTATTCTGAGTTGACATTTGCATTTGCATTCCTTCCTATGAGACTCCTCACCAGTTTTTCTCTTCACATTTCCACTGCAATGTTAAATGGACCATCCAATCATATTGCTCATAGCTGAATTTCTTTTTCACCTTTTCCAAATTTTCCATTCTATCTCAAAACAAAGCAAAATAGAAACTTGATTGCCAGCCCAAGCCCCCAGTCCATTATTCCTGGTCATTATTTCACCACTTTTTCTGCCCACTATTTAGTCCATGAGAAAATATTTTAAGTCTTCCTGTTAAATTGCATCATTAATGTTACCAATATGTAACACCTTCTGCAACCTCATTCCACACCATTATTGATTCTTGCTGGAATTATTGCAGCTGCCAGTGGAATGGACTCCTCACTTGCACTGTTGCTGACCTACATTTAACCTTCCCATGCTGCTAGATTGACTTTTTAAATTTAAAAGAGATTATGTTGCTCTTTCACTTAAATGCTTTTAGGTAACATAGAATTATACCTTAAAATGCAAATGAATGGGTAAAGGAAATGGTAAGTGAAAGAAATATTTAGTATTATATAGATACTCAACTGTAATAAGGAAGCATGAAATTCTGCTATTTGCGGGAAACTGAATGGATCTGAAACCATCTTATCTAGTGAAATAAGCCAAATGCAGACAGACAAATAACACATATTGCCCCTAATATATGAAATCTCAAAATATTATATGCAGCTATATTAGAAAGAAGTTAGTACATAGTCACAGAGGGAGTGGACCCTCAGGGAAATCAACACATTTTACACACACAAACACACACATACACGGCATCAGAATTATGGATGGAGGAAAATCTGAAGAAACCCAAACCTGTGGGATAAATAGCAAATTGAGATTATGCTGTTATTAGCAGCACCTAGTCCAGTGGGCCCACATAGGCAGCAGGCCCATAGGCAGGTGACTAGGATATCTAGACCCATACTCCCCTCTCTGTCCAAAAGTTCCATTGTTGTTTCTGTATATCCTTGCTATGTGGTTTGTTTCCCTATCTGACCAATGTTAGATAAGCAGCTATACTTGTAATCGTATAGATTTATTTACCCACATTGCGATTTTGGTGTATAAGTTATCCCTGATGAAGAACCTCAGTGGCTACTCAGGTGGGACACCCTCCCGGAAACCCAGGAGCTACTCTTCTCTCCTTATTTCCAATAATTCTCTCCTGATTTCCTCCTTGGTTTGGGGACTTTATTCATCAATGTTATGAAGCCATAAAGTCAGCACATTTGACATTTAACAGGTTGGGAATTATTTGTTTCCTATATCAACAAGAAAGTAGAAGTGCAAAGAAAAGAGGAAAAAATAAGAAGGAAAGAGAGGAGCTGTAAGAGTGGTTAATAATGGATATGAGTAAAACATCCTTACTGAAACATCCTTACAAACGTGAAAATACAGGGGAGAGTAGGTCAAGGTGGAGTGCTGGGAGAGGGGGTAAAAGTGATCAAAGTACATAACATACAGGCAGGATTGGGCCAAAGTGAAGCCCACTCATCTGTATGGTCAATCAAACATTAAGAGCATAAATAAAATATCCAATCTTACAAATCTAAGTCACAGTGAGAAACTCTGGCACACAGAAGAAACCTCAGAGTTACTCCACCTGAGGAAAAACAAGGTGGGTATTTGTCATGCTCACTTTTTGTGTGTGATCAGCTGCTCCTGCAGGAATACATTTTCTGAAATTTCTGTGCCAGGTAAGGGCAAGGGAAAAGGGAAGCCTTGAGTCTGAAAAACACAGCGCCATCAGAGAATCAGGTATAGAGGGAAATAGGCCAGGAACGTGGGTGGAGCACAGTCAGTGCTGTATTGTGGCTTAAAAAGCCCCAACTTACATCTTCACGCTTAGTGTCAGGGCCGGCCTGCTCCTTCACTCTGCTCTGTTCCTTCTGCTGCTCCTTTTACATGGATCACATCTTTTCCTTTTAATTCAGAATAATCTCCCTCCTTGTATTTTCAAACTACATCTCATTCATCATTCAAGCATAAGGTATAATGTCACTTCTAAAAGTCCTTGGATCCCGTATAAAAACATTGTCCTACAAAGGAACACACTTTATAGACATACATATCTTTATTTGCATTTCTGTCTAAAATTATGCTATTTCTTTCTCTTTTTTACTTTAAAGAGAATAAAAAGTTAAAACTGATACAGAATTTCAAAAAGAGATGATATAGATATAGGGGAAAGAAAGACTCAACCTGCTAGATGTCTGGTACAAGTTCATTTTCTCTAAAATTGAAGAATAAATTTTAGGAACAATGGATGTAAAGAGAAGAATACATTTATTGGGGAAAAGAAAGTTTATGTCCGAGAGAGAGAGAAGGAGAGAGAGAGAGAGAGAGAGAGAGAGAGAGAGAGAGAGAAAGAGAGGGAGGGAGAGAGAGAGAGAGAGAGAGAGAGAAAGAAAGGGGTCCCAAATGGGTTGCCAAGGACCCTGCCTTTCCTAGGGATTTTATAGAGCAAAACCACTAAGTGAGGCGGGTCCAAGGTGGGGAAAAATGGGAAATAGCAAGGTGGGCAGAGGTGGAACAAACCCATGGTCAACCAATAAGATTATGAGTATAATTGCTTTGGTAAAATTCATTAAATTGGGATCAAATGGGGAAGCCAGTCACATAGCAAGTGGGCATAAATACAGAACAGGAGTTTTTCCTGCAGGGGTTGGGTTAGTGGCTCTTGAAAGGTAATCAGCACCTATTTAGAGTGTCAATCCCTGATGTTTACCCTTAGGAAGTATGTGGGTGCACTTGTTGTATCTTTTCTCTTAAGGTCTGGCCCACAGCTGGAGGTGCCTGTCTCTCCCACAGTTGCAAGGTATGTTGTCTTCCATACTGGCTTCTTTGAGGGCCTAGCCCTAACTGACTACCTATAATATTTCTATCTAGCTTAGCTGCCTACAACAATAGGAAATTAACAATGGTTATTGTATTGCCTGTGGTTATCTTCAAAGTTGTTGCTTAGATTACCAGATATAGGCATGCAAAACTGATCAAACAGTACAAGCACTAATTGTTCCTTTCAATGAACTAATAGAAATCCATAGTACAAGTATCTTAGCTATCTCCTTTATTATTACTGTACCTTTTACTAGAAAAGGAAGTCAACTTGTCTAGAGGGTTAATTTTGTTCATGATGTGCTTCCCATGCCTAGAACATATCTGACATTTCTAGATTTTCAGTAAATATGTTTGAATGACTGAATAAACCTAAGAAGTTAGGAAGTACAATCACATATTGTTAAATATTATGTTCTCATATTTATTAAATGACCATGTAAAATAAAATATTACCTTTTGTTTTGTTTTTATTTTAAAAGCAATCTACCATGTGTCATAATACATTATTCTTTTTATGTTAGATGCCACACAAATACTTGGAATGTATATCCCTTTTTTAATGACTAAGTACCTAATAACTCACTGATGCAAAAATTTGCAACTATTCACATAACTTGGGGAAAATAGCTCTACGAATGGGAGTGCAAGTTCTATATACACACGCATTTTATCCGTGATAACATCTGTGTGTCATAATTCAATCTTGAAATTTCATAAAGTGGGTTTACCTCAAGGTAAGTCTGTTTTTTCTTTGAGTTTTTTTCAAATATTTCTAGGTTTTTGAAGCAGCTTCTTATGTCTTTTTTTTTCCTTCTTAATATATCATCACATAACAACAGAATTACTGGATTTCCTTGTGGTTGGGCATGATTACACAAATTGTTTTCATAAAACATTGAATATTTTGTAAAATCTCATAAATAGTAAATATTTGTGTTTTTGTAATGTAATGAATTTATTTGAAATATTGGCCATTTTCAGTAAAACTATTAGAAAATGATTATTTCACTAATCATTTTGATCAGTTCAATAGTTTTAATAGCAGTGTAATATGACTTCTGAAAAACCACACATTTTCAAATAAGAATCATAATATTCTTATATTTATTAATAATAAATAAGAATATTGGAGGTATGAAAAAGTTGTGCATACATTATATATTATCCAATTTAATACAAGAGTACCAAAGCAAATAGAACAGTACAAACTAAAATCTGAATTAAATAAAAAGTATGCAATTAAGGAGTTGATAGATATTCTATATGGAAAGTAATACTCAAATGTGATTAAGTATGAATTCATAAAGGCATAGTTATATAATTTGTCTCTCTTCTAGATTTATAGAGTTTGGAAATATACTTAGTCATTCACTGAAAAGAATAAATTAGACAGTCTGTACTAACCAGAATAGATAGTATATAATTTGTTTTGAATATATACTCTGAAATACTGAAAAGGAAATAGATAATATATCATATAAGACATACTTACTATGGTGCAATATTTACCAGCTCAGTGCATATTAAGCCAATACTAATGCCTCCATTTTAGTCAGAAGTACCCTTACCTTTCACCTTAGAGTCAATTAATTCAAAAGCTTAACAATTGCAAAATGACCATGTTTACTCTAAAGAGCTATGACAGGGTTTAAAACACGACCCAAACTGGAAAGAAATATAAATGATAATTGTGTCTGGGACATGGTATACACCAATTAAACTGCCAAGAATGATTTTCAATAAATGAGTGTTCAATTTAAACTACAAATTTTTTACTGGATTGCACATTTTTCAATTATTTTAAATCCCAAAATGACGAGTAAATGTAAAGTCTATTAATAAGGATGATTAAATACCATAGGAATCTTCTTTCAATACTGTCCTGTTTTGCCAATAAAATTGTAGCAATATTAATAGAAGTAAAATGCACATACTGAACAAAATATTCCTGGCCAGTAAAAGTGGAAGGATAATGCAACTTATTTATACTCTATGAAATTGTTGAACATTTCTAGATTTTAGTCTGTGTTCTGCCAATCTCTTCACAAAAGATGAATTCAAGAAACAAAACTAAGCTACTGGATTTTCTTTTCAAAATGGGAAGGTAAGGGATTATCTGGAAGCATAGTTAGATTTGATATGACATAGAAAGTATTGTGCTTTATTTTCTGAATACAATCCTTCCAGATGTGAGTCACAAAACAATAAAAAATTAACAAATTGCTAAAATTCATCTAATGAATTGTGTGATCATTTCCAAAGTATGTTAAGTTAGTAATTTAAATGATATAAAATAAATGATTAGTCTTAACTGAGAAAAACAGGATCTTTTTAAAAAGGATGCAAAACGCAATGAGAAAATATTGAGTAATGGGAAATCAATTATTTCATTGCCATCCAACAATATTTTTTTAAATAACCTAGTTTTTATTTATAAAAGGAGAATATAGTTTTCCTACATTTTGCAGCACATAGACTGACTTTATGAGGCTGTAAAAAAGAATAACTGGAGAGATTCATAAAAAGAAAATGTGGGGGGAATCTATGCTGGAATGTATAGCAAGTATTCTTGAAAGAGCTTCAGGCCTGAGATTTATATGGGCACAGAAATCAATAGCACTGGGAAATACCACAGAAGTTGTAACACAGATAAACCTGAGAGGAGAACCAGATAGAAGTTTAAGGAGTCAAACTATGGAATACAGAAAGAAATAAAATAAATCTGATGAGTTCTACAAAGTAAATCATTCCTGTTTGTGCATATTACTATATTTGTTGTCTTTCTTCCAATATCCTAGTATAATTAATCAAAATTACAATTTAGAGCTGCTCCATATAATTATATCAAAAATTGTGGGCATTGAGGAGGTTATTCTAACCTAAGATGGCGAAGGGTGGATTCTCTACCAGAGCTTGGGCAGTATGTTTACACCAAACACCAACAAAACCTGAAAGTGGTCAGCAGAGGAGAAAATGTGAGTCATGAGGAATAACCACAGAAAGTTAAACAGCCCTTCATAATTCACCTCCACTGCCACAAAGTCAATATTTTTCATAATAAAAAGTAAAAACAACTCATAATGTACATTATTTGGCGGAGATGAAATAATCACTTAAAGACATGATGATATAATTAGCTCATCTATTTTATACTCATATTTCCTGTATATTAATATAAAGCCTGACCAATAACTTCTTACATGTGGAAAGGCAAAGAACAGGATCCACCACATGAATTCAAATATCATCTAGTAATTTAGGTTTTTTTTTAAAGGTTCAATCCTTAAAGCTAGTGAATAACAAAAGATTTAGTATAATCTATACTTCACACATATATATTATGATTTCTGATCACATTTTTGAGCCTCTTCATATTAATATTGAGGAAATCTTTGCTAAATATGTAAACAAACATAACAAATGTAGGATGATTAAGATATATCTTTCACCAAAAAGGAATGGCTGTCATCAAGAAATCAAATAATAATAAGTGCTGGTAACTATGTGGGGAAAGGAAACACTTCTGCATGATAAGTGGCAATATAAGCTAGTACAAGCACTGTAAAAGCAGTGTGGAGATTGCCCAGAAAAATAAAAATGACCCAGCTACTGCTCTTCTAGCTATCTTCCCAAAAGATTTAAAATCATCATAGTACACGCATATATGCATATCCATGTTTATGGCATCACAGTTCATAAAACTAAATCTTGAAAATAGTATACTGATCCATCGACAGATGAATGGATAGAAACAATGTGGTGTTTATACACAATGGAAAGCTATTATAGCATAAAAAAAGATAAACGAGGAATTTGTAAGCAAATGGAGAACATAATGAGAACATAATATTGCATGGTTTCTCTTACATTAGAATTCAATATATTTAAAGAGTAAAATAGTAGATAAATAGGAAGGAGGGAGATCTTTTTTCAAATGAGTGGAGGGACGTGAGAGAAAGGAATAAGGTGGGTGCAGAGGAAAGTGGATGAATAAAAAAGAATTAAAGGGAAAAATGATGAAAGTAGAGCTTTTGTAAATAAAAATGGAAGAGTTGAGAGGAATGGTCAGGAGTAGGGTATAAAGGGAGAATTAAGATGGATTGTGTACATGTACTAATTCTGAACCATAATTGTAATCATTATGTACTGCAAACATGTACTAATATATAAAGAAAAAATGTTGGCATAATTAAGCAAGCAAAAAAATAAAATTTAACACTCCCATTCCCACCAAAGAAGATATATTCCAATTTGAATATAAAAGATTTAGAGCACTTTGATTTTTATTATGTATTCCAACAAAAAGTTAAATTAGTGTAGTTATTTGAAATTTAACAATAATACTGATAAATTGGTCTAACTATAAATAACTATTAGTGTTTAAGCACATATTCAAAAACTACAATTTTTGATACTATGTAAAGATCAATATTTCAGTATAATTGCATCTCAGAAAGTCACAAGTGCTTAGCAGTCAGTTAATCAATATAATGGAAATGATCAACGTACCATTATATTCCTATTTAAATATTTTTTGAAAATATTTTCTAGATAATTATTATAAGTATAAAGAATTTCTGCTCAAATGTATTTCTTCTTTTTTTTTGTTAAAATTTATCAGAAAGACCTCACACGTGGTTAAATTATCCCAAATTTGATTGAAATAAACACCCTGCAAAAGGTTCTGTAAATGTGTAGTCACAAGAAAGCCATCTGGCCCCATGTAATTATACCCATCTTTCATCCAATTCTGAATGCTAAATGCAACACAGGTCCAGAAATATCATACAGATTTGTAATATACACTTAGGGACTGCCAATCCATAAACCAATTAACCAGTTTTTATTCATATGGGTGTAATACTGTCTTCATTTATATTACATATCCAAATAGAACAGAGATATAAAAATCCCTGAATGAATTTCTGCTAGGATGAATTTATTTATCCTGAAGTGTTTCAGAGTGACAAGAATAGAAATTAAGACACAATAGGGGCATAAAAAAAGAACGTATAGCGTTCTATTTTATGGAAATCCTTTGAATCAAGTTGACATATTTGACAGAAAAATGTGTCTAGTCATTTATTACATAAGACCACCAATTTCTGCATGCTCACTGCCCAATAAACTGGACTTCAAAACCTATTATGGTCAAATTTCCATTTATTAACTTATGTTTTGTCTAGATTAACATTAAGTAGAATAATACATTTTATAACAAAAATTCAACCATAACACAGCAGCATCACAATCATAGATATGTTATTACACAGATTACACATTCCATCCTTATATGAATGACATTGTCAGTTTCTCCATCTTACTTGTACACGTTACACTCCAATACTTTTTTGCATAAATTATGTTTTATACCACGAATTCTAGTTAATGTCTTGCTAGTATATTAGTAACAGTATAGCAGATCATATTTGGGAATCTATAGGTGGTTTGAATTTTACAACGAATATAACAACACCTTTAATATCTTACATTTTGTATAATGAATAACTATGTTGTGCTAGTAACTTGGGAAAAAAATTTTGGAATTATATAATACATATTTTAGCAGGGTCATACTTGAGGTTTATGTAAATTTAATCACTATAATTGTACGATCCATGAACAATTTATGATACACAGAAAAATATATGAATGAATATCTGTATAATCATTTCTAGTGTCTACTGTATAGCTAAATTATAACTGACCTATATATTCAATAAATTCTCTATTATTAAATGAATAAAGTTTCATTAAAATAGGATGATATATATCAGCACTGAGAAATATTGTTGAACAGCAATTGTGTAATAAAAAGTGTAAATGTGATATTTTAATTTCTGTCTTCTGTTTTAAAAGATACAGATGTGTGTATTTTCATACTTGAATATATGTATATGCATACATATTTGCAGGATGCAATATGTGGAAAGAAAACCTATTTTCAAGCAGCAAGTTATCAAAAATAAAATGCATAAGTCAAAGGCTTTAAAATTGCAATAACAACTAATATTTATCTTAGAGAATGGCTTCAAATTATTTTCCAAATATTATATAACGATAATTCTTTCTTCTGCAAAGTAGTAGGGGTATTTTATTATAACATCAAAATACAAAGTGATGGATAAGTAATGAAAAGTAAAGATGGAAAAGAAGGTGAGGGAAAATGAGAAAGAGGTACAAACAGGCACAGAGTAGCGAGGAAAACAGTGAAGAGGGAGAAAGAAACGGTACATCTATTTTCCCATCCAGAAACACAACATTAGATAGGCAGGTGAAGGCATTGATGTGGGTTCTTCCTTGAATGTTCTTCAACTTGATACCTAAGCAAACTGTAGGAGGCACCAAAGCCATTTGCAGCACTGGAAAAAGTGTGAAAATCGTTACGAACTATAGACTCCATCAAGCTGGAACTCTGTGATTTCCCAGTCTGGTAGATTTCATTCCTTTCCAGCCTCAATCAACTCAAAATTAGAAAGAAAAATTATTTCCCTTTTGTTCTTTTAAATCTTTATAGAAAACCAATGTTCACTAGAAAACATTTGTATTGTTGGATGATGGGGAACACTAGAAAGGAGAGGAAAAGTCAAGAAAGTGAATGATCAAGAGTAGGAATCTGCCTTTCGATCCTCAGGTCTGATTTTTCACTAGTGCCATGCTGTTTTTATCCCAGTAGCTCTGTAGTATAATTTCAAGTCAGGGACTCTGATGCCTTGGCCTTTGTCTTGTTGTCCAGAGTTGTTTTCAGCTTTAGGTCTCTTCTGGTTCCAAATGTTTTCTCCTCTTTGGGGTGTGCTAATGGTATTTTGATTGTAATTGCATTAAATCTGTGTAACAATTTGGGGAACATGGTCATTTTTACTCTGTTGGTTCTTCCTATCCAAGAGCAAGGAATATCTTTACATTTTCTGATATCTTGTTCAATCTCCTTTTTCAGAGTATTGTAGTTTTCAGTGTAGAGATCTTTTACTCCCTCTATTACATTGATTCCTATGTACTTCATTTTTTTTCTAATGCTATTGTGAAAGGTGTGATTTTTTAAATTTATCTCTCAGTGAGTTTATTATTTGTATACAGGAATGCTATTGAGTTTTGAGTGTTGACTTTGTATCCAGCTATGTGACTGCATTTGGTTATTAAATCTAGAAGTCTCTTGGTGGAGATTTTGGGGTCTTCTATGTAGAGCATCATGTCATCTGCAAATAAAGATAACTTAGCTCCTTATTTCCTTCTATTCGTTTTATTTCTTCATCTTGCCTAATTGCTCCAGCTAATTTTTCCAGAACTCTAATGAACAACAGTACTGATAGTGCATATCTTTGTCTTGTTCCTGATTTTAGGGAGAAAGCTTTCAGTTTTTGACCATTTAGTATCATGTTGGCTCTTGGTTTGTCATAGACAGTTTTTATCAGAGTGAGATAAAGACAATCTATTCCAATTTTCTGTTGGATGCTAGACTTTGTCAAATGCTTTTCTTGCATCTATTGAGATGATCATATGATTTTGGTCCTTGGTTCTATTAATATGGTGTATTACATTTGTTGGTTTATTTATGTTGAACTGTCCCTGCACTCCTTGGATGAATCCTACTTGGTCATGGTGTATAGTCTTCTGATAATTTGCAGAGTTCTGTTTGCCAGTATCTTACTGAAGATTTTTGGACCTATGTTCATTAGAGAAATTAGTCTTTAGTTCTCCTTTTTAGTTGGGTCCTTCTCTGGTTTTGGTATCAGGGTAAATCTTGGTTCTTGGAATGACTTTAGGAGTATTATTTCCTTTTTGATTTCATAAAAGAGTTTAGGAAGTAATGGCATTATATCTTTTCTACATTTCTTGAAGAATTAAGCAATGAATCCTTCAGGACCTGGGCTTTTCTTTGTTGGTAAGTTTTTAATTACATATTCAATTTCACTGACATACTGAGTTATTCGACATGTTTATAATTCTTTATTCAACTTCAAATACATTCAACTGTTTTAACTTTTACAAAGAGGTAAAAAAATTTTACTGAAAGAAATAAAGTTTCTTTAGTAAATGGTGCTGGAAAAGCTGGCTTTCCACATGATGAAAACTAAAACTAGAGCCATGACTATCACTCTGCACTAAACTAAAATCAAAATGGATTAAAGATCTAAATATTATAACAGAAAAACTAAATCTGCTGGAAGAGAGAATAGGTAAAATTCTTGAAGACCTCGGTGTAGACAAAGACTTCATGAAAAAATCCCTGACTGCATAAGAAGTACTACAAAGAATCAACACCTGGAATCTCATCTTATTAAAATGCTTTTGCACAGCAAAAGAAATCACCAACAGAGTGAAAAGACAATGCACAAAGTAGGTAAAAAATCTTAGCCAGTTCTTCAGCAAAAGACTAATATCTAGGACATATTAAGAACTGAAAAAAATCAGACCCCCAATTTAAAGACTGAATCTGAAAATTGGTATCTGAAATGAATAGACGCTTTTCAGAAGAAGTACAAATGGCAAATGAAGACCTGAAAAAATATTCAACATTGCTGATCATTTGATAGAAGCAAATTAAAACAGTGCTGAGATTCTATCTCACCCCAGAAAGAATGTCTATTATCAAAAAATCAACCAACAACAAAGGCTGGTGGAGCTTCGGGAAAGAAAGGAACCCTTCTCCACTGTCGGCGGGAGTGCAGAGTGGTACAACCACTATGGAAATCAGTGTGTAGATTCCTCAAAAACTAGGTCTAGAGGTCCCATTTAACCCAGGTATTCCCTCTCTTGGTATATTCCCAAAATATTAAAAGTATCATAACATATCAATATATGTGCACCCATGCTTATAGTAGTACAGTTTATAATTGCTAACTCATGGAAACAACCCAAGTGCCCATCAACTGATAAATGGATAAAAAAGATGTAGATTTTTTCATACAATGGAGTACAACTCAGCCATAACTAAGAATTATCTTGAGACATGTATAGCTAAATGGATGGATCTTGAGACCATACTCTTAAGTGAATTAAACTGAACAGATATGTATAAATATTGCATTGTCTCACTGGTGTGAGAAACTGAAAGTGTAAATAAGAATCTAAATGTATAACAGATATTGTGAAGTAATTGCTCAAAGGGAAAGGAGAATTGACAGGAGGGGATGGAAGGAAATAGAAAAAAAAAAGAGGAAAAAGGAACAAAATGGAAACAAAGCTTTGTAAGTAAGGATGGGAAGAGGGGTTAAAGAGATGGAAAGGAAACTGGAAAGAAAAAAAAAACAGGAACCAAGGTATATCATGTACAGGGACAAATTTCCTATGATGAATGTGATTGTTATGCATATCTAAATTGTACCAATAAACTTAATTTTCAAAAAAAGAATATAAGATCTCAGTGGATAAATGTTGTGATGACTGGAGATTGATAGTGGTATATAATGCAGGCACTAGGCTGCCAGGAAAAAGAGATTCAGTGTGCTTAATAAATATTTTGAAGTGTAATTGGAGAAAATATGTATGCTAAATATCTGAGTGTACTGATTCAGTATTGAAAGATGTAATTTTAAATACTAATGACATATCACCCATTATTTCTACCAAAAAATCAATTGGTAGCACTAATATCTGGCGTTTAATGTCCGAATACAATGAGCCATTTGGGAGATTTTAAGTGGCTTGTATTTTTCTCTTGTATTGTTTTAAATTTAATTTGAAATATTAACTAACTTCAATGCACATTACAAATAAAGGTCAAATAAATATCTACAACTTGGTAGTAGCAATCTAGGTTATTTTATCTGGCTAACAAAGCAACAATAATTACTTGCAAAATATTAAAATTGTCCATTCATCAAGTATTAAGTACTGCTTTTGTTCCAAGTACTGATTTAGTTATATGACATAAAATTAAAATCTCTCTATCCTTTTGAATCTTATATGCTATCAGAAAAAAGTAGGCAATATTCAGTAGATATAAAATATATTCTTTAACATGTTGGGAGACAGAAAGTACCATGAATACACACAAAGTTTGAGTAGGTTAAGAGTAATTGAGATAGCTGTATGTAACACAGACATACAATTTTAGGTTAAGTGGGTCAGAGTAATAGTCTGATGGGAGATGCAAAATGCAGTGATTTGTCTTCTACCTTAAAGAACATAGGGCTTTAGGCTCTCAACTAATGATTTCTTAAAGACTTCAGAGAAGCTTGGTCCCTGAAACACCATGGGAGTTTTCGCTTCTATAGTTCATATGTGTTATTAAGATTCCCACTGTACTAGTTGCATCTTGCTAAAACTGTCCGATTGTTAAGATATAATCAATGTAATTTTCTATGAGATTTTTAAATGATTCAATTCTTCAGATTATGTTACATAGGATTATTAATCAATGTAATTTTCTATGAGATTTTTAAATGATTCAATTCTTCAGATTATGTTACATAGGAGATTGTGAAATGTATCACATCTCAGACGGGAAGAATCTAAATATCTTTAGTGGTGTAGAACTAAGGTATTCATATTATTTTCTGAAAGGTTTGGGCAAAACAACTGGTTCAATGAATACATGTAAAATATCTAAGGCCTTATTAATCTGCTCCAACAATAATACCAAATCTGCCAATTTCAACAGTCAGAACTAGTACTGTCTAGGTCTGTGAGAGAATCTGCCCAGTTTCTGCAATGACCTGGTTGGTGAATTCAAAGGTTATATGAGAGAAATACCCTTATCTGAATCCTTTATCCTATTAATAGTAGCTATAATGTCTAAAATCCACCTGCAGTTATCAATATTAATTTTCATTTACTGTTTTGGCACTAGCATAGAGACAAAAATTATGAGAAGCTATGAACATCATGGAATATAAAATCTCCTATAATAAGTAGAAAAAGATTAACATCATGATCAGACTCTGGACAGATTCAATGAGAAAACAAACAATCAATCTTTGGATTGGATAGGAGGAGCACGCATGTAATATAAAATAAGTCTTGAGACACAGGAGATATTGTCCAAACCATCATAAAACATACCATCAGTCACAGTATCTTTAAGAAAATGGAACTGGAGAGAGCATACCAGCAATCTGTAAAGATTTTGATTTATTTTTCCTAGAAGCAGGAAATGGCATTTAACTTTTTTAAAAACAAAGTCTGCTGTGGCGGTCAGACAACAGATGTGAAGAGACAACAGTATTCAGGATTATTATTTCAAAAGGCAGCACAAATTTTGTCTTGATAATAGTTTATAATAAATTTGGCCTAGGACAATGACAGTAAAAAAAAATAATGATTGCATTAGATGTGTGTTGAGGAGGAAAAAGATAAAATAAATAAAATGTTGGAAATGAGTAGACAGACTAGGTATCAGGAGCGTAATTATTTATGGTAACTATGTCTCTTACAAGAAGAGTGATGCTGATATTCAATTGTAACAGTCATGTCTTCCTCTTAGTAAAATGGTTAAGGTGGAAGATTTAAATAGCTTAGGCAATTGGGAGCATTTGAAGCCATGAAATTTTTATATCACTCAGGGAGAGATTATAGGATGAGCAGAGGAAGCACTGCAGAGTAGGACCCGGCCATGTCCTATAGATATCTGCAGGTTGGGGAAAACCTTCAGGGTAATTGATAATTAAGCAATAAATATACAGTGAGATTTTGTTTTGTTTTACACAGAAGCCACTTGATTACTATTGGTGTTAATATTACAATAGGTATAACTACAGCAAAGAAGCAATACAATTTGAGAGACTTGGTTTATAATCAAAACTTTCCAACATAGGTAAATGTGCAAAAAATGAATGTAAGATCTCTTTACAGATTTTAAATCCTGAGTCATACTTTAAACAAAAGTTAAACAATAACTTTAAAAAACCTAAAGTGTCCTTCTTATTCTAAATATAAGGTATTTTCAGACTCTAGAGAACTTAATACACTGGAGAGGTTTCTTTCTACTAAGGCTAGTTAGATAGCGCTAGATCTTTTATAGTAATGCAAATATGTGTACTCTCTAAACATCCTTTGCTGGAAATCATCATTCAGAGAAGTAAGATAAAGAAAAACTTTAAAGTATTATGTACTATAAACTTTTAAGTGGTTTGTCATACATTTAACTAAATAATTTTTCTGAAAGAAAGTCATAGTGATTTCTTATTTACTAAGAAAATTTATGAAAGTGTTGAAAGGATAATGGTCAGATAACTACCAGGTGTTATTATTAGTGTAGATTTCTTAGATTCCTAAGTTTTAGTTTAGAAAATCTGTATAGAATAAGGCAATCGGGATGAAGTGAAGGATAAATTATATTTATAGATTATTATGACTAGCTCAGCAATTCTAAGGATGATTGCAGTTATTCTTCATATTTTATGTGAAAGCAACATGGGATGTTACTATCAGGTTATATTTAGATTTTAGATATTTTAAAAAGAGTTATGTAAAGGGAAAATGAGAGAGAGAGAGAGAGACAGAGACCAAGAGAAACTGAGAGAGAGACAAAGAGAGAAAGAGAAAGAGAGAGAGATAGGGAGAACACCCTGAATAAATGGGTTCAGATTTTTGTTCATTTACTACAGAAACTTGGGGTATGGATCAACAAGAAAATAAAACATGAAATTCCAAATTTTTGCTCGCACCTAAAAAATCTCTTAATATTAAATAATATTCATTAATTCTGATGTGTTCTTCAATGGCGCTGTGGTTAGAAAACAAACCGGGAGTGAGGAGTCTTGTGGTTTTGCAGCTGACTGAGTCACAGTGCTTGCGGCCAATGATTATGAAGTTACAAAGATCAGATTCGTTCAGCAACTGTCTACACACAACTCGCTGATCCCTGCAGAATTTGAATTTTACATCTGGTTTATTATTTTTTTTCCAGCATCCTCCCAAATTCTGATCTAAAGTAATAATGAAATTTAGATTAAACATGTGAAATTTATTGCATGATTGTATGCTTACTTGATAAATCCAGAGCTCCATAAGAGGAAGGGGCTTTTTAATCCTGATTAACGTTGTTTAGCCAGATCATAACAAACTTGGCCTATAAATAGCATTGCATAGCTTTGAAAGATTGATGAGTATTTATGGCTGATGCTCTTTCTCACATCTGAATTTTCCAAAGTCCTTTGTTTATCTAATTCCTATAAACTCTTCCCTGTCATTCTCATTTGCTTAATTTACATTTTATTTTTCAAAATTAATTTGTTCTCTTTAATTGTAATCTCATTTTCTTCAGCTGGTCCTCTTCAGAATAGTGTCTATTTATGCTATGATGTTGTCAAATTATTTGTAACTTACTACTTTGGTTTTTCCACATATATAAATTTATAATTTTCTTTCTAATCATCATACTTCAAAAGTTAGCTAGTCACATATTGCAAAGAAAAGTCTGTTGATGAGAAAAATTTAGAATAACTTCTCATGATGGAAGGGGAGAAACACTTTATAAAATGTTGGCATTGTATTAGAGAAGGAAAGTTAGAATTCGCAATCTGGTTTAGAGTGGGATTTTCAATAAAAAGGCTTGATTAAAATTGAGTAAGAATGGTAATACATTCCAGGATTAGTGGAAATAACAAGGTGCAATTTTGAGTCAGTGATTCAAGTGTATATGTTTCACAGATTTTCCTATTGTTCAAATCTTGGCCACATGAGCAGGCAGTTATCAGGATTTGGAGTTGCAAGAGGAGGTGTGTTATGTTAAACTAGTTTAGAAAAAGTAAAGCCTCCCTTCAATGTGATTAAAACTCCAGAATAGGAGATGGATTAAGGCACAGGTGATTCAGTCTTTCAATAACATTACCAGGACCTCACCTCTCAGTTGCTTTTATTCTTCTCTCTTCTTTCTGTGTGGATTGTTCTGATCAGATAACTGAGAACCCTCTGAGTTTCTGGCTCAAAGGAAAAACAAACATTTATTTCTTCCTGATGTTAATACTGTGTCATCAAAAAAGTGTAGTCTATTTGCTTACACGTGTGAACTGATCATTGTGACCAGAGGGTGGACGTTTAATGAGGCTAAGCAAGTTTATGCCTGATACTGAAAGCTAGGTTTTTTTGCTATTGAGTAATTTAGTGTAAAATACAGGCCAAAAACTTTTTAAAAATCACATAAGACAATTATAATGACTATGTTGGATTACAATAACTTTTTCTCTCCCTTCTTTCCCTTGCCTGATTAGATAATAACAATAATAATATTAATAATAATAATAATAGATAGGATAATTAACATTGTAAGTTAAATAAATGAATTTTAAGCTGGCAGAAAAGAGGGATGGAGGGGAAGTAAAAATAGAATTCATATGTGTTTTGTACATGTCCCAATTCCTCAAACAATGAATGTAATCACTATGTACAGCAAACATGTACTAATAAAAATAAAAATTTTAAAAATAAATTAATAAAAATATCTACCAAAACTTAGACTGAGAATATTAAAGGAGAAGTTCCTCTCACAAAATAGGATATTGTAACAAAAATAGATACTAAGTCATCATGATCACACAAGTTATTGCTGGTACAGTGCTGTGATTTAGTTTCTTGTTCTGCAGTTGCACAATCTCCTCTGCTTTCACTAGCGTAGTATATCATAACTGCTTCAATGCATGGAATTAAAGGGAAACAAGTGAAACATGTTCAGTTTTATTTATAAGCATATCACATTAGCTGGAGTACAGAATCTTCCTTCTGAAATTAAGTGCTTCTTGAATAAATAATTAGACTGGGATAATAATTTCACTTCTTTTTTGTCACATATGCCTCTTATATACTAATGTTAGGATTTTAATTAGGACAAATGTAATACTACTCCAAAATAATGTAATAATAAATAGCAATATAGTAATGTCCCTAGTCATCTACTAAATAAGTGTGAAAGGTTCCTGTAGCCATTGTGAACCAATCAACATTGTGTAGGAAAACCTGTGGAACACTCTTAACTTCATAGAGATATAAATTTGTATAAATCAATGTTACTGGTTTGAGGATTGAAAATATTAACATAATTTCAAGTTTCAGGAATTTTGTTTTTAATGACATTAGTTTCTAATGATGTTTTCCTTGAATTTCTCCAGAGAAAATAGCCTGATGTTTTATTCGAAATCCAAGCAGGACAAACGATCTGGTATCATCAGAATATGGCATTATGCACAAACAACTACACAGGAATTCTATTACAGATGATTAGCCAACCGTGAATTCAGCACCCAACAGATGGACGCTCCAATGTACCCTGTGAATTATGTGCATTACAGCTGCAGCTCTGGTAAAAACTGAAATGCTCTTGATGAACAGCTGCAGTTATCTTAGGATTTTGTACAAGAAATACTGGTTGAATTTTCTTTCTCGCACCAGCACATGGCATAGAAAAGACTGAGTAGCTTGAAAAAAGTTATGTAAAAATGCATTTATAGGGTGCTGTGTTAACTTTATACCTAGGGGTCTCCCATGTTTACATTTTGAGCACCTGCTCTTTGTTATCTGGTGTGTACTGTATGTGCCTATATCTCAATATGAACAGTAATAAAATTGTTCAGGCGATTAGCTAATGATAGGAGAATGAATTCTACATGAGTCTATAGAAAGACAAAAATTGAAATGATGAGATATTATGATTTAAAATGGTCAGTTACTTATATTTAGTAGCTGAATAAACTAGCCTGCAAATTTACACTAGATTTATATTATTTCTTATTTCTAAGGTAATTTGAAGGACCATGTTGTCTTATATCCACCTCAATGATTCAAAGTTCTCTTAAACCATGTGAGTTGGGAATTATGAGAAAACTGAAGAAAACTGAAGAAAACTGACTACCTCTTACAAGTACTTTAAAATCTAAAGCACTCAATAAAACATATACTTTATGCTAATAAAATGGTTACCTCAAGATAAAAAAACTGTTTACATTGTATACAACTTACTGCAAATGAAACTTATGAGCTGATCTCTACATATACTATATTATTCCCTGAACTTTTGCAGTATTATTTGCTTGAGTTATTCTGTTTATTTCAAAGTTTTCATTTTCTATTTAAATCTGCTAACAAGTATACTTTCTTCTGTAGAAATTATTTATATTAATAATGTTTGATGCAAAAAATCCTTATTACATATAGCTTTGTCGTAGATGGCTTTTATTAGGTTAAGATAAAGACGCTTTATTCCAATTTTCCGTAGTTTTTATCATGAATGGGTGTTGGACTTTGTCAAAAGCTTTTTCTGCATGTACTGAGACAATCATGTCATTTTTGTCTTAGGTTCTGTTAATATGGTGTATTACGTTTATTGACTTGCATATGTTGAAGCATTGCTGCATCCCTGGGATGAATCCTACTTGGTCAGGGTGTATAATCATCTGATAATTTTCTACATTCTGTTTGCCAATACCTTATTGATTATTTTTGCATCTATGTTCATTAGAGAGATTGGCCTGTAGTGTATTTTTTTTCTTTTGGTTGGATTCTTCTCTGGTTTTGGTATCAGAGTAATACTTGCCTCAAGAAATAATTTTGGAAGTATTGCTTCCCTTTGAGTTCACTCAAAGAATTTCAGCATTAGTGGCATTAATTCTTCTCTAAATTTCTTGTATAACTCAACAGTGAATCTGTCAGGACCTGGGTTTTATTTGTGTGTTTGTGTCTTTTTGAGACAGGGTCTCACTATGTGGTTCAGGATGGCCTTGAGCTCCCTTTGTAGGACAGGCTGGTCTTGAACTCGCAACAATCCTCCTACCTCAGACTCCTAAGTGCTGGGATTAGAGGCATGAGCCACCACACCTGGCATTTCTTTGTTGGTAAATTTTTAATTACATTTTCAATTTCATTGGTTTATATCAGGTTATTTATAATTTTATGTCTTCTTAGTTTAGTTTTGGCAATTGGATTGTGTCTAAGAATCTACTTCTTCAGTGTTTTCCATTTTATTAGAATATAGTTCCTCATAGTAAGTATTGATGATCTTCTGACTTTCTCTCGGATCTGTTGTGATTTCCCTCTTTTCATTCCTAGAGGCTTGAATTTGTGTTTCTTCTTTCCTTTTTGATGTTGGCTAGTGGTTTATCAATTTTACTAATTCTTTGAAAGAACCAACTTGTCAATTCAGTGATTCTTTGTACTGTTTTCTTACTCTTAATTGCCTTAATTTCTGCTTTTATGTTTATAATTTCCTCCCTCATGTGAGTTTTGGGTTTGATTTCATCTTCTTTTTCTAGAAAGTTGAGGTTCAACATTAGGTTGTTTATTTGAACTCATTTTGTTTTCCTCATGTGAAAGTTTATCATTTTAAAGTTCTGTCTTGGAACTGCTTTCATTGGGTCCTATATGTTTCAGTATGCTATATAGTTATTATTGTTTAATTGTATATACTAATCAATTTTGTCCTTAATGTCCTCTGTGACTTATTGATTGTTCAGAAATATGCTATTTAATTTCTACATGTTTATGCAGTTTTTCTGACTTCTTTGTCACTGATGTCTAGTTTCACTGTGTTATGGTTAGATAGTATACACAGAATGATTTCAATTCCTCTGTGTTTACTTAAATATGTTTTGTGGTCTAATATGTGGTCTATTTTGGAGAACATCTGCATATAGATTTGAAGTATCTCATAACCTGAGAAGTGAGCATCCCCCTATGTATTTTATAAAAAATAAGCATTTATTTGATATATAGAATGTAAACTATTTTTCTCAGAATGTAATCTAATAGAACTTCATTAACTTGTGCTGCAATAAATCCCATAAATACAGTTTAATTGCTTCAGAAATTTTAAGTAGCAATACAGTTGAAACAGTGTATTTAAATGAATTTTGTAATCCATATTTTGATACTTTGTCTTTTACCCTGTTAGTGATGTTTTGTGAAAACAAAGTGTAATACAGATTTTGATAGCATACATATTAAAGATATTCATGTATATTGTTCAATTAAACATTAATTATGGGGCTGGGGATTTAGCTCAGCGGCAAAGCGCCTGCCTGGCAAGTGCAAGGTTGTGAGTTTGGTTCCCGGAACCAGAGAAAAACAAAAAAACAAAAAAATAAATAAACATTAATTATGTATTCTGAGATATAGTTGTAAACATATTTTCCAACAGTTTTATATATTAAAATTAAAGAAATTCTGATACCTTGATAAATCTACTACTCAATTAAAAAAATGGAAAGTACTGTACAAAATAAATCTATTACACTATGTAAATAAAATGTAAGGGCATATAAAAAGTATTTGTCAACACTTTCTGGGAATACCAACAGAAATATTTGAACAATAACAGGCAGAATAGGTATAAATGCAGCAGAGAACAGGAAAACAGTTTATAATGACAAAATGGCATAGTGTATTCATCAATAATCTATAATATAAAAAAGAATAAGATATGGATTTAGAAATATAAATGAAGTTTCAAAATGTCTTGCTGAAAATTATACCAATAAAGTATTAGAAAGCCATTGTATTTTTCTACAAAAATGATTTGGTTAGTTAAAACATAACAGGAAGCTTCACAAAGATTAGAGAAAAGCTGTGAATATTTAAGTCTTTTTCTCTTCCAAGTTTTCTTTTAAACATGTGAACGAGGTATTATTATTATCTCTATTTTTCTCAGAGTAGAATAAGGAATTTAAGGAAGTAACTTCTTTATCCTTATAAAAATAGAAAAAATTAAGATTTAAATCTGAGAAGCAGCTCATCCCCATGAGGGAGGAAGCCCAGTGCAGTGGCAGCCAAGACTCTGCAGCAATTGGCGCCCAGCCTGGTGCCCCTGTGCAGTGCCCAACAGACCTAACTCTCTTCCCACTGGGACATGCAGCACAGTGAATGAGGTAATCACAAGAGATGAACTCCTCGGATGAAGGCGCTAAAGAAATTGCAAGCCAGACAATCACTCATGAGGAACTAATTTAACACTAGTGAGCCCTAGGGAAAGAAAGAAACAAGGGTAGTATCCTGGTTAGGGACCAGGCAGTGAAGAATCTGTGGGACAGTGAGTTGTAGTGGCTGTGAAGGGTACAATCTAGAGATGGAGAAAAGATACTGGAGCAGTGACAGAGTAGGCATGCTTCCGCTTGTCCCCCTAAGATCTACAAAATTCTGTCCCCATGTGGTACCCACCCACCTCCAACCTCCAAATATCTCAGAAGCTCGGCACCTAGGTGGGATCCCTCCTACATCCCACCAAAAGCTGCTGAGCTCTGTACCCATATGAGCTTCCTCCAGCTGTCTCCCAAGCACTGCTGAATTCCATGGAAAAGGGCTCTTCTCCCATGAGACTTCAGCAACACTGGATTTGTATGCTGGATATAGACTGTGAGCAATGGACAGAGTTTTGCATGGGCCGAAAGGTGGACAGGGCAGTTTGGATAGAGGTGTTACACAGTGCACTCACCTGCACAGAAGAAGAAAGGGTAGACACAAGCAGCTGCAAAAGTTATTACGGAGGTAAGGGGACAGAGATCAAGGGATCTCCTCCAAATATCATCAGAAGACTGGGCACTTGAGTAGACCCATTATACCTTTCTCCTGTCTGGTACAACTGCAGGTGTCTGATCATAAGCTGGAGGCAGCAAACTCTGGCTAGACATGGCCACAGGAGCACAGCTGAAATCATCAGAACTCTGCCGGCAGAAGGAATAGAAATCTCAGTGGTCTGTCTGGAACCTGCACCCCCATCATCCTTGGTAGGGAAGAGAATAAGTCATTGGAGAGCAACCTGCTCCAGTGCAGGTTGAAACAGGTTGAAACATCCAACTGTCTAGTCGCAACAACAAAGAACTTGAGCTCAGCCCAACACAAGGTTTATGACACAAGTTCTCTGTTCTTGACTGAAGGGAAAGACCACACTGATTGAATTCTGATTGCAGTATAAATAGGACTGAGAAGACATTTTTGTGGTTTTGTATGTGTGTTTTTTATCCCCTAGTGTTGATATATGTAAAATGTAGACTGAGAATTCATCATAGCTTTAGTTTATTTAGCATTATTCATGATCATGAGAGGTAAAATCTCACAAAAATGTGTATGGATTTTGTGTATGGATTAATATCCTGATATCTTGTGTTTGAATCCACAAGATTCAAACACAAGATAGGATATTAATTGTCTGACCTTCTGCCACCTTCTTTCAATTTCCAATTATATTTTCCTCCATCTTCTTCTTTCCTGCCCCCACAAATGGCTTTTAAAACCTGATTTCTACCATCTTTCCCATCCAGATATATAGCTAGTATCAACATAGTCATATATTTTTCTTTAATTTCCTGTTCTCTCATGTTTCTTTTTTCTTTCTTTCTGAACTATTCCTCCATCTTCCTTTTCTTATCTTCTACAGCCAAACTTACTTGCCAGTACTATTTTATTGTCTTCTTGTTGAAAAAAGTGAGAAATTTCTAAACAATTTTTGATTGAAAGAAGTCAGAAATTTGAAAAAAGAGAAATTTCTAAACAATTTTTAAGTTGTATGATTGATAAATGATTGGTTCTGTACATCATGATATAATCAATAGTTATCCTCTCTTTGTAATGTAATAATTGGGCCTGATCCAAGTTTGTTGAATAGGATTGAATAGTTTAGTAAACATCAAAAGATAGTGAAAGCCAAGGTCATTTACAGAGACACATATTAACTAAATAAATAACCACACTAGAAAGAGAATTGTTTGCCCAACTGATCTTCAACCATCAGCAGAAAAACAATAGAAAAATGAGACTCCAAGTAATAAATGCCTTCAAAACCTTACCACATCAAAAGCTGAACTTACAGGTATTAAACAGGAGGAAATTTCAGACAAAGAACTAAAAAACTGCAGAATTAAAATGTTCAAAGAAATCAAAGAAGAAACAAGAAAATGTATGACGGCATTCAGTGAATTAAAAGAGGAAGTACATAGAAGATTTAAACTAAGTAAAAATTTAATTGATAAAATGTTCAATGAACTTAAAGACACAAACAAAAAGTTGAAGCTGATGCAAGATATGAATGACTACGTTAGTAAATAATTAGATATTTGATGAAGAATCAAACGAATATGTTGGGTATGAAATATTCTTTTGAAAGTATGTGCAACGGGAAAGACCAATGTGAGGAGACACTGTCAGGTCTTGGAGACAAGGTCGGTGCAATAAATTATTATAGAATCTAAGAAAAGGTTATAAAATGATCATCAAATCATTTCATATATATGTCACAGAAATTACAATTTCATCAAATCATTATATAATGATTTATTGCATCAACTTTGTCTTCAAGTCCTGACTTTGTCTCTTCACTTTGGTCTTTCCTGTTGCCCATACTTTCAAAAGAATGTTTCCTGTAAAAATTTATCCTCCAAAATCAAACATAAATTTCCAAATTAAGGCAATGAATTTACCTTCCATGTAAATGAGGCTTATAGAACCCCCAGGAGCCATGACTAGAAAAGAACTCCTTCATGACAAACTACAGTCAAATTCCCAGGAACCCTGTCTGGTTACTTTCTTTTGTTGCTGAGACAAAATACTTGACACCCAGAATTAAGAAAGGAAAGGTTTATTTAGTTCACAGTTTGTGGAGGTTTCAGTCCATACATGGCTTGCTCCAATGCAGGTTGGCACATGGCAGAGGGCAACAGTTCGCGGTGGTAGAAAACAGAAAAAGCAACAAGAGCAAAAGGGAAGAGCAGCAGAGAGTGCAACTTTTTCCCTCCCTTATATTGTATGCAGGCTCCCTGCCCCAGGGCTAGTGTTGCACTCACACCCATAATCCCAGCATTGGACCGTGAATTGATCATAAACTCTAGAAGCTCCCCCTGTGACTGCATGAGGCTTTGAGGGGGGCATCTGGACACAAACCATAAGAAACCCAAAAAGTCAAAAATTTAAAGAGCAAAATAAAAGAGAATTGGGAAGCATCGGAGGTAGACTGTGAGAAGATGGGAATGAGATTTAGGGAAGGAGGAAAGGAATCAGTGACAGGAGTAACACGGAGCACAAATGGTCAGGACGTGATATGTCAGTACACCGATTTTCTGACAAAAATGTAATTATTATGTACAGCCAACATAAGCTCACAACATAGAATCAAAAATAATTTTAAAGGAGATGGTTTCATTTGTTTTACTAGTGAGCCTCACTGTTTTTATAGTGAGCTCCACTGATTTAAAATTGTCTCCTCGTTAGCCTCATCAGATTAAGGAAAAACCTATTTTTATATCAAAATTCTGTTGAAGAGTAACTTGCTGTATAAACTTTTCCTGAAAATACTCTCCAATTCTATCAAACTTTTCACACTTTACCCTCAAGTTATTCTCCATTGTATCGTCTTTTCTACATATGTTTATTAAAGTTCATTTCACTCTATGGTAGTATCTATTTCTCTGCGAATTCATGCAGATAGATTATGAGTTCCTTAAAGGTAAGGTCAGGTGTGCTATGCATCCTTCCATAGAGACAGACTCGCCATTCACTAAATGTATTTTCTCTAATTCCCAAGCATACAATTAGACAACTAGATTCTATAATCCTTTCTGGTAGTTGAGTTCTACTACTCAACTACATAAATAATAGAAACAGCATGAGTTCTAGTGATACACTGTTAGTATAAGTATGTATTTTTCAAGAATTTTTGGTGTAAATTTTCTATTTGTCATCCTCTATGCTGTTTTCCTATCCCATGTCATAACATTTATGACAATGCTGGCTCAAATTCTGGGAAAAGGTAGTTTGCTAAATTGCCAAAATAAGAGACATACCTCCTGCAAATTATAAACATTGTTCTGCACTTCCCACTAGAAAAATGATAATACAAACTACTGTATTAATTCATGGAGCTTTTTGTTTTGCTTTACCTTGTCTACTACTAAGCAATTTGATGTTATTTTTGCAATCTCAGCACCTCGTACTTTAAATTCTTTCTGTAATACTTGGTAAGTGAATAAGTTACATATCTTTGAATTTTCTCCTTTGAAATTTTATGTAACCTGAAAACACAAAATTCTTTACAGTAATCCAGCATACTCACTTTCATTCCTAATAATCTGAAATATGATGAATAGTCAATTATTTCTTCATCCAGAATCCCATGAGTAGCTTTGCTTTAATATTTTCATTAAATCTGAGGAAAAAATAAGTTTAAGTAGCTATACACTGCACATGAACTTAACTTTCTTAATAAAATATTTTATTTTTGCAAAAATTGAACTACCATTTCATCAACAATAGTATCCTCTTGGTTTTTTGTTTGTTTGTTTTTCATTTTGGGGGGTTTTTTGTTTTTTGTTTTTTTCTTCTGGTACCAGGAATCGAACTCACAACCTTGCGCTTGCCAGGCAGTTGCTTTGCCATTGAGCTAAATCCCCAGCCCCATCCTCTCAATTATAAATCTTAGTTAAATATAAATTCACATAGCCAGGCATAGTGGTGCACACCTGTAATTCAAGCACTTGGGAGGCTGAGGCAGTAATATCAGTGGAAGTTCGAGACCAGCTTGGGCTACAAAATGAGCTCAAGGTTAGCCTGAGCTGTATAGGGAGACCTTATCTCAAAAAGACCAAAAAAAAAAAAAATGTATATATGTGTGTATATATACACATATATATTTAAATAAGGAGCCTTTCAAAAAATATTTGTCATTTAAAGCTATAATATAAATTGTCCGTGGCTTTGAGGAACATTTATTAAATTTTATAATAGTTATAATTTCTTAAATTATTAGAAAATACATGGAGTTACTACTGTACCCCAATTGCTTTTACTCCAGCCATAGTATTTCACTGCCAGAGTGAATGGAATACTTTTAATGAAATGTTTTAATGGTGATGTATGTTTCTAGGAACCATGTTGACTATAATTTCTGTGAGATATCTTTGAAAGAGGTATAGGAGAATGAGAATTTTGGTATTTTTTTTTTTGTTTGCAATGCATTATCTTTTCAATAATATCTTCTCTACATTAAAAGATGGTCAAACACTTATTTTTCACTTTTAACTCCTGATTTTGATGACTTGACTCATATTTATCAAAATCTGATGATGAAGGTTAAGAAGGTGAGGTACACTTTTAAGAAAGATCATCCAAAATTAGAGTGGCCAGAGTATCAGGGTAATAAAGGAAGAACTAAAAGATATCAGTAGCAGAGAACATGATAGTGCACATCAAGTATAAGGAAGGCTACATGAAGTACTCCATCATTTTGAAACACATACTATGTGTAACAATGGTGGAACTATGGTAAGAGACTACTTAAAAATATTGAAGGGTCCACTACTTATGTATCTGATAAATCGTCCATCTCTAATTTTCAGCAGCTCTTTTTCAGTTATTTATTTTCTTCATGCCACTAATACATGTATGCAATTTCAGGACAAAGAAGCTAACTATTGATAATGAGCGATGATACCACGCAAAGTCATCTGAACCAGAACTTACCAACCTGTTCCCACTGCACATTCAATTGATTTCAGCAACACATTTTCTCATCGTGTCCACACAGACCCGGAGTGAGATGCTGTTTCCTCACATATGCACATCAGCTTGTGGAATACAGTGTTCTCAAAGCTGACTCCACTCATGTCATGTGCAAGGAATTAATTTAAACCAAATAAATGTTAAATGAGTCAGTCAACTTGTACATGAATAAAAATTTAGGACAGATAGTTTATACATATGCCTCAAGCCTAAGAACAACTCCTTTTTCTTATTGCCTGTCGCAGCAGGGGTTTCCAATGGATGAATGCCTTTGAGATCACACTGAATGCCTTGCAGCTTATCCACATGCTAGAATAAAAGTGTGGAAAACAAATTTTATCCTTGCGTACAACAGCCCTTCACAAATCTAGGTGTAAAGATACATTGCAGGGTAAAAACAAACAAAAGAATTCAAGACCGCTAGACCAAAAAACAGTGCTTCACTCCTCTTAATAATAGTTCTACCAACCAAAAACTATAGAAACAGCAGGAATTCAAACAATGAAGGAAAATGAATGAATGTACTTGATCATTTTTCAACGATTTGAACTTTGATATGTAGAGTTAAGTGAAATGAGATCATTTTCCACACACAATACAGAAATTAAGCAATGATATTAATTATACCTCTAATGAAGATTTAAGAATATTTATTATTTTTGATAATAACTGTACATAATATTTATGAAGTATAATGTGGTGTTTTGATTTCTGCAAGTGCTGAGTAGTAACAAAAGCAAGATCATTAGCGTGTTCATCATCCTAAACTTTTATCACTTCATAGTGAACACATTCAAAATTTTTTCTCCTATTTTTAATTATGCAATCATTATTGTTAAATATTTATACTTACATATATATATATTGCACATATATCTATGAACTTAGGCTTGGCTAACCTTGCATTGAGATTATTGTACATGTGTTTTCAATTTTGTCTCTAAATTCGGCAAGATAATAGGTATTCTGTGAGTTTCAACAACATGTAGGAACCCCCAAATTAGGGTAACATCATCTGTTGATAAAATATCATATTATTTTTCTTTTCCTGATATGTTTATATTTTTGAAGTGTCACTGTCTCTCCATACATATATAGCAGAGAACATTTATACATATATATATATATATATATATATATATATAAACTGTGCTGCTATAAACATGGATGCACATATATGATGGTGGTATGACACTTTTAATTCTTTTGCAAAGATTCCAAGAAGGGAACTACCTGGGTCAAATGGGACATTTAGTCCTAGTTTTTTGAGGAATCACCACGCTGATTTCCACCCTGTTCCCACCAGTCTATACTCCCTCCAATCTAACTCCCACCAACAATGGAGAAGAGTTCCTTTATTTCCACAGCCCTGCCAGCATTTGTTATTTGTTGGTTTCTTGATAATCATCATTCTTTCTGAGCAAGAAGGAATCTCAGCATCATTTTCATTTGGATCTCTTGAATGACCAGTAATGTTGAACCTTTTTCATATACTTATACTACTAAGTAAAATAAATTGGACTAACATCCAAATATCGCATTGTCACCCTGGTGTGAGAACCTGCAAGTGTAAATAAGAACCAAAATGTGTAATGGAAATTGTGAAGTTCAAAAGGAAAGTGGAACTTGGGAGGGAAGAGGGGGAAAGGAAGGAAGGGAAGGGAGAAAAGAAGAAAGGATGGAAACAAAGCTCTTGTAAATCAGGTGAGAAAAAGAAGCTGAAGGCAGGGGAGAGGATGGGAAAAAAAAAGAGGAATCAAAATATATCATATACAAAGTCCCTAAAATGACTGTGATCAGAATGTATATCTAAATTGTAGCAATAAACTTAATAATAAAAATAACACACAAAAGAAATGAAATGTCATAGAATCCAATACTGAAGTGTATGACAATAAAACCTAAGTTTTTGATGTCCACTATTAAATACTGATAGTAGTGATAATAATGATAATTCAATAAGAGAAGAAAGCAGCACCCAACAGAGTTTAACAAAGTCTGAACCCACCTTCTTTAAGCAATCTTCTCTCATAACTTTACCTTTTCTTTGGATACAAAACTGTTACCCAATATAAATTTGCTTACCTTTATAGGATTATAAATAGAGGATCAAATTAAAAGGTATAGCAGAAAGATAATCAATGCAGTCATTATATACTGCAAATATGTACTAACAAAAATTTAAAAAGAGAATCAGACGTTTATAAAAAGTTATACATGGATGGAAACCTTCAAGTATGAACAAAGAAAAAACATAGAGAGTGAATAATTTTTAAACTCTGCTGCATGAAAGAAAAACAAACAAAAGATTCATGTACAGTCAACCTCAATAAGAAAAAAGCTTAAAGGAAATACTGTTGATCAGTGCAACAAAAGCCTTAGTTCTTTAAATGATGTGATCAATCAAAATAATACTATGATAAGTAAAACTCTAAACTAAAGTAAATTATTTAAAAGATCATATAATTAGAAACTTCGTAAATTAGTTAGAAACATCAAGAGTGAGTTTCTAGAGTACTGCGGACTTAATTACTGCAAAAGGACTTTGAAAACCAGAATGAATACAGATGAAAAATGACAACTGTTTAATCACTGTGTATAAAGAAATATATGTGGAAATGAAACATAAAATATGATCAGTATTTTTGAAGTCTAGAGTTAAAATATGGTAAACAAGAATAATTCAACAATATATTCTGAATGAATTTTATGAAACTTGGGGAAATTAAAAAATGAAGTATGGTAAAATGCACTCAGCTCAGGGAGGGCAGTTTGGTGAGGTTGAATGCAAGATACATCACACATAAGTTGTTTAGTTCTTGACTACACAAAATCGAGTGAACAAAACACAAAATCATTTCACTAACCTTTTATTCTTCGGTAAATAAGCCAAGAAATATGTCAAGCCAGTAGTAGAGTAATCTTAAATGATTTGAACAAAGCAGTTTCTATGTTTCTCTTTGACCTTCTCTGTGTCTAAACTTTCTGAAAAAGGGCTGTGCGTTGGCATTCTCTGTTATTTATTCCCTTAGCAACTAAAGCTCTGTTTCTCCCAAGGCTTTCTTTTTATTTAATATAATAGGATAGAGTAAGTTTTATAAGTAACATAAATATGATGCAACAATTTTAGAGTTTCCAAAATTCTATAGGGGGAACAGAATAACATGGTCAAAGTGTGAACATTTTCAAATAATTTCAAGAAATAACTTAAAGTGCTTCTGTGAATTTATATATATTGAGATGGCCATTTTAAATTTTAGTATGTGAAGTGTGGAGTCAAACTAATTGTAGTTTATGTCTACCCTCTGTTATTCATTCTGGATACACTTGAGAAAGTCACTTAAATACCATGTAATTTGGTTTCTCTTACTACACAACTTGGATAACAATGTCTACCCCAGAGGATTATTATGATACAGTTTGGACATCGGTTCATATCTGATCTATAATAAATAACAGAATAAAAAGTTAGTCCTTCATATTATTTTCATGACCCATTTAATTTTCTCTTGTTGTATAAGTAAAAGGCGCATCTGGAGACGCAATTTAGACAGCAGTGATGTTCAATACTGTATGCACATTAGAATCACTAGGGAACTGTTATAAAAATATGGATGTGTGAATCCCATCACCAGGGATTTTTATATAATGAGTCTTGGGAGAGAACAGAACTTTATTTTTAAAAAAAGACTCTCCCTTGGTGATTCTTTTGTGCATTCAGGTTTGAGACCCACTTATTTAAAAGTATTGCAAATTTTGTGTGACTACATCACTTTTACTGACTTTAATCCTTTTCTTTATGTTTTTTGTTTGTTTGTTTCTTTTGGTACTGGGAATCGAACTCAGGACCTTGTGCTTGGACACTGTGCCGCTGAGCTGTATCCTCAGCCCTCTTTACATTTTGTTGCATTGTGTCTACATTATTAAACATCCACAGTCAAACACAAATAATTGTATGTTTTACTGCTCAAATATTTTTCAAACCCCTTTACCACTCACTTTCCTTCATATGACCTATCATATCTTCACCATTTCCCAACTGAATTATTGGTATTTCCCAGCTTTTCTCTCTTCCAACCTAACTCTTCAATTTCTTTCTCAATCCACAAAGGAAATATCATGTATTGACTAAATCTTTTCAACGTGTACTTATCGTACAAGATGAGTCACAAGTCCTGCGCCTTGGATCTCAATGTACATCCTTCTCTCCTGTTTCGCAACGGTCAGTCTACAAGGCTGTTTTCAGCACTTGTAATGTGTGTTCAGTACCACAAAGGCAATGCTGTATCCTACAGGTTTTCAGAAAGTCTTGTCTCTTTGTCTATGTCCAGGCATTTTGTTCTATTTAAAAGTCTTCTTCTTCCTTTCTATGTTTTCCTGAGTCATCCTTTAAAATTTGCCTCAGAAATTCAGTCTTCTTGAAAAACTTCTAAGTTCCACAAACCAGGCAAAGAGCAGAGATCTCAGGCTCAGAAACTTCTTACTACATTAAACTTTTTATTAAAATTAATTAAAACCTATCACTTTATTTAGACTGTAACCTTAGCAATGAAGCTTCAATGTCTAGCCTTCCTTTGCGTACCTAAGTATTGCCATATTGACTGTGGAAGTCAATAATATGATGATCAAACTGATTAAATAGAAAAAAATGGGGGGCTGGGGATTTAGTTCAGTGGCAAAGCGTCTGCCTGGCAAGACCAAGGTCGTGAGTTCGGTTCCCGGTACCAGAGAAAAACCAAAAATAAATAAATAGATAAATAAAAATGATATGATATCAATAAAGACTAAAGGTTGCAGAGAGTAAATCCCTCTATGACAAGTAATATTTTTTGCTGAGCTTTTAATAACACATTAGCTATATACAGCTAAAACTCACTTTTAAGATTCCTGCACACAGCAATGGAAATATTGTGGTATAGAGTCTATGGAGTCCTGATTTATGTATGGTAATATACAAATGAGATCCCACTCCCTTGAACTGCACAGGTCATATATGGTGGCCTAGGTTTGTTTTATTGAAATAATCTTATATAACAAAATAATTGTTTTTTTAATATTATGACTGTAAATTTCATCCGTTATAGAAAATATATTTTTAAATTGATGAAATTCAAACTATCACATATATATACATAATATATAGATCTAAAATTTTATACTACTTTTTTATAATAATAGCATTTCAAGAAAGAGCCCTTATTTAATAACCTATCACTTATTTAAAAATTTGTCTTTTTCCATGGAAAATATTTTTAACTATTTTAGTCATGAGGAATACATCTGTAAAATGATATTTTCATAATGGCAAACTCTGATATTGACCAGATTTTAAAATATACATTTAAATGATCAGCTGTTGAAAAACTAGTTCTGAGGTATTTTTTCCACAGTTGATTTACACTGATGTGGCAGATGTATGTATCTTATTGTTATTCAGTTTTCTCCTTGAAAAGACCTTTGGATATTTCCCCACCCGGAGGACCTCTGCCCTGCCTCAGCTACAGCTTGAGTTTATCTCATAGCATGTATAGCCAAGCATCACAATAAAAAATAGTCTAAAAAATATTGCACAAGCCCCTACCTGATGGGATCCCACCAAATACAGCAGATCAATAGATTTTAGGAACTGGAAGCTGTTTTACTGATGTAACAGAGACCATAATCAATCTGCAACTTAATTTTGATATATTTTGAAGAAACATAGTCTGAATTCCCAACACAGATTCTCACCTAACAGTTATGTGATTGAAAGGTTTGGAGTGGTAGTGTCTTTGGGCCAGCCACTGTTTCCATTTGGGGGTAAGTATTATACCAGTCCTACTGTCAATGTGTGTGATACATTCTTAACACTGACACCCCACATTTGCTTGAAATAACTCCACCCACATAGAGTTACAATTTTCTACCTTTACAATATTTTAATGCTGATACTATTTACTGGATAATGTTTCTATTTTATGTGTTTAAAATGAGGAAATTACCTTGACGATCCAATCAGATTTTCTTCCGGTATGTAAAAAGGCATTATAAATTGACTGGCAATTCAGAGTGTGAATTCAAATTCAACAGTTTAGGTTAAACAGTCAGTTATAAAATGTTGTTTGTTTATTATGGTTATGACAAAGTCTTTTTATTTTTGTGGATAGATACACTACTTTTGGTCCTCAAATTACCCCAAAGAGATATCAATGGAGATAACAAATAACAAATTCAATTTTAGACTTCAAGTCATCCAACAATCAGGTATCATTTACGAAGCACTTTCCCAGTTTGGAAGCTTTTTTCCCTCATATTCAATGATTTATAGGGTGTACAAATAATAAAACTGAAATTATGAATACATGTGCACTTTGAACTAAGGAAGGGTAAGATCTTCATATTAGTTGTCTGTAACTTGTGTTTCACTCAAAACTCATTTCACTGAAATGAACTTACATATAAGCAAATCATGAGGCTTTTAAAATCTAAGTGTTACATTATTGATAAACTTATTTGCCACAAATTAGGAAAGACATAACAAATCACAATGAATACAAATTATGAAGTGTACACTTTCACTCAAATACTTTTAGCAAGAGATAGAGAGCATTTATTTATCTACTCATTTTTTTATTAGGACATGTTTGCAGTGTATAGTATTTGCATTCCTTGTGTGCAGTTGGCGTAGTCCACAAAGCATCATAATTTCTTTTCCATTCCTTTTCCATGCCATCCACTCCCTTGCTCCATCTCTTGGTCTCCTTGTCATTTCTGAATGATCTGTCTCCCTACCTTATATTGTCTCATATTTTGCTCTTCATCTATAATTTTAGTTCATTATGTTAGAGAAACCATGCAATATTTATGTGTCTGACTTATTTCACTTAACATTGTTATGTTAAGTACATCTGCTTTCCTACACATAACTCGTTTATTTTTCTTTAATACACAGGAGTACTCCATTGTGTGTAAATGCCAAATTTCCTTTACCCATTCATCTGTTGATAAATATATTGGCACATTTCAAGATTTAGCTGTTATGAATTATGCTGCTATACACATGGGTAGGCACATATTCCCTGTAATATGATTTTAACTCTTTCAGGAAAATACCTGGAATGGAAATAGCTGAGTGGAATAGGATTTCTATTTTTAGTTTCTGAGAAATCTCCACACTGATTACCATAGTGGTTGTACTGCTTTATACTCCCACCAATAATGTAGAAGAGCTCTTTTATCCCTCAGCCTTAGCAGAGTTTGTTACCATTTGATTTTTTGGTGATGACCACTCTATCTGGGGAAAGATGAAACCTTGCTGTTGTTTAAATTTGTACTTTCCTAACAGCCAGCAATTTTAGCATTTCTTCATGCATTTGTTGGCTATTTGTACTTCTGTGAAGTGTCTCTTCCCTTTACTTGTTCATTTTTTTAATTCTTTACATATACTAGATATTAGTTTTCTCTCTGAAGAATAACTTAAAAAAGGATTTCCCATCCTGTGAGTTGTCTTTTGCATTCATGTTGTTTCTTTTGCTGTGCAGAAACTTTATAATGATGATCCCATTTATTGCTTCTTGGTACTATTTCTTGTGGAACATGGGTCTGTTCAGAACATCCTTGCCCATGCCTATGAGATTAAGTTGTACCTATCTAATGTTCTAACATTTAGTTCTTTGATCTACTTTGACTTACCCTTAGTGCATGTGAGATAGGAGTCCAAATTCAACCTTTTGCATTAAATCATCTATCTAACAGGAAGTTAGCTATAGTGGCTCCATAACCCAGGCACCTTCCAACACATGAGGCTTCCAAACACACGGGCCATTTTCTATCCAAACTGTAACAGACAGGTTAGTATTGGTAAAAGCAGCCAAGGAAAAAATTATTTTATTTTTACTCATAGTTCCCAAGCCTACAAAGAATTTTAACAGAGTTGGGAAGATTGATGCCTCCCAAGAACCACTTTCTTCAAAGGTATGCCCAGGTCATTTGTGTTTCAAATATTTGCAGATGAATTTCATTTTTTACTCAATTAAAATGCTGCTGATTATTAGTTTACATAGGCAGTAATTTGTAGAGACTATGGAAGGAATTCTTTTTACATTGGTCTCATATGCATGTTTTGATTAAAGATACCCTTTATAGAGACTGTGGAGTTTGAGCTGCAAATGACAAATGGTTTTTATCACAGCTGGTTCAGTAGAATCACTCAGCATGCGTAGCCACATGGCAAAATGTACGTCTTCTCTCTGCTTGTTCTTAGCCATGACTCTTAGGAGATTTTAGTATTTTTTTTCTTTACAGTTGGCAGATATGACTTATATATGTTAAACATGAGTTTCCATCAATATGAATAGTGTTTTTTTTTTATAACAATAACTTTTACTCTCCCAAGGAAGTGGCCTATCATTTCTGAGCTTTCAATTGAAAATGTAAAGCAACTGTGCTAAATAAGTCCCACACCCGAACAGATGTTCTCCTGCCTGGTTTCCAAGAAGTTTACATAATTTAAGTGATGTAGAGTTTCAATAAACATATTTCCATAAACATAGATTCTTTTCGTTCTTGACAGCAAACATTTACTATTTTTTGATGCATGCTGCAAATCCTGCTAGAAATTATGATGCAAAGATACAGAGCTTCATTCTTGTTTTATGCTTGATTAGAGGACAAGATAAAGCTGACAAATAAGAAATTGAAAGATGACCACATAAGTATATATAAGTAGGTATCATGAATATTTAGAATCTGGAGCTTTAGTTGAGTCTGCTACTCATAAAAATAATCTGTTTAAGATTGTTTCTGTTCTTATACACTTAAAAGATTATCTTAAGTGAGAATAAAACATATATAAAGTTGAAGATAACAGTATGTAATTTAGCAACCATTGTAAATTTCTATCATTTTGTCTTGAGGTCATGTATCATTTTCATTATTTTTGTGTTATTTTGATTTTGTCTTCATTGTTTTGTTGATTTTTAAATTTTTAAAATAAAGAAATAAATCATAAAAAATACTAGATATCATTATTTTGTGTGGATATGAATTGTAGACTCTAGATTCACTGTTCTGTTCACTGAGTATTGGTTAATTTGTGGCTTTTTGCATGTTTATGATAAATAAGAAGATTTGAAGGAACATAACATAAAGCAACTATTTCGGAAAATCAAAGCACTATCAATTGCTAAACTTTAAAGGAAACTTTCCCAACAGGACTGCTGAGTCTTGGCAAAAGTTTTGGAATAATATAATTATTGAGAAAGTAAAAGGACATTCCAAGAAAGCCAATTTGAAAAGCTAACACACAATAGTCAAAAGTTAAGCAAAGATACCATTTGATTGGATAGGAACTGTATAAGGAAGTTAAATTTGAAAATTAGTTAAAGTGTTTAGATTATGAAGATTCTTCAAACCACATTGAAAACTGACTTTTTTCCCAATAAATTAACAACTCATAAAAGTCCTATGAATGGAGGAATGGTGATTATAAAAGTATTTGGAAGGCAGGAATATTTGAGCAGAAAAAGAATTGAAGTCTATAGAACATACTGAAACAAAAATAAATCTACAACTACCTTAAAGATACAGGAGATACCTTTGTTTTAAAAACTTCTCAGACGACTGAGAAGAAGAAATTCAAATATGGGTGGGGTCTTAAGAAAGTTTAGTGGTATAATTTGTCAAATATACCTAAGAGTAAAAAGTGAAAATAAAATGAACTGCGAGGAAAGATGGTGAGATAAAAGGAAAAATCAAATAACACAAAAATAAGTCATTAGAAAAAGCAAAACAAGCATTACATTCAATAGACAGACTGAAAGAAATGCATGACATAAAACTTTCATAATAAAATCATTTTGAGAACAAATACAACACTGTTTAAATTTTCTATTTCTACCTTTTAATAATGACTGGTATCACAGCTAAGCAAAAGGAAAAGAACAGTTGTAACTACAGAATGGAAATTTTATATTTAAACAATAATGTATTAGATGTAACACTTACCTAAAATTAAACAAAACTGTAAAATCACTGGAAAAAATATATATAATAAATATGAACTCTGAAAACCAATAAGTAAAAAATGGACACCTGATTTAAACAATTGCTTCAAAATTTTTGACAAAAAATCTTACCAAATCCATTCCTTCCATTATCTTCATGGATGTAAATTTTAAAAATTATTTTAAGCTTCTAAGTTCCAGATACCCCTGTAACATCAAAAAGAATGCATTCTTGATCCAATCTATGTTGCCTAAATATCTTGTGTGAAGTATGATATTAATTCAGTTTAGGATGCCTGAATATTTCTGACATGAGGAAAAACTGCCTATCCTCACAGACACATTCTTCAGTTGAGTAAAGATTTGTACAACCTAAGTCATTTGTTCATTTTAGCTCTTCTTCGATTAGTCCTAGCATATCATTTAGGCCAGTGATAGTAACGATCACACAGTATGAAGAGCAGTCCACTCAAAACAGGGTTATCAGGCATAAAGTGACAATAGTAGACAAATCCTCACCTAGAAAGTAAGAAAGCTGCAATGCACACATGAGCTCTCAACGTCTAATCAAACATCTAATATGCAGTCTTCAAAATCATAACGTTATTGACTCAGCCAGTGAATTGAGGTCACAGGCAAGTCAGTTAATCCGAAATGTCAAGGAAGATAGGAGCTTCAAGGAGAAAAATAATCAAAACAGGAAGGACTGCCTGCTTACATGGGTATTGACTGCCTGTGGTAGCAAATTATCATACCTGATATTTTTAAACAGCAAATGCATTTTCTCACAGTTCTTAAAGCTGGGAGTCTGAAATTATTTTTCAATTGGTTAGAATAAAAATGCGGACAGGCTGACCATCCCTGTAGTGACTCTAGGCTCTGTTCCGTGAAGCAGGGACTCAGCTCTTCACACTAAATACCTCGAAAAGGCAGATCAGTTCATTATTTTATGAAAGAACATAACTCAGTGTAATTAACAAGAGTATCTTTTCTTCTAGCAGTGATTATGGTATTAATTAGTAATAATCTCAAAACAAAATATAATCTATAGTCTAATTGTTCCATAAATCATGTTGTAATTTAAAGTATAATAAACGAAGTGGTGGGAACCTGTAATTTAGAACAGTACCTAATTGATGCCTTACAGGTTTAGAAAAACAGTCTTGAACCTAAATCCAGCAGTAGCCTCAAATCACATCCTTTCTATTCCTACTCTCTGAAAAATCATTAGCTGCAGTAATTAAAAAAAACTTTAGTAGAGGAAAAATTTCTAAAATTGTAAGCATATGCATGTAATATTGAAGTTTCTCATGTGAGTGTAATAATCTTGTAAACTCAAAAAAATAAACTCTGATTAATCATAGCACAGAACAGGAGAGAGATAAATCATTTTAGAAGAAAGGTTGCATTTCACTCATGAATTGTAAAATCAATAATGTCCCTGCAAAATGTAATAAAAGGTTCGAAAACTGGTGATTATTCCCAAAGAATTGAAGAACTGGTCTTGAAGCCAAATACACAATACCTGTGTGAAGGGCTGTAATTAATGTCAAGGAAGAAGAAATGGAGATGGAATGAGCTAGGTGCCCCACACTGAAGATCTGAACACTCAGCTAGAGTTAAGGAAAAGTTTTACAGTAATATAAGAGCAGTAGCAGGAGAAAGAAAGAAAATAAAGGTAGCTTTTGAATAGCGTTATGTTTCGCCAAAACCAATAGCATGAATGATATAAAATGTGAAGGCTTGCTGAATTGATACACCTGCTTTTAAAGAAATCACTGATGTATATAAAAGGAAACAATTCAATGAATGATGACAATAATAATCCCCATGGATATTTCAGTAAAATTATTTTCAAAGCTAGAATTAAACTTATGATAACTGCTTCTAGTGGTAAATGATAATTGCTTCAAGTGCCAAATTTTGTTATTTCAAGCACTGGCTTCAGTCCGTACTAAAGCCAGATTAACTGATATCAAAATAAATTCCTATGCTAAGGAAACAAAAGGCAATTAAGCATGTGAAAGTATCTAGTGTTTGGGGAAAGAAAATGAATAAATATCTTCTTCCTCATCATGTGTTCCTAGTTTTACAAAACTGTGAAATTGTTTTGATTTTTAGACTAAAACTTAGAATACATGCTTTGGTAGTAAAACATTTTAAAAACTTACATTAGATCTCAGAGATTACTCACTTTTTGCAAATGGTATGGGGAATTTAAGTACCTGGCATTTAATTATGAGCAATATTTTGCAAGCCCTGCACTTGATTAAAAATTGTCTTTATACTGTTTAATGGAATGGATAGATGTTGTAGCCCCCAAGTGACTTAAGATTCTGGAATGTTATGGCTATTTGACTGAATAACTTTAAAATTTCAATGGGTTATTTACACAGTGATATCAAGGAATTTTTTATAAAATCATCACAATGATTACTTGAATCATATTTAGCAGAATTTTCAAAATTATGTTGGCTAAGCATTCATTTTCAGATGAAATAAATAGCAAAACATGGTAATTTTCTTAATGATGAAGTCAAATTTGAATAAGAGACAATATCTGTGCTAGTTCTAATGAAAAATGACACAGCCCAGGGCTGGGGTGTGAACCTCAGTGATTAATCAACTGCCTAGCATGAGTACAGACCTAGTGAAGACCTGGATTCCATGCCCAAAAACCACAGAAAGAAAAAGGACGAGGGAAGCAGGAAGCAGGAGAAGGAGGGTCCAAGAAGAAAGTATTTATTTTAGTTGGAGAAATACCTTGTTATAATTAATCTTTTCCAAATGTCTTGTCTCTCAACAAAATGAGAAAAGACTGTTGTCTATTCTTTTTTATTTTTTATATATATTTTTGTTAACACCAAGAGTAATGACTGCCGTTTATAAAAAGGGTTTTTATGTTAAGTGGTTGTCAAATATATAAATAGCAAAACAGCCTTTGAATCTAATTGGAGTTGTGAAGCAGACAGTTTCGGGAAGACATTGTATCATAAAAATTAAATAATCACTAGTGGACATACTCTATACAGGGCTTAAACTGTAAACTTAACTTAAAAAGTGAACAAATCAATCCAGAAGTATCTCACAAAACTCAGAAGATATCATATTGACCTGTTTTTAAGTAATGATACAGTAGCTATTTCACAAACACTTTAGTTGCAATGGATAAAAACCTAATCTCACAACTTCAAATAGGTTTTATAAATAATAAAATTTTTAAAACCATATTCAGACAAAGCATTCTCACAGATATTCAAAGAATGAAAAAAAGAAAAAGAAAGCTGAATAGTGAGTGGTGTTTTGGAAAGTGTAGTAATTGGGCTTTCCCCAAGCAAGGCAGCAACAGAATCTCCTTAAAGATGTTTCCTCAGCATCACAGTTATCTTTCTTCACTTGCATTCCGTAACTTGCTTCTTTCTACTTTATTACCAAGCACTTCAGCTTTTACTGTCTTATTTACAAACTTCCCAGAAATATTTAACTTAGCACAATCTAAGAATGGTGGTTGTAAGGACTGGAGATTTAGCTCAGCAGCACAGTGCTTGCCCGGCAAGCTCAAGGTCTTGAGTTCGATCCCTGTTGCATTAAAAAAAAAAAAAAAAAAAAAAAGAATGTCAGTCGTGCTCATTCACTTGTCTACTTCACTCCAGGTTCCAATGTTTTGTGTCACAGCCATATCCATTGCATTCTCTCCCTCTTTTGGGGAAAGTTTTAATACAGCACACAAAGCTTAGTTGCTACAGTCAATTTTGACAAACAGCTATAATTAAAATCTGAAGAATAGTGCAGGACCCTTCAGAATGCTTTTAAGTATTATCAGTCTACTGTGTTTACTTCTCCCCAGTGCCTTCCCCAGTATTCCCCACACGTACAATTTCCATTTGTTTCTTAACTCATGGCTTTACACTGTATTTCCCTCTTCTTGAAATGCCTCTTTCCACTTGGAAAAGTCTTTCTTATATTTATATGCTCATGTGAGCTATGACCTCTGAATCCCAAAGGAAAGTCAATGGTCTCCTGCTGTGGAACCATTGGCACTTTACCTGTACTGTCCTTGTTGCACTGAAACATGGGTCCTCAGGATATATCTGTCCACAGACAGTTCGCTAGAGCATAATTTTGGGGCTTGCTTTTTGTTTTCACATCTTCCCCAACCCTGCTCAAAATTTCCTTTTCAAAGTCCATCCATTACTTTCATCTGCTGTTTATCTGTTTTCCTCCAAAGTAATGTGACCCTATTCTTGTAAAAATTATTTCTCAGCAGTATTTTTAAGAACTGGCATTGTTGATGTTATTAGAAGTATAAACAGAACACAAACTGGTATCCACACAATATTACCAAAAAATCCTGGCTGAAGAAAAATAATTGTGTATATTCAGTCAACAGAATTAGACCTCATCAACTTCACTTCCAAATATTTCTCAATTACATTTCAGACTGAATTAGATAAAACAACTACAAGAATACTTTTTGTTCATATTATTCAAAATGACATTTTAAAATAAAGATATTTTTACTTTGTGGAAGATTGCAAAGTGGAGAACAGCAGACAAGCAGTGTCTCTGAGATTTGATGTCCAGATGCTACAATATAATAAAGGAATGAAGGAGGAAAGCGGGTCCCTGGAACCAGCAAGGATTTGGAGTAAGAATAAAAGCCCATGGGGAGAGGGAAGAGAGAGATCTCAATAACTAAGAAGGTGGTGGCAGGCAGTGCTCTTTCCCTTACCATTGACTTACTGTATGGGAGTGGTTGCTTGAATCTGCGGATGCCAGGTGACTGTTGGCAACCCAGAGGCCTCCACAGAGAAAAGCACTAGTGGAACAGAGCAGAGGATGCAGTGGACTGCAGGTGCTGGTGAGTTAGTCAGGTTCAGACGTCCACCAGGAGAGGGTGAGTGGCTGGAGTCATCTGTGAGAGAAGCCAACCAAGCTCAGAAATCAGAGAAGCTGCTGATTGAGTTCAAGTAGAGGCTCTCAGGGTCACGGTGATGTGGAACTGAGTTCAAGTCAGCTGGAGGTCAAGGAGCTGAGTTCAGACCTGCAAGAGGCACATGGAGTATTGAAGGCTGAATAAATCAGGTTGCAGCCTCACAGCCAGAAACCAGCCTGAACTTCAGGCTTTCTGGAATTACTCACTACAAAGTTCAAGTGGGAGACATATCCACTTTATCTCTTAAAATCTTTTAAAATAGCCAATTTAAAGGTTATTAACAAAAATAAAATACCTAGAAGTAATATTAAATAGAATATATGCATTGGGATTCCTGATGAGCTTTTAAAAAATACTAATTCTTGCCCAATGTGGACTTTAAGCCAAAACTGATCAGAAGAGCAAAGATGGTCACTATGTTTTAGTTAAAGGAACACTTTAATAAGAAGAGAT
>NW_004955409.1:20271900-20277652 GCF_000276665.1 Chinchilla lanigera | reverse complement strand
CAAAGAATCAATGAGTCAAAGATTCACTTAAAAACACATAGAAAAATCACTAGCTAATGTTAAAATAAAGAAAGAAATACACACAACAACACAATTGGAAATGAAAAATGTAAAATCAAAATGGACACTGCAGAAACCCACATTACATTAAACACTTGTGCTCCAATAAAGTGAAGAATTTGGAAGAAATAGATATATTCCTCAATACAGGAAGTACCACAACGGAACCAAGAAAACATAAAAATTGTGAGTAATCCAACTAGAGGCAATAAAATTTAAAAATTATTATTAAAAAAAAAATCTACCAAGAAAAGCCCAGGATATGGTGAATTCATTGCTGATAAGAATTTCATGGCAGATCTGGCCTACTCCAAAAAGAATTCCTTGGAGCAAGCATTACCTTGATTCCAAAACCAGATAAGAATCTAACTAAAAATTAGAATAGAGCCCAATCTACTTAATGAACATATAACCAAAATATCATTAGCAATACACTGGCAAACATAATACACAAAATCTTCAAAAGGATCACACATCACCATCAAGTAGGCTTTATCTCAAGGATACAAGGATGCTCCAATGTGGTTAAATTTAATAAATGTAATATATCACACAATAGCAAGGAAAAAAAATCACAAAATGATAAAATGTAGACCCAGATAAAACCTTTGACAAATCTAAGAGCACTCATGATAAAATACCCAAAGAAAATAAGTATAGAAAGACTGCATCTCAATCTGTTAAAAACCTCTTATGAAAAACTTACTGCCAAAATTGTATTAAATAGGGTTAAAGATGAAATATTTTCCTCTATAATCATTTACAAGACAAGAATATTTATTTTTATCACTCTGATTTGATACAGTATTCAAAACATGAGCCAAAGCAATCAGGCAAATGAAAGAAATAAAATGGTCTGAATGGAAAAGTGAATTCTCTATAAGAAACACCCAAAAAGATTCCACCAAAAGATTTCAAAAATTAATAACCAAATTTATCAATATAGCAGAATGCAAAATCAACACTAAAATTCAATAAAGTTTCTCAAAAAGAAATTTAGAAAATAGTACCATGTCTAATAGCACTATGAAAAAGTAAATACTTAGAAATTAATTTAACCCAGGAGGTGAAAAACCTATATAATGAATATTATAATAATCTGAAAAAAGTAGATCAAAAGATCCAGCAGAAATTATAGAAATATCCTCTGTGGCTTAATAGGCAGAACCAACACAGTCAAAATAGCCATATTTCCAAAACTGATATACAGATTTAGTGAAATCCCAATTAAAGTAACAAGAGTATTTTAACAGATGTAGAGAAAACAATGCTAAAATTTATGTGAACTTTAACAGACCCAGAAATCAGAACCAACCCTTGTGAACAATAGCAAAACAGAAGGCATTACAATCTCAGATTTTAAATTATAATATTATAAACAGCTAAGTAGGGTGGACATAACCCTCTAGTGAGTCACTGCAGAAGATGAGACCACATCAAAACTTGGCCGAAGGTGTATCTGAAGACTGCTAAAATTACAATGGATAGATTTATAGACTTGCCTAAGGGATAAACAAAAGCTTGAGATTATTGGTATTACCAATTTGAGATTTCACATTATCTCACTAGGGGTGGATCATCCTCTCCCACCCACCAAAACTAAGATTAAAACCATGAAAACTAAGACTAGGACTAAAGACTAAGACCGTAGATTATCAACCAAGGTTAATAATGTCACCAATATGCCCTTGTTATCATTGCATCAATATTACCTAAGACATTGTATTTCCAATCTTATTGGTTAATCATAATTTTGACTAACATTGTACCTGCCTCCTGATTTTGCTCTAAAAAAAACTTTCTTTGAGAAGTGGGCTCATTGGTAAGCCAGTGAGAACCCCTCTTATCTTTGAAGAGCTATTCCTATTCCTCATCCTAGTCACCATTTCTTTTCCCCAATAAATTTTCCTACTCATAACCTCTATTTGTTATCCTCTTTACCTCATTCTTAGCCTCTTAACCTCATTTTTAACCTCTTAACCTCATTCTTCAACTACAAGGAACATGAACCTCATGCACATGACATCTATCATTTCCTCCATATCAATATTACAAAGCTACAATGATTGTACTGGCACAAAATAGGTGTGTATCAATAGAATAGAACAGAAGGTGGAGAAACAACCCCAGACACATTCAGTCACCTGGACACTGACAAAGGGTGCAAAGCACAGGAGGAGAGATAGCTTCTTTGACACATAATGCTGGGGAACCTGGCTATCCACATTCAGAGCATTGAATCTAGATCCATATATCTCACCATGTACTAAACTAAAATCAAAATGAATCAAAGATATAAATGTTAAAACAGAAACAATCTGCCAGAAGATAAACTCTTGAAGATATATGTATAGTCAAGGACTTTCTGATCAGAGACCCTACTGCACAAGAAAGTACATGGAGAATGTAATGGACAGAATAGAAGAAACAACCTACAGAATGAGCAAAAAAAATTTCTAGCTATTCCTCTGCCAGAGGAGTACCATGTAGCATATATAAAGAACTAAAATCAATAACTACATTAATTAGTAAAATAAAAGAACATAGATCTTCCAGAATTAAAGACCTAAACCATCGATGGCAAACTGACATGTACAGATGCTTCTCAGAAGTACAAATGGTCAGTAAATACATTGTCAGTATCTCTGACCATTGCAGAAATGCAAATTAAAGCAACACTGAAATTCTACCTTACTACAGAAAAAAATGTCTATCATTAAAAAATCAAAAAAGAATAAATGATAGCAAGGTAGGAGGGATAAAACAGCCTTTCCACATTGCTGGTGAGAATTTAAACTAGTACAACCACTGTGAAAATCAGTGTGGATTCCTCACAAAACTAAAATATAGACATTCCATTTGACCTAGTTGTTCATTTTCTAATTATCTTCCCAAAATATTTAAACAAGTCTTATTACAATAGTACTTCTATACACATGTTTATAGCAGCACAAATTGTAATAGCTGAATCTTGGAAGCAGCATATAAGTTCATCAACATATGACTGGATAAGAAGGTGGTGGCGTTTATACATAATAAAGCAATACTCTCTCCTTACGAAGGATAAACTTGAGTCATTTTTAGGCAAATAGATACACTTTGAAATCATAATGCTAAGGGAAGTAAATCAGACACACAAGTTTAAATATCTCATGATTTCTTTTAGATGAGAACCTAAGTCATAAATAAAGAGCACAGTGAAAAATAGATAATAAGAAACAGGAAGAATGACTTTTTGCAAATAGGAGGGGAACCAAGAGAAGGGAAGAGGGAGGGAGAGAAGAAGTGGGATTGAAAAATATTAAGATGTGTTTTGTACATGTTGCAGTTTCTCACAAGGAATATAATTATTATGTACTGCAAAAGTACTAGTAAAAACTGCAAAAAAAAATGAAAGTATACCATTTCAAAAAGTACAGAAATAAGAAAAATTTATCTTAATAAATAGTGACAATGTGAATATCATTACTAAGTAGGAAATAAATATTACTGTACCCTACAATGAAATAAAAAAATTTTAAAATACTACAGCTTCCCTCTGCATTCAGAAGTTCTAACTTAGTACCTTAGATTTGGGGATTCAACAAAAAATTTCCAGTTTATTCTGACTTTTACCCTGAAGGTAGTTTACATAGCTTTCTAAGAACATGATAGGTTAAATATTTGGTGGTCATTAATTTGACAAAATAACACATTTCCCCTTTCTTTCAGAGCCAAAAATTTTTATATTTTTACAGATCATTAAAAGAAACCCCTCAGAGTACAGTATTCCTGCTGAGACTGAAAAGAGAATGTTGACAGCTGTTTTATACATCACATCCCCCTGCCATCTTCAAAGTTGGTGTTGTTGCGAAGCTTACTCCCTATCTCGGGACTTTCAGTTTTGCAAGGCACTTTCGAGAATGATAGAATTTACCGCACAGCAAACAGATGGAAGGAGAAATTTCTTCATGTGGCAAATGACATGCCATGAACCTTCTTTCAAGTATATCTGTCCTTTGCTGCAAGGATCTTCATTTTTAGTATTTACCACTTCATGTCTGTTTCCATTTTTTACCACTAACATCACTATTGTAAACCCAAGGTCTTTCTTTACCTTGTATAAAACCCTAAATTCCAGGAATTAGCTCTTCCCATCCCACTTAGAGGTAGCCCAAAGGCCATTATTATTTAAACATATGCTAAATGAATTTCACTTCCTACCTGATCTCAGCAACAGGAACGGTTTATTAAAATATTCAGAGAAAAGCAGATCAGAGGAAAAAGGCAGAAGAGCAAATATTGAAAGACCTCCAGCTACCAGCAAATTCAATTTATTCCACACTGTTACACTGGTATGAAAAACATCTACATTCACCCTTTGTCCCTCCAATGTTTCCATTAATCAGAAATATTCAACTTTATTGTAGTTAACACAGTGAAAGCTTTAAGACCTGAGTAAAGGGAGAAATGCAGCACCAGTGTCATTCCTGATTGGTGGACAGTTCATGTTACTAGGAATGGAAATTTAATAGAAACCTCAAGTAGTCATTGATTTCCAAACACTGAGAAAACTGAGCTGCAGGCTAACCTTTCTGCTAAACAGCTAAGTTTCTAAGGAAATTAGAGGAGCTTTGCAGGTCAGTCACTAGCGAATCTGCTTTAGCTTAAAATACATAATATGAACGTGATGCTCTAATAAATACTACTACAAATAATATTGATGGCTGTGTTCCAGACTCTTGCACTTGTCAACCTTTGTTTTAACTGGCACATCAAGCTGATGAGACAGAGAAGGAAAACTAATATTTGCAGTTGTTTAAAAAAAAGCAATTCCACAAAATACAGAAAATGCAGTAAGGTCCTACAGTAATGGACATATTAGTGTTACTGAATAAATCCAGATATATAATTGTGGGTAGTGTGTTAGATAATACTTCCCTGATGGGTCTTTTCAGATGTTTCTGATTTATAGTAACTGGAGTGCTTCTAAATAACTCCAAATTGTCCCTCATGCATAAAATAAACATTTCCACTAGGTCGGAAGTTTGAAATAACTCAGGGGACCACACCGAACTATAAAGGAAAAAAGGTGGTTAAGGAGAAAGGGATCCTTCTTCCCTCGATCTACTGCTAAACATTTCTTATGTCTGTCTCAGTTTTGACCAGATGATGATGAGTTGGGTAAGGGACATTGGATTCCTCAGTTAATTTCTCAAAAGTTAACCAAATGTATATTTTAAGGTTTTATTCACAATAACCCCAGACGTGCATAGTATTACCCAATTTTCAGATGAAGACTTGGAGGCACTAAAAGTTTAAATAATTTCCTCCATGTGCCTGCTTTGTCCAGGGTATTTGCTGAACCAATTCATGACAGAGCATGCTTCAGTTATTTTACCAATTCAGTTGAACTAGTATTTGCTTTTTGTTTGCTTGCGTTTTGTTTTACTCATTGGTTTTTTGAGACAGGATTTTACTACGCAGATTTAGGCTGGTCCTGAACTCTACTATGTAGGCCATTCTGACCTGAACACACAGTGATCATCCCATCTTGGCCACCTGAATGCTGGAATGACAGGTATGTACCTCCATATCTGCCTCTTTGAACTGGTATTTTCTTAACATTTTTGACTGTAGTGTTTTGTGTAGTCAGTATTGTTAGAACTCAAAATAACATCTCCATATGGTAAGCATTTTGGAGAATATATAT
>NW_004955409.1:20244248-20271800 GCF_000276665.1 Chinchilla lanigera | reverse complement strand
TATATATATATAATTACTGATTCTTTAAAGACAGAAATATTGTTAACCTCTATGGGGACATTTCCAAATGATAAATAGTACCTAAACATGAAAACCATATTTTCTCTCCTTTAATCAATAACAGTTCTGAAATCCATGTTGAAAACTATCATCTCTGGAAGAAAATCTTCCAATAACGGTTTACAAACCTTATGTCATTAAAACATGAAGATTTTGTCAGAAATACAGATTCCTGAAGCACGTCACAGACCTAATGAATCTGAATCTTGAAGTTTAAGAACTAAGACTCTGCATGTTTTATAAACTCTTTAAATAATCTGAAACGAGCTGGCCTACTACCACTCTTTCTACTAGCTCAAGAGAAACTGATATCATAGTGATTGTCTGAATGTTTTCTTCAGACCAGTAGCATCTGGGTCACTTCAGAACTTGGACAACACTGCATAATTACTCAATCACAAATCTGGGGGTGCAGCCCGAAAATCTGTCCTCCAACGATATTTGCTAAAGAAGCTGGACAGGCAGTACTGAGGCTAACATTTCTCAAATGTAACGTGCAATGCTTTACTCGGAGACATTAAAATATACTTTTCAACACTGTGGATCTGGGGTGGGGTTTGAGAGCCTTTCATTTAATATAGTTTCTGATGATGACAATAAACAGATAATATCCCATTATTTACACTGAAAATATTTTACAGAAGTAAAGAAAAAATTAAAATTCAATTTTTTAGCCATGTGTGGGTTGTTGGTACTTTGTTGCATCAACCTAAGGAATTTGCAGCTCTAGAGATAGATTGCTCATAGAGCTGCTCTAGAGATTCTTGAACATGCACTTGAAGTGGTACTGAATCTACTCAAAGTACAGAAATTAGCTCTTTTCCAATGTATGTTTTACCAAGATATCTTTGTTAAGGAGTTCACAGATGTTATCACTAAAATGATTCCTTTGAAATGATTCAGAAGTCATCAGAGAAAGTTGGAAGTTGGAGCATAGTTCCCATTCAATGTACAATAAGTGAAAAACACTTCAGGGTTAAAGCATTTTAAATATTTCTTTTCCCATTTCAATTGCTAGGGATTATCCCAATCTACATAAAATAAATTGTATTTGAAAAATCCATTTAAGAAAGACTTAGGAACAAAAAAGTAAATAAATAAGGTTAAGAGACTTGAACGTTTTCTCTTGTATTTAGGCAAGTGATTGCATGTAATTACTGCTTAGAAAGAATAGCAAGATATTGTGTGAAGGTATATCTGGCCTGACTCTGAACACATGCTTTGAAAATATGTTTGAGACAACACAGTCACCTTCACAATGGCTCCTCTGCAGATGGGAAACTAACCAACAGTCATCATTTCCAGCCTTTATGAAGAGTGCCAACAAAACAATTTAGAGATGATCATTAGAGGAGAAGTAACAACATGAAATAATTTTTGAAAGATGGTAACTCAAACTCCACCTTTTGCTGAGAATTGTTCACTGTTCAAAGCTTAGAAGTGGCTTTGAGCTGAAGTTGCCTTACTAATGAAATGAAATGTAAAAACTGAAAGAGTGGAATATAGTTTAGTATTACTCGGCCAATTTTGGTTTAGCAAGAAAGTTGTAAAGAAACAGGTGAAGTTGTTATTAATATCACTGAAAAACATTTTCTGTTTGGCAATTTTCATGTTACTGTCATGAAACCCTTAAAAACCTCAGCCTTTATAATCTCATATCCTGGACAGTAATAAAAATCAATGCTCAAAACATTTATAGTTTAATATAATTTACTAAACTGTAGATCGGTTTTATCCTTTTTAAATTTTTGAATGTTATGGCTATATAGTCTTTCCCTGGCATATCCTTTCCTCTTCCTCCCTGTAACCCCAAATGAACCAAAGCATCACATTCTGCAGAGAACATGATTTACTTGTTTGTTCCTTCACATACCACATATTTAAATATTCATTCAGTGCATCATATACTCACAGTTCTAGAAGATAAAGATGCAAAAATAAAAAAATAGTGAGATTCTTGACTTCATAGTGTTTATTTTACACTAAGTAGAAGGATATCATAAACAATAAAACAGGAAAATTTCCTAGTAGTAAGCAGTGCTGTCATTTCTAAATGAGTCAGCATAAACAATACCCATTATTATTAACACAGACCTTTCATTTCCTCTTTTTCCATTTGGTTTTTAGGCCAATGTTATGGTTTATGTCTGTGTGTCCCCTTCAAAGCCTCATGCGACCATGGGGCAGGCTATTAGAGTTGAATGATTGTGGGTGTGAGAGCTACACCCGCCCTAGGGTGGATAGTTTGCATATGTAAGGGAGAGGAAAAGAGTGCTTGAGGACATTCCTCCCCCATTCGGCCCTGGTTTGTGGTTGTTGCTTAGCTGTGTTCTGCTGCCCTGAGCTGTAGCTCTTTGCCATGTGCCACTCTGCCTTATAATCTGCCAAGTACGGACTGAAACTTCCATGAACTGCAAGCGAAATAAACCTATCCTTCCTTAATTTTGGGCATCAGGTATTTTGTCCCAGCAGAGAGAAAAATGTAACCAAGACAGCCAATAAGTCAGGTACCTCCACTTTCCTGGTCTAATACCTTGTCAGTGTGTTTTCAGTACTCTTATTGCTTGGAACACACAAACAAAACATTAACTGTCAACCATACTGCAGTATCACCAGCCAGCAGATTTCTTCTGCTGCCCTCCAACAGTCATCTCATGGTCCTGAGACTCCCATGATATGCGAACACCAGTCTTTCTGTGTAACAAACCTTGTTTTCTGTTTTGATCAGGGCATTGGATCACTGAAATCAAATTATGTCATTGTTATTTTCCAACACAGGCTCTCCTTCCACTGGGTTTTATACTTTGGCACAAAACTCAGGGAAATGAGTGTCAATGTGGAGGGATACTGGTGGCCACAAACCTCCTTTGAGAGGTTGCTGAAGGAGCTTCCATTATCTGCAGAATGCTGCTTCCTCTGAAGTCCTAATTTGAAAGCTGGGGAGTATAGCTCAGTGCACTTTGGGCTCAAAGTGCTCTGGGAAAAAAGAAAAAACAGAAACCTCAGCTCATTTATGTTTGTCCAAGACGGTATCTAGTGTTACTTTTGTCACCCCAGCTGTTCTTGTTCCCTCTTTTCATCTAAAGTTGCACTTTCTCCTGTTCATGTACACAGACCCTAAACTCATGAGTGCATTCAGAAGAAGCTTGGATGGTACCTGATCTTTAAGTCAGATTTTCTCGTCATTTATTATTCCATGGTTCACTTTAGTGAAAATCCTTCCATGTTTCTCCTGCCAGTACTTTACGTATTAACATAGTCAATATGTTAGAGTAGCACCTTTCACCTAACCGCGTAGTAAGTGCTAAGGCTTGGGACCTAATCCATCCGTGTGGTAGTGATTCACTGGGGTAGCGCTGCATGACAAATTAAAATTCACATTAGGATTTCAGTTTTAATGAGCAAGCAAAAGTGAAGCTGATTATTTGCCGTTTTAATGGGAGGTCTGGCCACGTAGGCCTAAGCGTCCCTGCACATTTTTGCTGAGTGTTCCCAACCACAAGTCTCGTTTTTCTGATTCTGAGAGTTTTCAGTAATTATTCTCAGAGGTAGCTAAGTAGGCATGACCACAGAGAAGTGATGATTATGCTTGAGATATGATAAAAAATATGGGGTGAACGTTCACATTTTTTAGAAGTATAGTTGAATAAGACACATTATCATTAATCCCCCTGAAGACCACTCCCCATTACTTTGAACACAGTTATGAAATCATTCTTGCTACTTTCTGAAGCTATTAAGAAATTCCTCTTTCCTGAGTTTCTTTGTGATGCATGACTGAAAATATGACAGTGTGGAGAATGTTTAACAGAAAAGTTACATAGTAAGCACATTGCACATTGCAGTGTGTCTTCTACCTATTCACCAGATCTGGCCCCATGTGTCTTTGGGCTTTTCCCCAAATTCATGACATTAAATGACCAGGGAAGGTAAGTATTTTGAGTGGATGTCAAAGCAGTCATCACAGCACAGCTAAAGACACTGATGAAAGGGTATTTCCAGAGCTGATTTAGAAAGAGGTAAGAACTGAGGAATGAGTGTATTTAAGGAGAGGAGGAATATTTTAAGGGAAATTAATAGAAATGTAAAGTTTAAAAAGAAAAAACAATAAATGTTCATCATATTTTTTATCACATTTCATGAAGTCTGTCTGCATATATGTAGGAAGACTGATATGTCCACTCTTTGGCACAACGTATGCTGCTAGCTCAGAAGGTGCCAAGCCCATGACCCCATGGCCCTGGGCAACTCACTGCATGTGAGTTGTAATCTGTCTGTCCACCTCACTCACTGGGAACTGGAAATGGAAGTTAGAGCACAAGACAAAGCTCACCCACAACAGTCACTGTTTTTGCTATGGGTAATGATGTCATCTCCGCTTTAGAATTCTCACATTTACTATCACCATGGACACAATAGAGTGGACGACACTATTAAATTGCAAATAGAGTCCAACTTATATCCTGCTCAGCAGGTGACACTGACTTCTTAGTTCCCAAAACTCTTCTGTCAGTGTTCCTTATTTTATTAAATAAAGTTTTATTTCACCCGGCAAAAAAAGCAGTGGCTCCAATATCTAAGAACACCAGTCGATGTCCAGTGTAATATATAGAGGAAATTAATTATCTTAAGCATTCTTTTTCCCAGAGCAAAAACCCCTATTTTAATTAACACAATGTAACTAACTAATATTCGCTGAGGACTCATCCTATAGGAATTAACGAAACATCATTCATGTGCAGGTTATAGCTAGGAGAATAATAATCATGTATTTAAAATTATACCGGTTTGAAAATAACATCAGTTAATGAGCTGCCTTTTCATTCCAATGGTTTCATTTCAATCCCGCAATTTACTTTAATTAAGCATTTGGGCCAAATTATAATTTAAAGGGTTTGCACAAACCCAATTAAAGTGTTCAGCTCTTGAGTGTGTTTTCTTTTGAGCAGAGAATCTTGGGTTTTGTGCATAAACTCTATGCAATAATTTCATAAAACTAAGTGCATTATATATTCTTCCCACTGGTATTTGGCCCGTTTTGGATAAACATCCAAGTGTCCAGATGTTTCAGAAAATTTTCAGATAACTAGAGATTACATAAAAAATATTTGGGCCAAATGAATACTAATGTTTCTTCCAAAAGCTAAGGAGCATTTGTTGATGATTTTGCAATAGAACATAACTCTGGATAAGAAAATACATTCTTAGAGATGTAGAATTTTATTTTATAACTTAGGTATATAAAATTGATGAACCAAAACTATAGTATTTGAAACATAATTTTTAAAGCACAAAATAGGAGACTTTTTCAAGGAATTCATTCTATTTTACTTTCATTATACCTCAAGTTTAAACATACCATGAAATAAAAAATCTGCTGTGACTCACATGTACCTATCATTTATTATTAATGATTTATTAAATTCTTCATAGCACTCAAGTTTTCATATTGCATGACCACCATATACTAGAGAATTGATTCAAGTATTTCAGAACTCAATATTTATTCAAGAGGAAAGAAGGTAAAGATGACTGCCAATTTAAGAATTTGTTTTTCTTCTTTATGTGCAAATGATTACTAGAATATGTCAGAAATAACAGTATGAATCTTACAAAAGAGTGCCTTAAAGTCTCTATTTAATGATTATAACTGGTGATGAAATGCTGTGTATTTTTCTTTTACTTGACAACATTTTGTAAGTCATATCTGAAATTTCAGATAAGGCATAATACTTTCAGCAGATTTGTAAAAATTCAACTCTAAATTTGTTTCTGAAAATTACCTTTTCTTTTCCTTTTGTCAGTTTAAACTGAGACAATAAGTCCTAAATAGTTTGAGAGTGAAATCAAGAATATTTGGGATAATAGAATGTCTTTGCCAAAAAGATGTTTCCTAAACAATGGACTTTAAATTGTTTCATTCAGAGCAAGGGGGAATTCAAGATAATTATTTACACCTTCAATGTTTCTTGGGTATCTGGCAACAGAGAAGTACTGAGAAGACTGTGGACATTACTGATGTGTAATGTCTGTGGGTCATTTGATCTGAAACACAAGAAAGGTTCTCATTCTTTGAACCACATCCCCTTTATATTACTTATATACACTACACATATGGGTAATATATAATGTATACTGCTTTGAGTTTTAGATTTTATGATAAAAGTAATATTTCTGTATAATGCTTAAGGAATATATACTGTACATATCACGAGCCCTGAAGATATGTTAAAACTATTGTACTATGGTTTCACTTATAATTTCATTTAAAGGCATTGTCTATATCAGTTTTAATTAACCCTATCAGTCGCTCTATGCACAGGAGAATTCTAACATAATTACAACAAGGAGGAGAGTTCTGAAGATTAAACAAAGAATTCTAATCTATTAGACATTGACCCAGGCATATTCCCATTGATCAAGCTTCTCTCCCAGAGAATTCCTATAGCCTGAGAAGAAAACACCTAGCTAGTTGTGGTAGGTTATATTTATGGCAGTGCTGAAACTTCTAGGGTCCATCTTTGCTTTCATAAGTCAACTCTGCTTGGTTATTTCCAACTTAAGTGCGTGACAATAGACAAATTCTACTGCATAGAAGTTTTTTATCTTGTGGCAACTGGAACAGAATGAACAAAGTTTTTAAAGACATGAACATTTTCATTCTATCAAAGCTCATTTGCTGTTTCTCAAAATGATTCTCTTGCCTCAATATGAACATCCAAAATTGAAAGCAGAGAAGGGAGAACTTTATCTATGTAGCTTGGCATCTGAGGTGATGCTATGTGCCAGGAATTTTTCAAGGAAATATAATAGATATTGTCACCTGCAAATAAACTGTGTCAGCTGCAGCGTTCCTGATAATTATAAAGATTGGTCACAGGTGTAAACTGGAGCACACATGGAAAGTAGTAAAAACCAGATTTTAGACACTAAAGCACCAGTACAAAGGAGAGAACATTACAATGGAAAAACAGCTGTACACCTGCTTCATGCTCTATGGGCATCATGAGGGTATTTGATGTGCAATTAAATCATCATAATTATAATTTAGGGTGCCACCCTCAAGAAAGAACATCTTCCCTTTAATTATCTCATCAGGTATTACTACTTTGTTTTGCATAGATATGAGCAATTGTATTCAATTATAACACAATAAAATAAATTTTAAAACTGCCTTGAAGATATTTTATATAACAAATAAAAAAGTCAGTATTTATCTATGTTTATAAGATGCTTTTATATGAATTATGTGTATTTATATAAGACAAAATTATCATAAAGGTAAATAATAGAAGTGGTTCACTATCATAAAAATTTCATTTAATTATAAAGGGAGTTTTAATAGTGTGGTTGTAATGTTTGTCACTATTATTAGAGATTGTGACTGATTTTTTTAACAGGCATATCTAACACTTCTTCTAAGATTAAGTGATTTATTAGTAGAACTTCAAGAGGTAGCAGCTTATACTTCTGGCTGCATTCCAGGACATAGTCAATGTCTCCCATTTCTCCTTTATAAAATAAGGATGTGATGACATTTATTTATTAGTATAATTTTGTAGAATTAATTTCATTAATAAATGTAAATGTCCTAGAACAATGCTTAGCACCTAGTAAAGATCAATACATGTATCTATAGTTCTGAAGATTAAACTAAGAGAAAGGTTAAATTATCCAAGAATATTTTAAACTACAAAATTTTAAAACCAGTATTTTTTATTTTAAAGGGAGAGAAAAAAACAAAAAAAAATGATACAGAATTTCAAAACAAGATGATAGGAAATTAACAATGGTTATTATATTGCACATTCTTGTCTTCAAAGTAGCTACTCAGATTACCAGACACAGGCATACAAAATTGATCAAACAGTATAAGCACTAACTATTCCTTTCAATTAACTAATAGAAATTAGTAGTATAATTATCTTAGCTAACGTGTGTGTGTGTGTGTGTGTGTGTGTATGTGTGTGTGTATGTACATATGTATTTTTTTTCTTCCTTCTTTTCTCCTTTCCCCCTTCCCAGGTATTCTTTCCTTCTGAGTAGTTTCTTTCCCTTTCATAATATCTATTGTACCAAAAGCAGTATTTGAATTAAAGCACATGCCATATAAACTGATTCTGCTGTATAAACTGGTATTATGTTGCTGTTTTTGTTCCTGAGTTTTCCGATGCATTCATCTGTACCTCTCAACCTGTATGGGAGACATCTAAAAGAGATACTCTTTTTACTTCTTCCACAGAGAAAAACATAAACATCAGTACTCATTTCTCTCTGCAAAATTGTCTTCTGAACTATCCATTGGCAAACTGAACTTACTATTCATAGATAAGAATATTATCTATGTCCACTCATTTTAGCTGAAAGTAGGAAAACTAGGAAACTTTTAATTACATTTACCTTCTAAACTCACTCTTTTTCAGTCACCATATCAAAGGGTGTATGATTACAAGTTAGTGAACACACCAGGTGCTAATTACTCTTAATTTTCTTTTGTGAAATTCTTGCTATAATCGAGTACCTGATACTTTCTATGTTTCCTTAGAAAATCAACAATTAATTTATTTTTTTCTACCTCCTTTTTAAAAACTGCTTCCCATGTGTAAACTTCCTAAATTTTCTATAGAGATTTTTTACACCAAAGTTGTTCCCCCAATGTCTCCTCTTGTAATAATGAAATTTTAGGAAAGTCCTCTATAGAAAGATGAACACTTATCCATCTCCAAACTCTAGGAATACCTGAAATGACATAGCATTGCCTCACTTCTCAAATAGATTAATTGAATTTGAGAGTTGATTTGAGGATAATTATACTTAAATTAATATTCTTTTTATCATCTTTTCTCAGGTGTTCACATGTGCTGCATCACACAATCTAGTCTTGTGAGAATCAAATTATTCCATTTGATTTTTTTAATACATGACCTTTATTTTTATTTTAAAGAATAATCTTAAAATGTTTAATCTAAATTATGCAGATATAGGTCAAAATTTCTAGAACTCACTAAAATTCCATTGGGCATTAAATGTGTGATTTATTAAAATAATTTTTAGATGCTTGTTAAACAAGAAGTAAAAATATTCAAGAGCTTAAAATAAAAGAAAAGTGCGAACATAGGCAGTTCTATTTGTGGGACAAAGTTCAAAAGTAAGGTTTTAGGAGGTGGTTATTACATTTTATCTATAGGTACAACTAACTTACTGCTTCAGGCTTTCATAGGTACCCTGAGGCTCAAATCTCATTAGACAATGAGAAAGTAGTGTCCTATTCTCCAATTTCTTTCCTTGAAAGTATAAGACTCTTAGACAAGAGTTCAAGGTTTTGTAGATCATTTTGTCTGATAGAAAAGAAAACATGAAATTTCATATGAAATGTTTAATTGCATTTTGAGTGAATTAGTCAATAGGTTTAAGTCAAATAAGACTGTATAGCACATAAAGTTTTCCTTTAGGTCTGTTATAAATCAGTTGGTACTAATAATTATTATAGCAAGTCTGTGAATTAACTACAAAATGTGAAAAAGTTCTGGATAAATCTAAATGTACAGTGAACTAAAAACTACTTTTTATATTTTAGCAATTAAAATTGTATATCAAATTAGTCTTATTAGCTTCCAATTTAACATACAACAAGATGTTGATGCTTTATTATTTTATGTAATATCACCTACTAAAAGTGAGCAAAACGTCAATGTTAGGCTTAGAATTTCTTTTACGATGATGTTTGAGTATATTTTCAAACAATAAATTCTGAAGACTTATTTGAAGCCAAAAGCCCAGTTGAAATACCGTGTGTTTTTCTTTATAGACTTAAATAAATCTTTCTTTATTGCTCTACTTTCACCTTCCACACAGCCTCAACAACTACAAGCACTTTTTGATCATGTTTGGAATATGTATAAATATTACTTGTTAAATACTTGAAAACTATGAGAACTTAAATCCTTATGTCTACTTCCCATTATATTTTTAAGGCAAATATCATGTGTGTTTTTTAGTAGGTATTTTTAGAATGAATGAGAATATGCCTTGCAATGTTATATAAATTTCATGTGCTCATGAAGATTTTGTGGTTTATTTTGCCATTGACTTCCAATTTCATTGCACTATGCTGTGATAATATCTATGGGATAATTTCAATTACTTTGAATTTACTTAAGCATGTTCTGTGAGCTAGTATGTGGTCTATTTTGCAGAGAATCCCATGTGCAGCTGAGAAGGCATATTCTGATTATGTGGGACAGAATACCTTACAGACATCTACTAAGTTGATTTGTTCAAAAGTTTGGTTCAGTTCTGACGTTTCTTTATTGAATTTTGTCTAGATGATCTGTCTATTTAGAATAGTGAGGAACTAAGTTCCTCCATTACAATTGTACTAGTGCTTATTTGATTTTCTATGTCTGTGAATATTGTTTTATATAGGTGGGTACACAGATATTTGGTGCTTATATATTTATGATTCTTATGTCTTCCTTTTGGATTGTTCCCTTTGCAGAGATGTAGTGAACTTATTTGTCTCTCTTAATCAGTCTGGACTTGAAATCTACTTTTTTTGCAAATAGAAAAGCTATCCCTGATTTTTTCTGTGTTCTTGTCCCATGGAATATTTTTTTCCACATTGACTTTGGGTCTATTAATTAATTTTATAATTAAATGTGTGTTGTATATGCAGCATACTGTTGGATTTGCTTCTTAATTCATTCTGCTATTCTATTTCTTTTAGTTGGTGAATTGAGACCAACTACACTGATCGTTATAACTGCATGTGTTAACTTATCATTGTCATGTGATTTTTTGGATGTTTGTTCCTTTTTATTTCCCCTCTGCTTAATTACTTGCCTTGCTTGATGAATTCATTCTGTTGGGGTTCATGGAGTTATAGTTCTTGATAACAAGAACTATATCTCTTTCTAGAATGTTTTCAGAAAACTTTGGAGTACTCATTTGATAAACATTAATTTCTTCAGGTGTTCTTTGTCCTGGAAATCTCTTATACCTCCCTCTGTATTGAAGGACAGTTTTGCAGGGTACATCAATCTGGGGTGGAAGTTGTTTTATTTTAGGGATTAAAATATTTCACTCCAAGGTCACCTTGACTTCAAGTTTTGTGTTGAGAAGTCTGCTGTGATTCCAAAGGACTTATTTTTATAAGTGATTTGTTTCTTTTCAACAGCTATTAATAAACTGTTTTGTGTTAAATTTCTGGAATCTTACCTATTACATATGTGGGTGTTGATTTTTCATCATGGCTAATTGGAATTCCATATGTCTTACTTATGTATGTCAAATTCTTTTTCCATGCATGACAAGTTTTCTGCCACTACTTCTGTAACTAGGTGTTTTTTTTTTTTTTATATGTCATTTGCACTATTTCTTGCATTTTCACTGAGTCAAATCCATCTTATGCTATTCTTCTTTACATCATTTAACAGCTGATTGATTTTTTGTCATCCCTTGCTATTTTTAAGAAACCTTTCTTTTCATTATCCTAACCACAATCCTGTGTTTTATATTTGATATTCTGCCATCACATTTTCTCATTCTGCTGTGCACATATTCAGTAAAATTTTAAATCTCCTGGATATCTGTTTGAATCTATTTCATGGCTTCCAATACTTTCCTATGTTAGGCATTCAAGGTTTCCACCATTTTCCTAAACCTTTCTATTTTTTTTTTTTTTTTAAATGCGTATCTGCTCTAGAGTCACTAAGCATGTCTCACATTATGGTCACCTTCTTGATATATATTTGAGAAATTATTTTGGATTTGTTTTTTTTTCTAGAGTCTCATTCATCTGCCTTATTACTTCCTCTCTTGCCACTTCAGAGAGTCCAGGTGGGCAGTTTTCAAATTGTTCCACCTTATTACCTCCTGGGTTTGCCTTTGGTGAATTGGAAGTCTAAGGCTGGATCTTGCTTCCATGTCTCTTCTTTTTCTGTGTATTTATTATTATTATTTTTAGTTTAATTCCTGGGTTGATGCTTGCAAATGGCTTATGGTAGGGAGCTTTATTGCTAGAATCTAGAACTGTTAGGAAATGATTACTTCTCAGAGATGTCTTCCAGTTGTAACTGGGCTTTTGGATTTCAAGTCTGTTGCGAGATTCTCTCTATTCAATTTATTGGGGTTGGTAAGTTGTTACCTATTTGGCTTACTTAGCTCCTGGTTCTTTGACACTGTCTATAGTACTGTTTATTATGCCTGGGCAATCTCAGCCTTGGTATATAGGAAGAACAACTGAATAGCACAATTATATCACCTTGACTAAAGTAGTACAATCAGCAATAATAATACCATCAAATACAGCCTAGAAAATGACACACTGTGGGAACTATTTATTTGTCAGCTTTAACCATATGAACTAGATTTGTGGTCATATAACAATTTCTAAAACAAACCAGAAAATTTTATACAGTGTATATGGCCTCAGTATGATGATTTTATTCTCATGAAAGAAAATGTAACAGAGCTTAGGGAAAAAATAAGGAAATAGAAGAAGAGAAAGAAATTAGAAGCAAGGCTGGAAGAACAAAAGAAAATTACACAAAATTTGAACAGCTGTTGAAGAAGACAGGAGAGAAAGAAGGATTTAAAACAAGAACAGAACAGAACAGCAACAAAAACCTAGAAATAATTTACATACTAAGATGAAAATAAGAACAAACAATCAAGAAGAAAAGAAAAAGAAAAATGATGAAAAATAAGTCCACTTCAGGGAATGTCTCTGCTTGCGATTCATAGAGAGAGTGGGCAGTCAGAACCCAGATCTGTGTTGATTAATCCCAGCAAGCCAGCCATAATTTTTGGTAGGGTAGTGAATAGTCCTTTAGTTTCACTAAAGTTCAGACTAGTTTCTGGCTGTGAACCTGGAGCATGATTTGTTCCACCTACAATATTAGTGCTCCTCCTACCAGCTTGAACTGGCCACCAGCTAGGCTGCACTTGCCTCCTTATGTTCTACCAACTTGACCTGGTTCCACCTCACTCTGACATAGGGACCACTAGTTGGAACCAGCCTGTTCCTGCTCTGAGCTCCAAGCTCAGTTCATCCCTCTCCAAGGTGACTCCCAGCCAACCACCCTTTCCTGGGGGATATCTGAATCCAAATAATTCACCAGTCACTATAGCCCACTGCATCTACTACACCACTCCAGTGGTTCTTTTCTCTGTGGAGGCCTCTGGGATCTCCAGTAGGCACCAGGCATCTGCAGATTAGAGCTGCTCCTCCTGCACAGTGAGTCAGTGGTAAAGGAGAAAGTGCCACTTGCCATCTCTTTTTTCTGCATTGAGAACTCTCTCATTCTTCTCCCTATGGGCTTCAATTTTCACTTCAGACTTTTGCTGGGTCCGAGGCACCCACTTCTCTCCTCTTCTTCACAGTGCTATATTCCATCATCTCGACACCAAATCTCAGAGACTTTTTCTCTGTTCTTCATCACTACACTATCATATCAGAAGTTCAACTTTCTTCTTAAATATGAAATTTTTTGGAAGATAATTTTATTTTTGTAAACAGAATCTCTTTTAATTTCCAGATTAATGCACTTTTGAGCAGTTCTGCTTAGGCATATTGAATGTTGGTTATGTGGTAACCTCACTGAGGCAACTAAGAAAGACGCTCTTCCTGGGATGCTGTGATAAATGTTGACAGAAAGATGATCCTGAGCTGATGTGAGGCAAGGTTTGTCGCAGTGCCCTTTTGAGTTTGACAAAGGAAAGACATGCTTTATAGCAGAGGAGACAACAGAAATCAGGTATTGGCAATGTGACATTGAAAGGTAATATATGAATCAGTCTTTGTTGTAGCAAAAATGAAAACATATGAAGTCCCTCAGAAATGAAGGTTAGTTTCAGTTTCGTTTAGTAAAAAATCACACCAATGGAGGTATTTGCAGTTTGTTAATATATGTGACTAGTGGGAAATTGGCTAATCTGGATTTATTAATTTATATTGATGATATAGTTGTACAGTTTTAAAGTTTATTAATGTCTTTGAAACATACCACAGTAATGTACAATCTGAAACTGCAGTTAATTTCTTGGGTGTGGTGGTAGATACCTATAATCCCAGGACTTGGGAGATTCAGCGAGATAATTCATTGCGATTTTGAGGCCAACATGGGCTACATAGTGAGTTCAAGGGCAGCCTGAACTGCATAGATGATCCTAGCTCAATAAATCAAAAAGAAAAAAAATAAATAAATGAAAGAGAAAAAACTACAATTAATTCATCTAAATAGGTGTTTAAGTAAATTAAAACAAGCTCCTTTGATTATTTACTCCCACAAATGCATTTCTCCCAACACATAAATTTTGTCTGCATGTTTGAGTTTCTTTCCTTTTGAAATACAGTTAGAAAACTGTTTTCTAGGGTAAATTTTTTTTGCTTTGGGTAAAAAGGGATTATTTTTCTGTCCACATTCTTTTTTCTTATAATAATGCAGAGATATTCTTTTCAGTGGTTGGTAGAGCAGATAAATCAAGCCGAAATTCAAATATTATGACTGAAATTTTACTACTTTGCTTTACCATTTAACTTAGCTCTATTAGCTAAAATTAAATCTTCCAGAGGATTTTCTACCTACACATACAAAGATGCATAAATCAGAAATCATTAATTTATGGGAAATGAATAGAATGTGCTATTCCTGTGACTCTCTGGAAGGACACACAGAAGTGGCAGGGTCACATAAGTTTCACTATCCTTTTTTATGCAGACTGATCATTATTCATTGGGTCATACATAATGCTGTGATCCATTCTAGACAGTCATTATTGTAGCTTTGTGAAGGTCATTGTATAATATATTACCAGCTTACAGTATATCTTCAGATGTGAAAGGAGACATAAAAAGAAAGAGAGGAATCAAGATTTTTGGTGAGTCCCAGACATTTTTATTTCAATATTTAGCTCTTTTGCAGAATGCCTCTTCACTATTAAATTTAAAATATTTTATTTGCTTTTTATTTGATGTGATATATAATTTCTTTCAGAAGTACTGCATCATTATACTGAGAAATTCTATAGAAGGATATATATTATATAATATAGATATTTTAATATCAATTCTTGTTTCAGCAAAACAAAATGTAATAATAGCAAATAAGTATAAATATTTCTTTATTGCTTCTAATATTAAGTAACATCAGATAACACATAGATAAATAAAATGAGTGGCAACAGTGTGAATGACACAATTCAAATTACTGGAAATTTATGATCCTTGATACTATTATTTTTCCAAGGAAATGTGAAATCAAAGGAAGGCTTTGCATGTCATGTTAAGTTCACATGCAGAGTGATACTACATTAAGTCTAAATTACTGGAATCAGGCTCATCTTGTTTTCTGTGTTATCTGCTCAGGTAGGGGGCACAAGGAATACTTTAGGCCACTGGATGAATGGTTCTTTCAGAGTGAGCGGCTTTGCACATCTCTGTTCTAATTTTCTGTTCTATCCTTGTACACTAGATGCTGGTATTTGAATGTGGTCTGAATGTGTCCCCCAGGGCTTCATTTGTTGATAATTTAATCCCCCTTGTGAAGTATTACAAAGATGGAAACTTAATCCAAGCATAGTGCTTAGAAATGTTACCTTTGCAAATGATTAAGATTAGAAAATTCCAAACCAAATGTGTTGGTGCATACCTGTAATTCCAGCACTCAGGAAGCAAAACCAAGAGGATCTCCCTGAGTCTGAGTCCAGCCTGGGCTCTGTAGTGGATTCAAGTCCAGTCTAAACTCCATAGTGAGATGCTGTCTCAAAAAAGAAAAAAATTAAAAAATTTTCCATTAGGATGGAGCTTACATAACTGATTGCTGGTAACTTTATGAGATGAAGGAGACCAAAGGGAGAAGCACCCATGTGCATATACATAAACACACACAAACATACATATGCAAACACAAATACTTGATACTGTTCCTGTCTCTTATTGTGTGATAGCCTATGTTGACCTAGGACTCCACCACAAAGGAACTTGTGGTTTGTCATCAGCAGATGTTGTCCTTCAACCTTGGACCAGAAATAAACTAAAACAAATCTCTGTTAAATAAGCTTACTTTTATGATTTGGATCTGAAACCTCCCTCCTCAGAGAACATGTGACAAAGGCTTAGTCACCGACATGTGGCACTGTTGTTAGGTGGAGCAAACTTTGGGGGACAGAAATCAATCTCTCTCTGCGCCCCCCCCCCCAGGCCACCGTTCTCAGGCATAATGATGTGTGCAGCTGTGCTCTATCACACCATCCCTGGCATGATGATGTTTTCCTTCAGAACAGGCCCGGAAACAGTGGACCCAATGAACCATGGAATGAAATGAGACCTCTGAAACCAGGAGTCAAAATAAAATTTGACTACTTTAAATTGCTTTCATCAGGTATTTTGTCACAGTGATGGAAATTTAACATGGTTACCCAGTTTGTGGTATTGTGTTCTTAGCAACAGGAAATAGACTGAAATATTTGGAAGTCATTTTGGGGCTCTGTGTCATGCAGGGAGACACTGACGCTCGGGAAGGCTCTGCGAAGGCTTATAGTTTAAATGCCATACACAACGTTTTAAAAATTTGTTTTCAGGAATACTTTTGCTTCACTACCTCTCTATATAAAAAATGAGGTCTCTCTCTTTTATTTTATAGAATAGTTTTCTGCTTGAATTGGAATAAGCAAATAATATGGTGAAAAATGTCAATCTTTGAAAAAAATTTCCCTTCCATAAAATGAACACCAGTAGCCCACATTGTGTAGATTACAAGCTTTTCATGTTTTGTCTTGAATATAACTACACACCCTATCCCCTTGTATGCCTAAATTATTCTGAATTGCATTTTATTCATTTTTGAGTATCAAGTCTAATATCAATATCTCAATAAAGACTTTTTTCTTTCAAAAAACCCTGCTTTGGTCAGAGCATCTATACACTCTAGTGCATTGACTTAGTTGCATAACTATTTCCACCTATAGTAGGAGTAGTTGCCCTAGCACAATCTATTCCTAATGCAGAAACACAAGCCCCAAGTTGTTTTGACACCAAAGAAAGATGCACACAGACCTAGGACTGCATGAACTGCCACTTATTGCAGGACTTATTGACAGAACAGGATCTTGAGTAGCAACAAGGCCAAGTGGGTTCCCACAAATTTGGGTCAGGACGAGGGGTGAACATTTTGGTGAAGACAAAGTGACATCATCCAAGATGAGATGTACCTAGTTTATCTTCAGCAGATATCAAAGAGTCAGGCACACTCTTGTTCTGAGGTTTGGTTTTAATTCTATAATGGTTTGGTTAATTTTTAGTGTGCTGAGAAATTTCACAGGAAAAACTGCCTAGGAGTCCTCAGAGGCAATCAGCAAGGCTATACACACACACACACACACACATACATATATGGATGCAGTCATATCTTGCTGAATCTGTGTGTTCCACCCCTCATAAAATGCTCTTACGATCTCATGGGGCCCTCTTATCTGCAAGGGGTTTTAGGACTCTATATGCTGTACTCTGTAAAGCCATTTGTTGTATTTGTGTGCAGAACCTGAAGCAGTACTAGGGAAAAAAGGAATAAAGAGAAAGACAAAAATTATGGAATTAATAATAATGATTTATTTTTCCAAACAAAAGCACCAAGGACAAAATCAATAATTTGTCATGTCTCCTGTAAAATACAGAGTGGTAGATATGGGTTTAATGTGGGTTTTTACAGGTTACATGAGCTGTGTCACATAACTTGCTATATCTATCCCTCTGTGTGTATCTATCCCGTGTGGGTAAAATGACCAGGCTGAAGGTGGGTAAAATAACCAGGTTTAAGATGGGCAAAATAACCAGGTTTAAGATGGGCACACACCTGACATTTCACCAGCCTAAGTTTTCTCCTGCCATTTGCTTGCAATCAGCAGGTATGGGTTCTGATATGAGGAGGGATGTGAAATACATGCAATTGTGTCCCTTGTTCACGTATCTATTCCGACGTTTATTGCCATATTGGGCATCTCTAAGGAGGCTTTCGCAGCACAGACCACTGTTTCAGTTGTCATTGTGCCATACATAATGTAAGGCCTTGGTACACTTCCCAATTTTCAATACAAACAAGCAGCCATGGCTCTTGAGGCTATAATGCCCATAACTCTGCCCACTGGCTGTTCTGATTTTCTTCCTTATCAAACCAGATATTATCAGTGTCAGGTTGTGCTGCAGAAGATGTGCAAGTGTATAGGTTTTCAATGATGGGCCCATCATCTACCAAGTGATTTTAGGTATTGGAGTCACCCCTTTGCCCTTGTGAGACTATAGCCAATAAGATGCTGACTTGGAGTGGTGAGGTTCTCTCATAAACAACTAGGTATAACTCTCTCTATAGCTCAGAAGTCAATAGGTATTGGAGAAGACACTGAATTATTGTAAATAGACATGCTATTTATCATAGTAGGTTTATAGTATGGGAAACTTAAGCTGGTGAAACAGACTTTGTGCCCATTCCTTTATAGGCAGGCCAGTTTGTATTATGAGCAATAAAGTTCCTTCACTGCAGTAGGGCGTACTACACTGCTAAAAGCTGCTCTTGTAAAATGTTGTTTCTAGTTTTCCTTCCTTTCCAGGTCTGTAACCAAAAACCTAGGTGTGAATTCCTCCTTGTTCTTGCCAGAGAGTCCAAATCATGCTGTATGGGTGCCATCGAACTGTACCGTCACACTTGGTAGAGGAGTATGTAAATCCTGTACTTGAGCTATCAAAGGCTTTTCTTTTTCGACTGTGTCCTGCTGAGCATTATAATCATTTGGAATTCCTTTCTTATCAGCCAATATAGTGGGTTAATCTAGATGAGAAATGAAAACTTACTAGTAACCCAGGAATCTTATAAAAATCTACACATCTCTTACCATATGGAGAATGGGGAAGGTTTGCCCTTATCTCACAATGTAAACAGAACCAAATGGGTTTTGCCCAGCCAGACTGCCCTGAGGAACTCCATGGATGGTCCAGAGCCTTGAGACTTCTGGGATTGATAGCCCACCCTCTAATGTAGGTAAGTACAGTCATTCTACAGTGTCCTCTAGCAGAATACAATCTTCATCAATTAGCGTATAACTGATACAAAGGAACCAGGTAATAACCATATGAAATGAGAACAAAGTGAAGCTCTGAGTGACCACGCCATGACAATAGGAGTACTGTGCAGGTACCTCTGGGGCAGTACTTGGGGTGTCCACTGCCTTCTCTTGCTAATGACAACAAAAGGAATTTGCGAGTCTAATTGTAAAAGAATGCTGAAAAGGACATAAGTCCAGAAGAGCATGCACAGAGCCAAGGGAGGATGGGAATTTTTCCAGTAGCAAGTAATGTATTACACTGCAGCCTAGACAGGAGGTATTGCCTTATTTAACTGCCTATACTCAATAATCATTCTATAAGTCCCATCTGGTTTGTTTATTGACTAGGCTATTGAAGATACTGTGGGCAAATCATAAAATTCCCACCAACTCTAATTCTTTCACAGTCTCTTCAATCTCAGTATGCCTACCTGGCAGCATGTACTTCCTGGTATTTACTGCCTGCTCGGGGGCATGAAGGCTAACAGGGCTCCATTTTGCTTTCTCTTCCAATATCTCTGAGTCTAAATTCTCTCACAGATAATTGTCATGTCCTCTCACTAGAGGGCTGTCATATCTAGGGATCTATCCCTACAGTATTTTCACTACTAGGAAGATTAACACCAGGTATGAAGCAGGGAGCATCTCCCAATTCCTAAATGTAACACTTACTTTACTCTTGCAGTCTTATCCTCAGTATCCACCAGTAACTGCTCAGGCCTTGGAAAACACTGCAGGTTGCAGATATCAGTTCATCCTATGTACCAAGGCAATGTTTTTTTCCTTGTTTTTGGTGGGAGAGAAATCGTGAGTTGCACCTGAATCATCTGCGAGTAGAGTAATAGCACATAGAGTAATAGCACATAGTAATAGCACATAGAGTAATAGCACATAGTCCCAGGTGAACGTAGCTTTGGGAGGATCCATCCACCTGGTCCCAGCACAGACCCTCTTCTCCTTCCCCTACAGGAAAAAGACAGTGTACAAACTACTGTTCATAATTGTATTCTTTCCACATGGCTACCTAAATTTCATTTTATTATGTACGTTTTGTAAGGGCTTCTAGCAAAAAGACAACCATAGCCCATCTGCTTTTGCTCTTTTTCTTCTCCAATGTTTTTGGTCCCATTTTAGAGTCTCTTTTTTTTCTGGTTATGTTTGTGACAAGGTACACCCTGTCCCAGTCACCCTCTGTCTCTTGAGCAATAGCAGTGCCCACATTGTAAGCAACCTATTTGACATTTGAGCTGCTGAAAGAGGAAAAGGGCCATTCATCTCTCACTGGGCATGTTTTAACAGTTCATTTTTCATTCTGGCCGTGAGGTACTATCTAAGGCCCTACAATGTCATGCATTTTCTCAGCTTGTTTTCCACCAGCGTAATACTATTCTCTCCCATATTCCAGAGTCTCCTCATCCAGGTGGTTAGACTCACAGGACAGTTGCTCGATCATGTTATAGTATCTAGGAGTCATTAATAGTCTAATTCTAAACAATCAATTTCTTCAATGGAAGGGTCTCTGCTCTTCATCTGAATGTACTTTAGTTTGCTTCAACAGGGTGTTAATGGTGCCACAAAAATCAAGGCTCACAGTAAGAGGCTGGCTCTCCATTCTGTCACTTCAATCACAGATTTTTCCTCACTTTTCTCCTTTCAAGAAGTCCAATAGTTTTCATTCTATTTTGAGCATTATATCATAGCTCCCCCCACCCCATTTGCTCTTCTAGTTATCTCTTCCTGCTGTAAAACATGGAATGCAAGCATTTCTCTCTTGGGACCTTGGTCTTCTGCTTTCTCAGCTAGATTACAGTCTAAAAGAGAGGTATTGGATGCTCAGTCAAACTGTCCAAAGCAACAGCCACCCATGAAAGGGGTAAGATTCCACTGCTTCTTACCTAGTGAGGTAAGTGGTGTTCAGCAAATAGCTGCTCCAAACCCAGTGACTTTTGGGGTCCTCATAATTATGTGGTGGGTTGTAAGTGTTTAAAGTATGGGCTTCCCCTTCCCACACATATTTAGATGAATAATTTGAATTTCCCCATGGATGTTTCTTTCTCCTTACCCATTTCTTTGGTTTCCTGGCTGGGTTGCAAGTTGTAAGGGAACAAGTTGATCCCAGTGGATGAGAATCATGCCCAATATGCCATGATACCAAATTAGGAGGCAGACAATGAGGCACAAAGAGCAATTTATTACAGAACTTACTAAGACAATGAAGGTCCTGAGTGGAAAGTGAAACTAGTGGATCCCCATAATTTGGTCTGATATCAATGGCTTCAAGTTGGAATGTACTTTAAGCTAATAGCAAAGAATAGATTACTTTTGTCAGAGTCTGGTTTTAAAGATCCATAGACATCCCTAAGTTTTAGTGTATCTATAATACCCTGGGAAACTCTGCAGGAAGAACTCACTGGTGTTACTCTGGGTAAGCACAGCAGCTTAAGATGGCTACAGTCCTGTCAAGCTGGATTCATATAAAAAGTCATTTAAGCCCAATTAGGACCCTCTTAAGGGCACTAAACTTGGTTTACTTACAATATATACTGTAGAGTTTAAATAAAAGTTACAGTTATTATTGTGTACTCTTTTTGTGTCTTGTTGTCTTACAGACTTTCCAAAAATGTGTTTCGAATGGATGAAAAATGTGTATTCAGTGATAATATCTCATATGGCTCAAATTAGCCATATGTTCAAAATCCTTTTCTAAGATACCTCATTCACTTTTATCTGTCTGAACTTTTATTTAATAGACCATTACCTTGTTTTGGCCCTCTCTCTTATAGGCTTTCTTATTGTTATGTTCTTTTTCTGTTATAGTTTTATTTATATCAACCATTCCTTTTTCTGTTCACAAATGTAATCATTTTCCAGGAATCTATCATCAATACACTGTCTCTGAAGTGTTCCCTCTGGAGGGCCTTTACCATTGATGTAGCATCCATTGTCAGCTTTAGCAACTTCCCGATCTGTGCCTGTGGAATGAATGTGTCCCTTCATTATGACTGCTGCTTTTCTAATTGCCTATAGAATTTTTTCACAAAAACGTTTTACTCCTTAAATGTGAGATAATATTAAATACTATTTTTTCTACTTAAATGTTCTTTGACTATGCAACAAAAGTGAATATTTTGACATCTTACTTAGTCCTTATTTCCTTTTCTCTCACACTCCAACTTTTCTGAATCATTATATATTGTATTTGACAAACTCTGTAAAACCCTTTCTTCCATTTACATTTCCAGTTTCTTATTTTAGGTCACTAGTTTTGTACCCAGATTTCTTCTACTAATATTTTTCATCAGTAGTCTTTTCTTTCTCCAATTTCTCTGCTATAAAGTGATATATTACTTTTCATAAGACCCACTATCCATAAAGTTAGTATCTTTTTAAAAAGCACTTGATGGTATTTCATTATCCACTTCAAATTAAAATCTTTTCATTAGCATAACCTGCCATGATCTGACTCCAAATTTCTTTTCTTATTGTTTTTAAACTTCTATCACAAATATAAAAATGTCCAGTAAATGTGGCCTTTGGTTCTTTGTCAAATAAACAAAATATTTCCCCAGAAATTTGGAAGGGTTAAGTCAGAAATTTGGAGTTAGAAGACATTAAAACATAGGTGAGTTTATTTAATCTAAATTTTACAACCAGAAAGTGCACATAAAATGAAATAATAATGGTAGAATAGAATATGGTGTACTACTATGTGATTTTGTGGGGCAAAGGGATAATGACAGTACTGTCAATGAGGAAGAAGATAGTAGAAAAGCTTGAAAACAGTGTCATCTCATAATCTAGGTGAGATGTAGAATCAAGGTATCAATATGCCAGAGATCTTCCTTGATAAAAGCCTAATAATGTGTTTGATTTGGAAATGGAGAAATATAGATAAATTAGGCTAAATGATTTGAGTGTTTTTATATTTCAACATAAGCTTGGATTCTGAAGAACTGACAGTACATCGGAGATGGTGGAGAAGTTTGCTATGAAGGAAGGGGGAGATTAGTGAGGTATGAGATGGCGGGAGACAGGGAGTTGCTGAGACACTGGAGAGCATCTGAAATATCTGTAGCTATTAAACAGGGTAGTAGAGTCTAGCTGGGACTTATGTTTCTTGGTTGGCAGCCCCTTCCCTGCTTCACAAGCCAGCATTTTGCTTTCCCCTACTGTTTTGATATCTCCTTCTGACCAGAGCTGAGAAAGCACTCTGCTTGAAAGAATTCATATCTCTTGATTGTGCCACCTAGATTATCTAGGATAATATCCCCATTTCAAGGTTCTTAACTCAATTACTCCCATAAAGTCCCTTTGGTATAAACGTAACATGTTCACAGGTCCTGGGGACTAAGACACAGTTGCTTGGGAGGAAAATTATTTTACTTACCACAACCTAGTATTTGAATGTTGATACATAAAAATCCTTTAAAATTATAGCTACCCTTATATAACTATGTGTACTGTTGTATATTTCACAAACATTGGACTTAATCTAGAAATATGAGAATAGTATACATGAGAAAACCTATGATACACTAAAGGAAAAAAATGAATAATCTCTTTTGTTCATAACACACACACACACACACACACACACACAAAGAAAAATACTGTTGGAAAACAGAATTAGAAAGGAATTTTATTACTTATTAAAGTGTCTATCTAAAATGTGTACATATCATATATGTTTGGTTCTGTTTTCCATCCCTGTTTTCTTAACCTTAATTTCTCCTGGAAATGGAATAAACAATTTTGTGCCGGCTTTGACTCATTATTAGTGTCTTCCTTCAAGCATTTACCACATCTCTTAATTTTCTGCCCACACTTCCTTGCCTAGCATGCATGAGCACCTGTGTTTTGATCCTCAGGACTGGAAAAAAAAACCTTAATAAAAAATCATAGATGTTAAAGTGTATACAATCATTACATGAAGATTGATGAAAGAATTAAAAACCCTGGGACAATCTTTGACCAAGTAGCTTGAGAGTTATACAACTATTGAAGGCATTCTAGAAATTTCTGGAAATCCTAGACATAGGTGTGAGAGTAAATAGGCAAGTTACTTCAAGTTTCAATGAAATGTTGGCTTACTTTTATTTCAAACTAAACTCCAGGGTTTAGTTAAGCAAGTGAGGAGATCTAACCTCATTTTAGATGATATATATATCTATGTGAGAAAATTCAAAATAACCTATAGTTTTTAAAAAGCTATTTGAATAATGGAGTATAGCAATGTTTCTACATAGATGTGCACCAGAGCAATAGTAACATGATTACCATAAATCTATGGGAGAATCCAGGAAATCAGACAGGTCCATTCAAAACATGAACAAAAGAGAAGTCACCCCTGAATACACTGAGCAAAATTATGTAAGATATCAATGCTGAAATCTTAAAACTATTTTTTTTGTCTTTTTGAGACATGGTATCTTTATGTAGTTTAGGCTGGCCTTGAATTCATTTTGCAGCCCAGGCTGGTCTTGAACTCACAACTACTCTTCTACCTCAGCCTCTCAAGTGTTGGGATTACAGATGTACACCACCATATCTGGCAAAAGTATTATTTAATGATAATTACATAGTATAAACACTAGCATAAGAATGTATGGTACATACACCTCAACAAATTATTTAAAGAAGCAATAAATAATTACTTTCACAAAACATCCTTTAGTATCACTGTTGGGTGCAGATATTTGGAAGGAGCTGGATATGAAATCCAGCTCAGGAAGGATATTTTTTCCAATGTTATAAATATTAGTGGGTCTAGAAAATATAAATCAATAGTATCCTCAACACATCATGTTTTGGCTTGTGTCTAGCTATGCTCACAAAGTCCCACATAGTCATGGAGGTGGGCTTTTTGGAGGTGGCTGGGTCTAGAGTGTGCTATTGGGATCAAGGGGGTGTGGTTACTAAGTCAGTCCACGGATTGGTTTGCATAGCAGTAAGGTTGTGTGTGCTACACCTGCAACAGAAAGAGGGCAAATGTGCTTTTGCCTGCCTGCTTGCCATGGACTATTTCTCCTTTGTGATGTCCCCCTGCTATGCTACCCTGTCTAGGAACCAGCCAACTATGCGCTGAAACCTCTGTAAACTGTGAGCCAAATAAACCTTTCCTCCCTTAGATTCGGGCCCGGTATTTGGTATCAACAACCAGAGAAGTAACTAAGATGTGGCTTGGTAAGCAGAAATGGAAAAGAATTATTACATTTTATGACACAATGTTAAACATTAAGATAACAGTCAAAAAGAAAGGTAAATTACATTTTATTTAACAAATAAGTTTAAATTAATTTTAGTCATTGGCTGACCTGTGCATTAGTTGAATTAATATCTTAATGATTACTATGGACAAAAGTGCTATTGTCTTACATAGCATTTTTTGTATACAACTTCTAATCATAAAGCTTGTCAGAAAGATTAATCAGATTTATCTGTGTGTGATGTTGAATTTTTATGTATGCTTAAATGTAGTTTAAAGTGGTCTGAAAACAGTTAAAATGTGTGTCCAGGAAGTAAGAGGGGAGAGAGAGAGTGATATAATCTTTGGTTATCACCTCAAGGAGTCAGAATCACAAAAATAAGGAAAGGGAGAAGGAAGATAGAAAAGAAAAAAAAAAAGAAATAAAAGAGTTTCAGACCTAGATTTCTGACTTGATAAGGACTGTTCATGTCAGAGGCCCTGAGCTCTACCGCAGCGTGCTCCCTGGGATGGAAAAGCTTGTGGCCTCCACCTTCTCCCTCCGTCAACTTCTTCCCTGTCCTGCTGGAAACCCCTACAGCTCTTCACCCATGTGCAGTGGTCCGCAAGAGGTTTTACTGATACATTCTTCAGTGATCTAAGAGATACATTCCTTCAGAATGTATTCTTTCCTCATATTCCTTTAGCTAGTTTTTTTTTTAAATCTAGATATATTATTTTGTTTTCCTTTTTAAAAGAAGGGTAAGTTCTAACTGATTTATGAAACATGGCAGATCTCTGTCCATGAATCAAATGCCAAAAGATGAACTCAGAGTGCTTATCTTAAGGCACATGAAGTAATTAAGGTCTGGTCAGGAGGGCAACAGACACAAAAGGCAGGAAAAATCTTGAAGAGAAATGTGATCACTGGAGCAAAATTGTTTAAAGGAGATGAATTAGAGAAAAGGGTTACAAGAAAAAAAAAGATTGATTCCAAAATACCATGATTTCCACTTTGGTATCTGTAGGACATAGTGATGTTTGTTTTTCTACGAGAGTTTAATTATAGAAATTATCTAATTTGTTCCTTAATTTCATCTGTGATCCATTGGTTGTTCAAAGGGGGCTGAAGGGAGGGGAAAGTAGTGGGAAAAGGAAGAAACAGGATTTATCATGTACAGGTACAAATTCTCTATGAAGGTGAAGAAAACTTGTGTAATTACCTCCAGTGCATCAATAAATGTTGAAAACGGAAGATGTGTAGGTCAACTTCAAACCTGAATTTAAACATTACTTTATGGTTCCTTGCAGCCATTGGAGTTCATGTTGAGAAATCTGAGGTTCTGAGTAATTTAACGAGGAAATTGATAGAAAAATCGAACAGGTTACACACTGCAAGTAGAGGAATGTGTAAACTCTGTGTGATGTAAATACAGAGAATGCTCTCCAAGGAAAATGAAAGAGGAGTCCATGAAACATACTCAACCTGCCAAGTTAATATCCTGTGTCAGCGATATGGAAAATCAGAGGCTCTCTCTGTCTACCTCTCATTTCTCTGGTGCCTGGAAATGCTCAGTAGTGAAATCATATTGCCCCAGGTTCAGTTTTTGCTGTACTGCTTTCTTACTAGCTATGTGACACTGTAACAGTAATATATAGTGCTTGTCCTTTAGCTTTGTCATTCTTTAAGCAGTGCAAGCTTGGTGGACAGATTAGAGCTATATTCCCAAGTACATGTCATCACACTGGATAATTTAACATTTAGTTGTGATGACAATAATTGATATGACAGTATTTTCAATAATAGTTTTGAGGTGAACTTGGAAATTATGGTCTCATGTCAGAGATTTCTGATCCTACAGGGATCTCAAAATATAAAAAGCCATTTCGAGACACTCATATTATCCTGACTAGGAAGGGTTTTAGTGGCTTACTAAACAAAATTCCTTAAATATTAAAAGTTAAAAATGACTCAAATCTTCATGTTAAAAGGATTTTTTATGCTTGTGTAGAGGACGTTTCTCTGCTTATTGTCTGTAGTAGACTGATAACTGGTGGTCAACTTATAATCACCAGCTGAACTGAGTGAGTGTGGTGCTGGATTGGGGAGGCCCACCTGAATATTATTGCCAGAAGCATAAGAGGCAGACCTGGAGAAAAAGAGGCAGGCTGTTGGGAGCTAGTAGAAGCTATGGGGAGCTGGCTTTCCTGAT